>NC_090811.1:5473339-6082401 GCF_036512215.1 Solanum lycopersicum
GTTCTGCAAAGGCAAATTTTTGATTCATCTAAAGCCAAATGAAATATATAACGTAGGTCGTATCTTCCAAAGTGTAATGGTTGGGCAACCCAAACCACACTTGTCAGGCCAGCCGTTTTCGAAAATCAAACAAGTATCTATGGTTAAAATTCATCTTACTAATTTAAAAAGTAGCAATTATAACCCCCGTCCCTGAAGAAACATCATCTAGTTTATACACAGCAACAACATACCCAGAGTAATCCCACAAGTGGGATTTGGGGAGGGTAGGATGTAAGTAGACCTTACTTCTACCTTGTATCTGCGGTTAAAATTCAGTTTACTAATTCCAACAGATATATTATTCTGATTGTTAATTATGAGTCTCTCTTCAAGAAAATGTCACTTTCCTCTGCAGGTGACAGGACAATACTTTAGTTAACAATATTGACACCATTAGAAAGAGTCGGATTTAGCACAAGAAAAAGATTACCGCTCTGGACCCTTTTTTATAACTTCAGTTTTTTCTCAAAAAGTAAACAAAACTTTTTTCCATTAATTGGCAATTGATTTTCGCCAACCTACAAGAGAAAGATAAGTTAAATGCCAAGAACTTACGATAAGGCACCCTGATGTGCATCCTGTGTGTTCCCGCGTTTGAGACAGAAAAGGATGAATTCCAAATGAACAGCAAAACGGTCCTGCCACAATTCAGACTTCACAATGAGCTACCACAAAGGTGAAATTCAATTTTCCCTTTCATAAAGTTTGGAACACAAAATCATGCTGACATCACCGATCTACCACTATCACTTACAAAAGCAATGTTTTTTAAAAGTGAGCACCAAACATGAACGAATACTAACTTTAGCAGCTTGTGACTTAGTTACATTACACAATACAAAAACATAACTCCATTTATAAACATGATAATCAATGGCACCTCAGCATCCTGAAAAGCTCCATTGTATTTTTTTTGGATGAAGTAAAGCTCCAAGGCTATCTTAACCATACAATGTCTCGCGTCTTCATCAAATGTCATTACGAGGCCATATATTTATGTCACTATATTTTAACCGCTTTGAACTACACATTCCTAAAATATGTAGAAAACTCAGACTTTCTTTTTGATGCTGCGATCGAACAACAAAAATAATAAGTCAGTAAACCTAGCATCTCAAGGAAAATGAAGTTTTGTTCTTTAGAACTATTAATGGGTTACTGAAATTAAATTTACCAATACATTGCATTTTAAAGGTACCTGACAAGGAACTAGTAAATGTTGTAGGAAACATTTGAAAAAGGGCACCATGGAGAAAGTTCAAAGCCAATGAACTACACATAATCAAAAAAAATAAAATAATGAACAACAACAACAATAGTCAATAGACTTGGTATTTCCACAAAAAGAAAATCTTATTCTGTAGAACTTCTTTTGGGCTAATGAAGATAGAAATTTACTGGTAATATATTGTGTTATTTGTAGTTTTGATGATTTGACAAACTTTTCACTGTCAGCTGAAAAAGTTCAAAAAGTTGGTGCACAGTCTCCAATAGTGACAACAGTGACAGAATGGGCAGACACGGCAGAAACCTCAACCAATCGCAATGCTTTAAGGATTGTGACTATCTCATATAAACATAACATCCAATAGTCACAATCTTAGTTTTTGCAAATTGAAAAGGCATCTCAAGAACTTTTGCGAAGGCTGAGAAATTTGAAGAAAAGAAATATTTCAAAGAACAACTCAAGCTAAGGTGCTGATAGTGTAGGTGTCTTAGAAGTATTTCTTTTGATCTGAAATTGTAATCTGGTCCTAAAACTTATAAAGGATTCAGTTTGTTTTGGTCAGTGAATTCTAACTTAGTTAAGTTCAACTAACTTAGTGGGCAATCTGTGTATTGCTTAGAAAAGTCTAAATCGTCAGTTGAGTGGTGGTTTAGTGGGCAACCTGTGTGTTGCTTAGTGAATCCTAAGTTGTCTAGTAGTAATAGCTTAGTGGGCAGAGTCATATTTGCTTAGGCTCTTCAAGCAATAGAGTTATTGCTTGATAGTGAGATTAATGATTTTTTCTCACTCTTTTGTAACCGGTTTTACTTTTGCTTGTGAAGATTAGAGAAAACGGTTGGAAATCCTGTGCGACAGGTCGTGGTTTTACTCCCTTGATCAAGGAGGTTTTCACGTAAACTGACTGTGTTGATATTCTGCCTTTATTTACCGTCGTTCTTATTTTGAGTGTGTCAAGGGACCTGGTCCATTGACTGTTAGTGGACTCGTGTATTCTAACATATGGCATATAAAAGGTACTTTGCAAGAAAATAGTAAATGTTACAGAAAACTTGAAAAGAGCAACTTGGAGTAATACAGAACTAATGACCAAACATATAAGCAAATACTTTATATATTTTTAAATTGTTACCTTTGGGGGCCTGTTTTTCATAGGTCCAAGCTTCTTCATCCAAAGTTCATAAATATCTTGTATCCTCTTTGAACTGATAGTGTCACCTTTTATATGCTCAATGAGCTCCAAAATTGCCTAAAATGTTAGAAATCATATCAAAACATGACTATTCTTGCTGGATAAAACTTTTTTATAGAAACAAGCCATAATACATAAACGGACACTCAAATTTGCGCACAACTGGCATGTTAACACTCCAACCTTGAAAAATCACATTTATACACCCTAACTCATCTCCACCGTGTCATTACGAACACTCCAACTAACAAAATGATCATCTACACACTACCAAAACTTATATGATAAGTCAGGTTAGTGTGTCCATGAGATACAATAGAGACAAATTGGAGTGATTAGTTGCTAGCTGAAACCAAATTGAGCTCTCTACATGGGCAACTTGACAATTGAGGTAAAATTTGAGTGTTCGAATTAAGCTTAAAAAAAAACGAAGTACCAAAATGAAATAAAGTAATTGGATAGATTGAATAGATTAGTACCATAAACTTTGTGCGAGTTTTGAATACGGCTGATTCTTTTGTAGTTCCTTTAAGAAGAACACTCAGTACACCACTAGCCTCAGCATATTTATGTTGCCGCATCAATTTTTCCAGCAAACGTCGAAGTCTTCTCCTATGTTCAGACTGTAAACTCCGATGATCTTTGTGTAAACTGCCGATTCCCCGTTTTAGACAAAAACTTGGTTTAGTATTTGCTAATATGACAGAGTTAATCCTTCTAGCTTCTGTAGATGGATTAATTCCACAATTATAATCATCTTCGGCATTATTACGTTTCCTCGTACGGGATTTTCGGGCCTTTGATGCATCTTCTGCTACCTCCATTGATGGCTTCGTTTGGAGGTTAAAGCTTTACTTCCAGTTTTTCAGGGTTTAAGAAGAAGAAGAAATTAGGGGTTTTACAGAGAGGAAAACACCTAAATAGTCACTTTACTTTTTCGGTTTATTCGCGCCCTTGGGTGAATTGTGTACGCTATTTTCGGATTAAATCGAATAATTAAATTGAATAATTATATTAAATTGAATTGAATTGAAATTTTTTAAATTGAATAATTAAATCAAATTGAATCGAAATTTTAGTTGGAATGGTTTCTTGATTTTAAGGATTGGTTATCAAAAAGTTTATGTTTAGAACTAAATTGGAGTTAATTACTTTTGTGTGTTTTTTATTATTGTATATTATGATGATTATATTTATATTTTATGTTTGTACATATTTAATAGAAATACTTATAAATATTGTATTTTATTATTCACAATTTTATTTTAAATAGTGTTAATAAAATTATATTAAGTTATTTGATCAAGTATAAAATAAATACTTAATAAGTATCGTTAATATTCGTTATATTTTACATTTTTCTTGTAAATGTAACCTGAAAAGGTCCATTGAGATGTACATAATTAAAATATTTCTTTACCGTGAGTTGATTTATTACTCAATGTAATCACAAATTTTTCACAAGTATTATTGACATTACAAGTAATAAATTATAACTAAAGAATATGAACTTAAAACCAAAGTGTATAAACTAAAACGCATATTATATATGATCACGGAAAAATTATAAACTAATTAAATTAAAATAAATTTTTAAAATTTGGAATGTTCGTACTTAATAGGCACATTGACTTAGGGCCCGTTTGGCCATAAATTTTGCAAGTAAAACTTGGGGAAAAAAACTTGGCAAATTTTGTTTGTCCATACATTTTTTTATTATTTGGCAAATTTTTTTGGCAAATTTTTCAAATTCCCAAATACTAGAAAAAACTAGTATATGGGTCAAATTTCATTATTTGAAAAGTTTTAGAAATTCAATTTTTACCCTTAACTTTTTATTTTACAAAAATAATATATTTATTGACACCAACCAATTCAATTAGCTCCCTTCTACATGCATTCTTTTGATTACATACATTCATTTATTACAGTTAGTCTTAATGAACTAGCTACTAAAAAAAACATGAATTGCATTTATTTTATTTTGGTAGATAATTATTACGTTGTTGATGCTGGTCTACGGAACACAAGAGGATTTTTAGCTCCATTCATTGGAATGCGCTATCATTTGCAGGACTACCGAGAAAGTGAAAGAGAGCCTAAGAATGGAAAGAGCTATTTAACTATAAACATACTTCTCTGCGCAATGTAATTGAAAGAACTTTTGGTGCATGGAAAACTAGATTAAGAATACTAAGACAAGGCATGAACAACTATGAATGTGACATGCAAGTGAAAATAGTAATTGTTTGCGTTGTATTGCATAATTTTTTACGTGAACACCAAAGTAGTGAGGGAATATTCAATGAAAATGAAAATGATGATATGGTTGTTGATGAAAGTGACGAACTACTGGCTCAGGGTAACAACATCGCTTCATCTTCTCGATCGTCTGATTCGAAAATGTAAACTCATCGAGAAGAGATTGTTCATAAAATGTGGGAAGATTATATTAAAGAATAGGTTGAACTCTTTCAGACGAGAAAGCATATGTTCTTCAGTGATTGCAATATTTATTTCCTTTTGTTTTCTTCTCTTTTTTTTCCCCGAATTTATATTAGTTGTATTTTCATTATCACGATTTGTACCAAGACCTTTTCACTATATGAATATTTACTGTAATGATTCTTGTTGATTTGTTGCGGAAGTCATAAATCTTGTTACCTGAAATTTCTATTGTGCCGTGTAATACAAATTTATGGTTAGTTTGATAGTTTTAAAAACTTATGGGTATAAATCATATTTCTTAAAAAAATGAAATATGTTTCTCAAATTCTATGGCCAAACACATGGTAAAATATCACCCAAATTTTCATTCAAATAATATTTGTCAAAAATATTTGAATATGTATGGCCAAATGCTAGCTTAGACTTGCTACTTTAGCCTCAAACTCTCTCTTATATAATAGTAATACGTAAGAAAAAATGGCACATAACTAAAACGAATTTCATGATTTTAAAGAGATTGTATACCAATCAAATTAAAATACAACAAAGAAAAGAAAAGAACATGAAAAACAAACGGACAAATTATATTATACCATGAATAAAATTTCTTTTAAAAAACTGATAAGCTCTCCATCTAAAAGTCTAATTTGACCACTATTAAAATAAATTAAAAATATGAAATATCATATTTAAATTATAATAACGACAATATATTATATAATCTCATATGTCCTAATCTCGATATACATAATTTACTAATATTTGTTACTAGTTTTTATGAAATTAATTGAAATATGTAAAAACTTAATTCAAACCATAATCATAAAAAAATAAGTTATTCAGATATAAAATTAAATATAATATTTTAATTTATAATTTAAAATCCACATAATTAATATTTAATACATAAATAACTAAATTGTAATGATACATAAATTTCCTTATTACTAATATTTTACATTTGAAATAACCCTAACTAACTAACAAATAACCCTTCTCATTTGATACAATAGAGGTAGAATTTAAAATAAGCTTATTTTAAATTTAATTTATTTTAAAATTATAATATTATTCTTAAAATCAAGCAAATCATAGAAAGAAGAAGACAAGAAGTATAAGATAGAGGAAAGTATATGTAAAAGTCTCATTTGTATCATATACAATAGTGAATGAATAACCCTATTTATAAAAATGGAAAATTATCGTATTAAATATCATAATAAATAGATATATTTTTATTCAAAATGGTTCATGAAACCTGGTGAATATGAATGATTTTTCATGTATCAAACATTATGGACTATCCACTCATATGAATGGATTTATAACAAATATTATTTTCAATAACTTATTTTTCAACCAAACGCAACGTCAGCGTCATAAAACCTTGATTGGCGTAACAAATAAGGACATGTGAAAGTTCCTCAAACAAACACGCCTCTGTCAAGGATCATCCTGCCACGACAGCACTGTTTCGGTTTCTTCTTCTCAACTCTTTCTTTTTTAGACATAAAAATGTTCATAAAATAGCAGAGGTGTCAAAGAAATGGAGTGCAGCAGCAGAACTTCCAATTTTCCTTCTGATTTGGAGTACCAAACAGGATTTGGGAATCATTTTTCATCTGAAGCTATAGTTGGAGCTCTACCTCAAGGTCAAAATAGTCCTCTTATTTGCCCCTTTGGACTTTATGCTGAGCAGATCTCTGGCACCTCTTTTACTTCCCCTCGCAAACTTAATCAACGCAGGTAACATACCTTCGTTTGCTTAATTACTAAGCCTGTTGGAGAATCCGCCTAATCACCTCCCTTTGTTATCTCGTCCTAATTCTGCATATAGTTCAAAGTTATTGCAGCTTAATTAGTTAGGCGTTTGGATAATGGAAAACACGACAAATCTGAACTATCGTAAATGGTATGTTGTACCTCCTGCATTAGTGTCTGTAATTGTCCACCCTTCGGTCTAACGGTTGACTAAATAAGAAGACGTGTCATAAAATGAAAAAGAGTCTAAAATACCTTAAAGTATTGAAAATGGTACAAAATTATTCATTCATCCGTCTTTCATCCAACTATTGACATCAAAATTGACCATTTTTTTAATTGTTTTAAAATTAAACTCTTTATATATTTTTTAAAATACTTGGCATTCAACTATTGGTCATAATATAATTTATTAATATAATTTATAAACTAACTAACTATCCACTTATTACTAATTAAATTTCACCCAATTAATAATTCAATTATAATATCAAAATCGTCATAAACACTACTAAAACACGATGAAATTATAGATTCCTGAAAATGACATCCAAAATTATTCGAGTCCGAATCAAGCCCCAATTAAATTTAGGTTGAGTAGCTTATTTAGGAGGACACTATCTTTTAAAATTGAACTAGAAATTTATGATTAAAGGTAAAGAAGTAATACATCCCGAATTGATTCATGCACTTTTTTTAAATATAATTTTATAAAAATTTATGATTTGTTTTAAAATCTTAGTATATTATTTTAAAAAAAGTTAACTATGAACTAACATCACATAATTGAGACATAAGAATAATTAAGATAAACATAGTCAGACTTTTAAGTATATCGATAATTTTTATTTAGACACTTGAATGTATGATAATTTACTTCTGTAGATATTTTCGGTTTAAGTTTTTAAAAACACTCAATTGGCAGTAGCTAATTTGTTGTTGTATTAATAATGTGATAGGTTTATTAATTTAGAGGGGTTTAATTATTAATGGGTGGGTAGTGGATTGATTTATAAATTATACTAATAAGTTAAGTTATAATAAATAGTTGAGCACTACGTATTTAAAAAAAATATTTAAATAGTTTAAATATAAAACCGTTAAATAAGTGGTCAATTTTGAATCAAAAGGTGGATGACAAGGATATTTTGGACTCAATAGGTGAGTGTGAAGAATATTTTGGAGCCAATAGGTGGATGGATGACAAGGGTATTTTGGACTCAATAGGTGAGTGGGAAGAATATTTTGGAGCCAATAGGTGGATGGAGGGTAATTTTGTACCATTTCCAATACTTTGAGGGTATTTTAGGCCCTTTTCTGTTTAATAAATTGATTGGTATATACAATTATGACACGTGTATGTCGAGTATATATGCTAGTTTTTAGATGGTAGGATATCAATGTCCCAAAAGAATGACAGAGGATAGTACAATAGTTTGTGGAATATATTTGTCCTTTTTCCCTTTGATAATATAAGGTTTTTAGTTTAAAATGGGGTTTGGATATAAGAAAGTGTTTGGATTGGAGTGAAATTGTTAAGTTTTTTGATATTTTGTCAATATTTCAGATAATGAAACTGATTGCCTAACTTCAATGACTTTGGCCATTCACACTAATGAACAGTTATCACTCTTCCATATAAAAATGTGTTAGCTAATTAAAATGAGACCTTTTCTTTCTTTTGTTAATGGATTTTGAGGGTTTGAATAAATGACCATTTAGGATGGAGGTGTAATTGATGGATAGGTTGGTTATGTTACTGAAGGAATCTTTTGTTTGTGCAGTTGGCTATATCGTATTAAGCCATCGGTTACACATGAACCGTTTAGACCAAGAATGCCGAGACATGAAAAGCTTGTGAGTGAATTCAACCAGTCAAACAGTTCTGCTACACCAACTCAACTAAGGTGGAAGCCTGTTGAGATACCAGAAACACCGACTGATTTCATTGATGGTTTGTATACTATATGCGGGGCTGGCAGCTCATATCTCCGACATGGTTTTGCAATTCACATGTAATTGGTATTTCAAACTTGTTGTCACTATGTCCTTCTGATGGTGTTCGGGATATAGTTGTTTCTTTCTTGTTTATGCTTTGTTCATGTTAAAATATAATTGGTATTGAGATTTGTTATGCTTTGGATATAAACATTGGCTTCAAACTCTGTTGCTATTTGCTTTTAAACTGAGAGTATATCGTATCTCCTTGACATAATGGACTATAAATCTGCTAAATGAATTTCTATTGTGAATAGACAATGATGTGTATTGAATATATACTCAGCATAACACCTATTACAAAGTTCAGTAGATCAAGTAATAATGTGTCTTGTTGAAAATGCAGGTATACTGCCAACAAATCAATGGAGAACTCTGCCTTCTGCAATGCTGATGGCGACTTTCTGATTGTTCCTCAAAAAGGAAGTAAGTGTTGATCAGTCAGGTGTCATCTCTCTGTTTGTAGTCAGCGTCAAATATATGTGCTTCGGAATTCTTTCTTACTCTCTGTTCATGATGTAGGGCTGTGGATTACTACTGAATGCGGAAGATTGCAGGTTTGTCCTGGTGAAATTGTGATTTTGCCTCAAGGATATAGGTTTGCTGTTGACCTTCCGGATGGACCTTCACGTGGTTATGTCGCTGAAACTTTTGGAACTCATCTTCAACTTCCTGATCTGGGGCCAATAGGTGCTTTAGAAAGTGCAATCCTATTTGCTGTTTAAACAGCTGATGTTATTTACTGATGATATGGATTTGCACATGTATTTAGGCGCAAATGGTCTAGCTGCTCCAAGGGATTTTCTTGTTCCTGTTGCCTGGTACGGAGATGGCTCCCGTCCAGGTTACACTATTGTGCAGAAGTATGGTGGTGAACTCTTCACTGCGAAGCAGGACTTCTCTCCTTTTAATGTGGTCGCTTGGCATGGCAATTATGTTCCTTATAAGGCGGGTATTTCTCTATATTTCAATCTCTCATAATATGAGTGCCCTTGTGCACTTTTTATCACAATTTACTTTGCTACATGGAAACTTGATGCTGTTTGCCTCCTTAGTCCTGACGTAATATATTTCCTCAATTTGCAGTATGATTTAAGCAAGTTCTGCCCTTACAATACTGTATTGATGGACCACAGTGATCCTTCAATTAACACAGGTTGGTTAGGCTTAAATATCAGCAGTTCATCTATTAATTGTCATTGCTCTGTGTGAATTTTGTTCTTAAATTGTCGGTGTCGCTAGTTACAATTGCTCTAGTTTCTTAAATCAATGCAGTTTTGACAGCACCAACAGATAAACCTGGTGTGGCGTTGCTTGACTTTGTCATTTTCCCTCCCCGGTGGTTGGTTGCTGAACACACCTTCCGTCCTCCATATTATCATCGCAATTGTATGAGCGAATTTATGGGTCTAATCTATGGCGGATACGAGGTTGTTTATCTCACTCTTGCATGAAGTCAATGTCAATTCTGGGGTTATTTCATACAATTTTTAATGCGGTTAAGCTTGTTTTAGGCAAAAGCTGATGGTTTTCACCCTGGCGGGGCAAGCCTTCACAGCTGCATGACTCCTCATGGTCCTGATACCAAAACATTTGAGGTACAACTCCTGCTGTATTCCCCCCTTTTCTATGGCCATGCCCTTCCCGCATATGCGGCTTTATTTACAAGGAAATTTGTTCCTTTTAGTCCCTCCAATGTCAACAAAATTCTGATTTGGTCCTTGTAACAAACCCGAATTGCTCACTATGTTGATAAGAGAACTAAAACGTGATTACAATTTTAGAATTGTAATTGCAATACCCAAACTAGTGAATTACAATAGATATATGAAAATAACAAGTAACTAACGATAGAGATAAGAATGGAAGCTTAGACTCTAGAAGAAAAAGAGGATAGACAACCCATGAATCAGTGACCGCTACCCCTTTTAATGGACACCCACTACTCGGCCAGAACCCCAAATTAACCTTGTTTTCGGCCCAATAGCCCTTGCCAGCCCAGTAACTACTTGTGTTGACCTTGGTATTCATATTGGGTTGAACTTGGTACATAACAGTCCTTGTGTGATTTCCGATACACATTTAATCACAAGTAATATGTGCCCTTTTGATCCTTCCACTTCCGAATCATCACAAATTTAACGATGATCTTAAGTGCTGAACTATTTAATTGTTGATATATTATCTTAAATTTGTATTGTTACTCCACATTCGAGGGTAAAATTCTAAAAAATGTATTGACAGGCAACCATTGCACTTGGAAATGAAGCTGGTCCACATAGAATAGCTGATACCATGGCTTTCATGTTTGAGTCTTGCCTAGTACCCCGAGTCTGTCCGTGGGCTCTTGAATCTCCGTTTATGGATCACGATTATTACCAATGCTGGATTGGCTTGAAGTCTCACTTCTCAGGACTATCTATGAACGAAGACAACGTCGATTTGCAGAAAGGAAAACCCATAGAAAGGTGAAATGCTCATTGTTCAGCTAGCTCCTGTAGTTCCTCCTAAAGTGACTTAAACTTGTACATAAGGAGTCACAGGCATGTAAAACATGAAATAAACCCTATGTTAGTATCAGATTGAAAGTTTAGGGTGGCGATCCAAGCGCGGATATAGTGGTAAGATGAAACCAATGTTCTATGAAATTGCGACGCAAGTAAAAATGTGTTACCGTGATGATGTTGCATGTAGACTTGTAGTTTATGGTGCATTTTGTATATATATAAAGATGGAACTATCATATAAATACTTGTTGCAATTACAAGAGCAATGAATTAAGTAATGATTTATGGCAACGTTTGATAGTAAGGGTGTGTTATTCAATTAATTTATGGCTGGATAAATTTAAATGTTATGAAAAATATTTTTTAATTGACTTATTTTCTTCAAATTAAGGAAAGTGATTTTCTTACACAAAGGAAATAATTTTCAAAACTGTGATTCAATCTCACCGCTCGGAAAATCTCAATTGATTGACTGTAATTATCACCTTATTGGTAAGTGTTTGATTCCTCATATTATAAGCCTTTTTGCGTTTTCAACTTCCCCTACCTCATTTTTAAACATAATAGCACAAAATAAAAATACCACACCACCCGACCTTGACATGGGACCCAACTCCCAACCCTGATTCGATCCTCATGTGGGAACTAACTCCTAACACTGATCTATGACCTGACCTTGATGTCCACCTCGTCTCTCGCCCCAATCCCAATTTGAAACTTTGAACATGATTTTCAATTATAACTCTTTAACATTAACCTAGTACCCAACTAATTAATCGGATCCCAACTTCCAAAGTTGACCCAAGATCCGACTTCCGACATAGCCTTATGATCAACACCGATTTGAACCTAAGACCCTACTCATGAAACTAGGGGTGTATATGATCAGGTTGGTTCGAATTTTTCAAATATCAAATCAAACCATTTGTGTCGGATTTTTAAATAATTAAATCGATAAACTAAACCAAATCAATAAAATTCGGTTCAACCTCGGATTTTTCTGCTAAAGTATTCATACAAACATATAATTTACTTGTAATTCAAATATTTCTTTAGTCCTATTAAAATACAACTATCTAAGGTGTTTCTTAAGAATATAACACAAACAATGGTTTGGTTAATGACTAAATCATGTTAAAATAAGTTTAAGAAGTAGTAGTTACATGACTAAATATTAAAGGAAATTAAAATTAGATTATGTATTTCAATTGTCTAAATCAATGTAAAATCAAAGAACAAATATTCAATATTATTGTCATTCTTAGTTTTTGTTTTAATATTAATTTAATTTTGATATACGTTTTATTATAATTACCAACATCTGTGGACTATAATCTATATGAAGTCATCCAAAATTCTAAGTTTCAAACTTCAAAATAATATATTAAAAGATAAAAACTATAAAAAAGTATAAGAAATATTTAAAAATTACATCAAAGTAAATATCTTTATGTATAGAATAAATTTTTATTATTATATTGATAATGTCGGGTTGGTTTGGTCTCGGGTTATTTTTTTAGTTAAAATCAAACCAACTAAATATAGTCGGGTTTTCTTTTTCAACACCAAACCAAGTCAAACCAACCACTAGTCATTTTTTTCCAGTTTAACTCGATTTGCAATTTGATTCAATTTTCGGTTCAATTTTGTACAACCCTAATTTGATACCAATTCAATACTTGATCCTCGTTAGGGAAGTGACTCCTAAGAGCTAAGACCATCTCCACCCCAATATCAAATTTTACACCAAATCTTAAATTTGGTGTAAAATTTAGGGGTTTGAGCTCCAACACACACCAATTTTTACATCAAACTTGGTGTATGAATAGTGTTACACTATTCATCATACTAATTTACTTTTTGAAAATTTTAATATTATTTCAGTATAAAAACTTTTAATCAAATATATAAATTGTATGTTTTAATTAAATTTCTTGTATTATGTAATATTTTTATGATATCAATTTTAGATTTAAAACTCAGCTTTATATAAATTTTCTATGTATGACTTTTTTTAAAAAAAATATGTTATTTTTATCACAAATTATCAATTTTAACGATTTCTAGCTCGATATAAAAAAAAAGAATAAAGAAACTCATTTTGAACTATGTAATACATTAATAGAACATTTGTGGAAGCACCGTCGTAATCTTGAAAGTTGAATATTTATGTAGAATTTAAAATAAGTTTTTCAATTATGTAATGTTTATTTAATTGTATTTCATTAATGATTTCATTTGTATTTGTATTATCCATTATTATGCGTTATGTATAATATTTGCAAGCAATTTATATTATTTGAAAAATTATTGTGCGAAATAATTTTATATTAAACGATTATAAAAGGAAATAATATAAATTATGTATGGTGAATGTTCTAGATATAATTTGTTTTATGAAATAAGAAAATATAAATGAAATAAGGAATATATATATATATATATATATATATTAGCTCTGCCTACATTTATAGAAGAGTGACGACTTTTATGAATAGTTGTGACTTTAATGAAGAGTTTTGACTTTTATGGAAAATTGTGAATTTTATGAAGAATTGTGACTTTTACGAAAAATTGTGACTTTTACGAAAAATTGCTACTTTAATGAAGAGTTGCGGCTTTTACGAAAGCTTGTAATCTTTCCGAAGAGTTGCAACTTTCCTCTCATTTTAAAACAACAAAAAATTTGAACCTTCTTTCTTCTTCTTCACAACCAAATATTTATATACTTTTCTCTTGTAGAGTGGTTCACTGATACCATTGCTTATGTTACAAATTCTGATATGAATTTTTATAGTCATTAATTGATACTTTTGTTTTTAAGGATAAATGATAAAATGTAATAATTTTTATTTTCCTTTACATTATCAATATTTATTACTACGTAATCTAATATAGTGTTTTAGTTCTAATAACGAACATATTTCAAGTATTATTTTATAAATTTTGCGATGTTAAATTTCTGTGTGAAGGGCGGGTAATTTTATTAGTAATATAATAATAAAAAGAGTTTAAAGAAAAAAATAAATCCCTTTTGATGTAAAATTTGCTATAGTGTAAATTGGAGTTGACTACACCAAAAATATATCAAATTTGGTATAAAATTTAATGTTTGAATTGGAAATGCCGACCTCATCCAAAACCTAACTCTGATTCCAAATTGTAACTTAAAATAAATATTTAAATACTAAATTTTGGACCCCTTTAATTAAATTTCGAATAATATATTTTTTTTCTTTTCAACCTAAATATTGGTACAAACATGTATTTTCAGTACCAAAGACCGAAACTCCCGCATTTCTCATGCGAAAAACAAGTACGTAAAATTCATTTTCAGAAAAGCTCCAAAACTCCGATGGCATCTCTGGCCTTTACTGAATTATTTATTCAAAAAAAACAAATAATGATTCAAATTAATAAATAATTTAGTGAACCGACTCCAATTTTTCACTCTCAAAATTTCATAAATCATGTTTTTGTAATCACTTTAGCATCATAATTACGAAAAAATGACTCTTAAACTATTTTTTCTCGCTCTCTTCCTTCTATTGGTCTTCTCCGGCGCCGTTTACGGTCGCCGTTTCATCAGTGACGACTCCGCTGGAGTAATTTCCGATGGAGTTCACAGTGAGATCGGTCGGGATTTGGAAATTCTCCGGCTGGATCGGAATTTCGCCGGAGGTGAAGAGGAGAGTTGTGAACAGAGTTATGGATTTCTGCCTTGTACTAAAACTGCTCTTGGAAATGTTTTTCTCATTTTGGTTTATGGTTACCTTATGTTCCTTGGTGCTACGTATCTCTCTTCTGGTAGTGAACTGTTGCTTGAGATTTTAGGGCCTGGTATTATTGGGGGACTTTTTCTTCCTGTGCTTGGTGCTCTTCCAGATGCTATGCTTATTCTCGGTATGATTCTTATTGTAATAGTTCTCTGATTTTGGTTCATTAATTTGTTTTACTTGTTAGTGATTGTAGTATATATCATCCTAACCATGTCTCGAAGTCTGCATACTGGAATTTGGGAGACACTAGTGTAAAACCTTATGAATATGATGCGAGTAGGAATCAATTCTCACTTGTTTTCAAGATCTAATATGTCATTAAAGGATTAGGGGACTGATGCGAGCTTAGTTGATTGAGAAATGGTGTTTTACTATGGGTTAAATTCACTTTGTTTGGTCGGTAAAATGGGTTGAAAGTCGTGAGGTCTCAGCTTCAAATTCCAGTAGAACAAACATAGTAGAGAAGTTTATGGAATTAGTAGAGGTGCCCGAGAGCTTTGTTGCGGGTGGGAGGTGACAGGTATTGTATGGAATTAGTGAGGTGCGCGAAAGTTGGCCATGATACCATGGTTATTAAAAAACAGTAAATAAATAAATTTCTCTTTGTCCCCTAGGTTGCAGCATCTAATCCACGACTTCGGTCTAGTAGCTAGTAGTAAGAGTGAAGCTTGTGGATGTGTGGGCTAGGGGCACATCCTGGGTTTGAACCTTGCTGCGTACAAGGCCCTGGTGTTAAGTAGAGAAGAACCGGGGGGAGGGGGGGGGGGGTTATCCACGCTTCAAACCGTGCGCTATGGCCCTCGTCGTGAGTTTCTCGGTTATTAAGAAAAAAATGTTAATGTGGATGCCTACTATCTCGGTCAAAGACCATATGTTACAAGCCATAATGAATGTGTCCATGTTTCTTACTACTTTGAACTTCATTGTTTCAGTATCGGGGATATCTGGAAGTACTGCAGCTGCTCAGAGCCAGGTCTCTGTAGGAATGGGATTGCTAGCTGGGTCAACTGTGATGCTTATAACTGTTATTTGGGGAACCTGTTGCATTGTTGGCAAGTGCGACATACAAAATTCTGTTGCTGTAGACATGAAAGACACTAACGGATTCAGCTTGACGGGTTTGCATCTCAACTCTTAGAATATGTATACCGAAACATGTACAAGCTCCATGTTCTTTACTTCTTTTGTCTTTCCTGAAATATGTTGCTGTAGATCTCTTTCGGCTTTCTTTCACCTGTGCCCTTGTATGAATTAAATATGCTCTAGTCTTTGAAATCATTGGGCCACAAGGAGGATTTTGTGTACTTGTGCAAGTGATATTCCTGCTAGTATATGGCAGATTTTGTGTATCAAGATGCTTCTACTCAATGAGTGGCTGTCAATGTAGGTTCTGGTGTTAGTACTGACATCTGGACAAGCCATGCTGCAACGATAATGGCAGCATCTGTAACACCATTTCTTGTTGTCCAACTGCCACAGCTCCTCCATTCAACTTCAGGAAGACATTTATCTGTCTTGATTGGTCTTATCATTTCACTTACTCTGCTTGTTTCTTATTGCATCTATCAGGTACTGTGACATTGCCCATGTGTTTTTTTCTTTTATTCACTGTGGGCAATCTAATTTTCTTTGCAACTGCAATGATGTATCTGCAGAGATTTGCATTGACTACAGACTTTGGAGATGAATATCAATTTTTACAGTTTCTAGCTGAATTTCAAATAGGCAATAACAACAAGACCTATGATTGACCATGCTTTAAATAGTTTTTATCCCCACTATCCTGGATAATGGACTTTCCGCATAACCACCTGAGTTAAAATTGAATTCGTATCAGAAGATAACCTGATTACTCCTGTATACCTCTTCGTCTTCCAACAAGATGAAACAAATAAATATAAATCTTTGTCATTCTTTATACTAGGCTGGTTAATAAACCCACTTTTTAGTGTTTGAGATCACGAGGCCTGAAACTTATCTTCTTTGATGAAGTTGTTCTGAACTTCTAACTTCCAATGCAGGTCTTTCAGCCTTGGATACAGAGTAGACGTCTTGCTTATGTAAAACATAAACATGTTATATCAGGAGTTTTGAGACAGTTAAGAATGCGTGCATTGGGGAGGCTTTGCACAGACCAGGGAGCACCAAATATAGAAGTTTTAGAAAAGTAAGTTTGAAATGATTTCTGCACAGTTCTAATCGGTTTTAGAATCTTGATCAATATGATGAAGGATTACATGACAGGCTATTCAACGCAATTGATGAAAATGAGGATGGGCATCTTTCCCGTACTGAATTAAAAGCTCTGGTAGTAGGAATCCGTTTGGAGGAGATAAACTTACATGAGAATGATGCTGTAGAAAAACTGATGAAGGACTTCGATACTTCACATGATCATCAAGTTGAAATGTCCGAGTTCATTGCTGGAGTTACAAAATGGCTTACTGAGGCCAGGGGTTCCGAGGCTCCTTCTCCTGAAGCTGGTCCTGATACAATGAAGTACCTCGATGACTTGCATGAGGTTTGTTGAGTGTTCTGGCCTTCTCTATATAATTCATTGTCGTGACGATAGTGATAAAGTATAAACTTGCTTGCAGCAAACAAGGAGAGAACACCATTTCTTAGGGGATCAAAGTGACGAAAGTGTTGAGACTGTTGAGAATCCTAGATCAACTGCAATTAAGGCTGTTCTACTGCTTTTGCTGGGTACTGTCATTGCTGCCGTCTTTGCTGATCCTCTGGTTGATGCTGTCAATAATTTCTCTAGTGCCACAAGCATTCCTTCTTTCTTCATCTCATTCATTGCTCTGCCACTGGCGACCAACTCCAGTGAGGCGGTGTCAGCTATTATCTTTGCTAGCCGGAAAAAGTTGAGATCTGCATCATTAACATTTTCTGAGGTTTGTTTTCTTAGAGCTTTGTGCTTTTATGTAGTATAATAATTTGTGGGTTTTCTACCCCTCACTTGCATCAATGAACCTGGAAGATCATTAATAAAAATCAAGAGGCAGACTTGAAGGTTTCCCAATTTGTCAAATCCCTTACGATCATTTCTGTAAATGGCTGGAGCGGATTTAATGTAGGACAGTTAATCCTCAATATCCCTTTTGCTCCATTTTAACCTTTTTTGTTTAAACATCCAATAATTTAGATTTGAGCAGTTTGATCGCATGTATCACTGATACAATTGCCTTTGTTTGATAACATGTGTGATTGTACCTTGCAGTTGTATGGAGCAGTGACAATGAACAATCTCCTTTGTCTATCAGTCTTCCTGGCTCTCGTCTATATCAGAGGATTGACATGGGACTTCTCGTCTGAAGTCTTGGTTATTCTAATTGTCTGTGTTGTCGTGGGGGTCTTTGCAAGCGTCCGAAGCACCTTTCCTCTTTGGACTTCCTTGCTAGCTTTTCTACTTTACCCCTTCTCTCTCGTACTTGTATATGTTCTTGACTACAAATTTGGTTGGTCTTAGTCTTGGACGACTCTTTTTGTTGAACTTGTATGCATCTTTTGAGCTACGGCACACTTTAGTCGCTCTTGGATTTTCTAGTAGAACTTCAGTAACTTGAAAACTGAAGTCATTTGTTTACTTACAATTTCCCACTGCTGTTTATTGGTTACAGGTTTTGAGTGTTCTCTCTAGTCTCTAGTCAATCATCTCATTATTGTTGAGCAGACTGCTTCTGCGCTTCCATTTATCTCTTTAAAAGTTCTGATGTACTTCTCTGCTAAGCACACTTCTTTTTAACCCCTCTCAAGGAACTCCAACTTTTTGCTCCCTTGGTACTCCAATTCACGACTTTCGGGGGATTGAAAGTGAGGAGTGCTTACGTACTGTTTTGCACACTTAAACCAGAAGGGACACTCATTCCGAAACGGCTTGTCGTTTAATAACCTAATTGATCATAGGTCATTAGAATGATAGATCAGCCCAACCTTGGATGGATTGCACTAGCAGATCAAATGGGGAACGAGTTAATAAATGAACAAGTCATTAGCCCACTAAACTTGAGAGTTAAGTCATATTTTTATAGGTTAATTTTGCTACATGTGACCTGTAGGCAAGAGTAAAGCATTTAGGCATCTAATTTTCTGCCTATTCTAATAAACAGACAGAGACACAACAAGTGCGAAACATATTTTGTTCAATACTTGATTTAAACAAGTTACTACAGCTAGAATTCTCAGCATTTCACTTGCCTCGTGGAACTGAAGACATGTGAAAATATAATAATCTAACTCGCCACGCAGAAGAGGGTAACAGTTTACAGAAGTTAAGGTACCAGAAAGACCTGAATCCAGACATCCTAGTTGAAAATTCCAATCAAAATCTCATTCGTCATCCCATCATGGACGCAGAGTCCGGAGGTTAATCCAACCCTCTGGTATGAGGCATATTTTACATGTGAGTAAAGACATACATCAGAAGAAACGTTGTTCTACCACAGAGTGGAATGAAAGCCCTGCAGAAACTAACACCTTAGGACTTGAACTAGCCATCCTACGAAGAGCAGAAATTCTCCCGGAAGAAGCACAACCATGTGTAATGACTAACTTCTACAGCTTCAGATTGAGATCAATGTTTCCTCCTACTTCAACATGGCAATTGCGTTTGTTTGTTCCTTCTTGGCTGATTTGTACCTTGGCAGTTGGGAAGAATCCATAGATGGATTGTTGAACTGATTTGCTTAGGGCTGAGCTTGTTGTAGTAGGTTCTTCAGCAACTCCCTGTGGATTTAACCAAGGCAAGAAGACTGTTACACCAAAATTGAGATACCAATAGATAAAGGCATCAAAACATAAAAGTGTAGACCTTTGTTCTCACCTGACAAGTCACTGATTCCAATCTAAATCTCTCTAGACTCTGAAGGTTTGAATTAGATGAATGCTGATATGGAGAAGCGGCTGTAGGAGGAGCCAACGTGAGAAAATCTCCATTGAGAGCTTTATTTTGCCTGATAACATCCCTTGGTTTGGACTCGGATAGAGTCCTTGATCCTGAAGGAGCTTCTCTGGAGAAAAGAGTAAAAAAAAAGTCTAAGCGGGTATTCAAAGCACTAAAACTATGAAATGATCATTCAAGATATCAAACCTTTTGAGCAAATTTCCTGATTCTAAACTGGCTGCACATTCATTGCTGCAGGAAGCTGATTCAGGTGATCTCGATGCAAGGTTAACATAGGCTGGAGGAAATTTGCAGTGAAATGTAGGGACTGGTGGAAACTCTGGAGTGAAGGGATATGGTCTCTTCATGCCAACCATCTACAAATACATCATCAGTAATCAAAGTTGTAGCAGTCAACCAAAAACTTAAAGCTAAACAATCTTTTTTTTTTGTATAAGCCATGGTTCATCGAGCAGCTTACGCGCAACTCGACTGATTCCATGGGAAACCTGTCACCTCTCACCAGCAACAAGTATAAAGTAATTCTTTCCACCAAGGGTAAGGGCATATGGGAAGAAATCACCTAGTGTTTTTTGCCTCTGTTTAAATTTGCATCTAAACCTCATGGTTCTCGACCCATTTCATTGACCACTATGTTACACCCTTGAGTTCAAAGACAAACCATCTAGATACCTAGTTTTGGGTCTTTAGTTGTGAGTTCCACTTTGACGCACTGAAATAATGATTGCATACATGTGTAACACATTTGTGAATTGTGATTGTGACATGTCTCTTGGTTTTTAAGTCATTATCCTCAGATAGCTTGTTTAGATGAAAGAACACGAGAACTGTTTGAGCAACAAAGGGACAACTATGGAGCTATCCTACAATTTGTGGGGAGTGGAGGGTGTAACCTGAGCTGAGTGAGCATCTCTTCTCGCTTTTAAGATGCTCTTTTCATCAAGTATCTGAATATTAGTTTAGGGCCACAAAGAGAAGCTCCTTTACCTTGTTTTGGCAGTAGAAGGTGTGTAATAATGTTTTCTACTATCAAGTTCGAAGAAAAGAGATGTTCAACACATTGGATGTAAATGACATGTATCCATCTTTATAATTAAAAGAACATTTCACATAACGGTTCTGTACAAACTAAGATCCTTACTAGAATCAATAGGATATCCAGGTAAAGTGTATTTCAGCCTTTTGACAGAAGAGAGCATTATGAAAATTGATTTCTATATATTAGTGACTAACACGCAGAATAAAAGAAATTACCTTCACATCTTCAGGCCACAGAGGTAAATAATTACACGAATAATAATTTTGGTTTGAAGGGGGCTCCATCTGATAATTTAGTACAGATGATGATGAAATCCCTGATGAGATATTCATCTGCAGTTACCACAAAGTGATATAATCAGAGCATTTCAAACACATCAAAACAAAATTATAGACTTGATAATCCAACGATGATATATAACATTGCAACTAAATTAATAAACTTGCTTACCATTGATGAAGAACAAGAAGGTTGCTGATATTGTTGTGATCTTTGCAGCACACTGGGTAGAGGTAAAATGGGGTTATGCAGTTCATTTGGCAAATCTACATTAGCCCCGAAAACAACACCATGACGATTTCCCTGTTTGCTTTCTCTTTCAGGACTGTACTCACAACTCCACAATTTAGGACATTTATCACTCCCTGGACCCGAAACAGACGACCAACTTAACTCCCCTCCACCCATGTTCATTGGTTTTGATGATTGTAAAGTCTTGGGACGGAAACCATCAAGAACTAAGGCAGACAGATCTGGTCTAAAGACACTATTTTTCGAAAGCAGATCCATTGTTGATGGTGGTGGTAAAGTGATTGAACTAGGCCTAAAACTAGAACCTTCAACAGCTAAGCATTTTGACATAGTTTTGGTAGAATGAACTGAATTTGGTACCAAAACATTAGGTGTTTGAAAGTTTGCATCTTTTTCATGTTTTTTCTCCCCTTCCATTCTAATCCTTTCAAGTTGAGCAACACCAAGTCCTCTTTGTGGTATTTTTTTCTGCTTCACTTTTTTCGATCCTCTACTCGTAGCACCACCACTACCACTTGAACCACCACCACCACCACCACCCCCATCCCCACCACCACCACCACTACTATTACTACACTTAAGGGTATGTTCCTCTATCACCATTATGTTCGTCTTCGGCTTTGGCTTCATAGATCAAGAAAAAAACAACTATATACTTCTACTACTACTACTTAAAAGTAAAACCTAAAGGACAAATATAAATATATATATATATATAGACATTGAATCCATCCACCACATTATAACCATATAAATTCCTCTAAACAATACAATTAATCTTTGAGGGTTTGGAAAGAAAACCCCAAATGGAAAAATTCAAAGAAAATACAGAAAGAAGCCAAATTCAAGGAGAAGAAAAAAAACCCAATTCCTCATTTGTACGTTACATGAAATCTTGTAGGTCATCAAGTCAAGATCTGCAACTTATATGGAGATAAATATAAATAAATAAATATACCAAAAAAAAAAACCCATAATTCAGCAAACAAATCTATATAAATTGGATCTTATTTACACAAAAATGTACAAATACAGATACAGTAAAAGCAAACTATAATGAGCAAAGGAAGAGTATCTGAGTGAGATATTCGGATTTTTCTCATAACCAGTTGTCTGTAAATAGATCAGATCAGTAAAATAAGAAAAAAAATTATTATTTTTTTCAAAATTTTCAAAATGGAAATCTAAAGGAAGCTAAAAATACGGAATTTGTGAGAATAAGATTCAGGCAATCAAATTTATCGGCCAAAATTATCGGTCGACTCCATTTTTCCCGACTCTCAAGTACTCTTCTTGCTCTTTTCCTCAAATGCTCTGTTTTTTTTTTACTCTTACAAATGAAGACTATATCGCGCTCTAAGTTTTTTATTACATTAAAAAAAACAAAACTATACGAATAAATATTGACTCGACACACCCGTTAAAAAAATTGATAGACAGGAGAAGTGAAAAAAAAGTAAAAAATATATATATATTCGAATAAAAGCCACAAATTTATAAAAAAAAATAATTTACTTGAGTTATTTTTAAAAAAAAATAAATTAGATAACATATTTGAGCCTAAATAAGAAAAATTATGTTAGCTAATTTGATTTATAATGAATTTTTTAAAAAACAAAAAAAAAACTATGATCTAAAATAAGTCATATGTAGCTATAAAATAAATATTTTTAAAGTTAAATTGTTAGTAATTATATTTATTTATAATAATTACTTATTATTAAAAGTAATATTTTATTTCTTTGATTAAAATATTATACTATTCAACTCGTAAAAAAAAATTCTTTCATTAAATGTGTTTTAAAAGAATCACCATTATGAAATCTCAATCAATGCATATATATTTTTAAAAAAATTACTAGATATTTGATATCTAAATTCTAAATTAAAGTGTGATTAGATTTAAATTCATGTAATATAAAATTTATTTATAAAAACGATACTATTAATAAGATTTTTCATTCATCACAATCAAATTATACGATTTTCAATAAAAGATCTTGATGTACAAGATTTTGTTCATTATAGATAGTACTTAATAAATACTTGAAAAGATTCTTAACAAATATTCTCTCTGCTCATTTTAATTTCCCACTTCAGCCAAAAAGAAAAATTGATCTAAAATATTTTTTATTTTAGAAAATAAATAAAGTATTTTTTTTTATTTTATTTTATATGTCGTATAGTATATTTTGTTTAATTTCTGAAAAATTAAATTTGTTTAAGGTTTTAATTTGAAAACTATACGTGCTTTTGAATAGAAGTTGGAATACTTTAATATGATTTAAGAAAACGTTATAGATTTCTGCTTCATATAAAAAGTAAAAAAAAAAGATTTTTTTCTTCGTGATAAAATATTCTTACTAGAAATTTTTATTTTTCAAAATTATCTTTCACTGATTTAATCTTTATACATATTTCAAAAAGTATAAACTATATTGTTATTGATTAACAATCACAATATATACTTTCATCTTATGTTATAAATTCTAACCAAATAAAAACAAAAATGTAATTACATACTTTTATATAATAAAATTGTTTCTTTATTTTGTTAATACTAATTGTAAAATGAACCACAAAGTTCTATAATCTTTTTTTGTAATTTGTCGTCAAAAGTATTTTTTTTAAAACAAATTGGTTAGCCACAATTTATTTCCAAAAATACTAAAAGTAATAGTACTCAAATAAATTGATAATATGAACAGCTTCTCTCCAAAGTACTTTTGGAAAGCTATTTTGACCAACAAATAGTATTTTTTAAAATAGTAATTTTTAAAAGTTTAATCAAAATAGCTTGATTGACATCGTATTTACGAAAATATATAAGGTTTTTTAATTATGTGATTTTACGCTAAAATTATACATATGTATTAAAATGTCATTTATATCTTATGATATTAAGTGCGTATATTGGAATTTTATACTTAGGCCAAATACATAAACAGATTATTAAATTTGTTGGGTTTTTTCCCTTAGGTACCTCAACTACGTCATTTTTCTATTTATCATTGAATCACACATAATTTGTTCCTTTAAAACACTGTTGGTTGATTTTGATCGACTTTTCTATTGTAAATGCCTTCAATTGTGTTCGAATTGTAATAATTTTGATTAAATGAATGAAGACAAACCGTGTTAGTCTCATTTGTTTTCTAATTTGTTCAAATGACTTAAGTAAAATACAATTATTCTCGAACATTTTCACTATCAATTGGACTAATGAGTTGTGGAACCATGGATCTGGTTCCACATCAGACAACGGTGTTTGTTTAAATGGAACAAATTATGGGGGCTCAAAGATTTAATAAGAAAATGACGTAGTTGAGGTACCCGAGAGAAAAAACCCAACAAATTTAGGGATCTGGTTATATATTTAACCTTTTACTTAATACAATGCTTGATACACTTTTCACATTTATTAAATGCTCCCCACAATATTTTTAATTGGAATATTGTGCTAGGTTTCCATGTGTGGATACTTTCCAAACTATACTATATTATTCAATTATAATATCTATTCTACTTAATTAACTTTAATTTGTGCAAAGATTAATTACTTGTTTTGACTAAAAGATTGAAAGGATATTTTGTATGTGAACAACCATTTAATTATATCCTCTTTAGTCCATATGAGATGGATTTGTTGAAGCAATTTATTAAAGCCCATCCCAAGTTGTTTAGCAATTTTAGGCAAAGATTACATTGTAGAAAACTTTCTATATATGGAATTAATACATTCCCTTGTGGATCCTTGCAAAACCCAAAAACAACTACTTTGGGCTTCCCTTTTTTTTCTATTTACATAAATACAAAGTAACCAAAAGGACATCAAATCCAAGTGAGGTAAAAGGGTATATAAAAGGGGTGAAAATGAAAATTGAGAGATGAAGGGTTTGTCTGACCCCATAGAGTCATCAGATATTTCAAGTTTGAACTCTGAAAATGAATGCATGTTTACTCTCCTTAATAGATTTATCCAATATGGTATAAAATTAGTCAGACAATATATTTCATGTACTGGATATCAAAAGAAAGTTTCAGAAATATACGACAATAAAAAAAATATTTATAACTGATTAACCTAACAATCTTATTTACAAGTGAATAACCTAACAATCCTATTTAACCATTGTTTCTTTTAGTGTGGGTGAGATCCACTGAAAATTTGATAACCTTCTAGATGAGAGTATATATAAAAAAGTATAATTTACATAAATCACATAGTATAAAGAGAAAATTACATTTTATTTCTATTTTTTTTCTAATTACAAAAACATAAATTGGATACATAATATGTAGCCTCGAATACATTAAAAAAGAAATCGAATATATAATATGTAGCTTAGATATAGTAAATATTGGTTCGGATCCATTAAATACATTAGGAGAGAAATAAGGAATTTTAGAAGTTTTTATAAAATAGAAGGAGATATTGAAAATAAGAAAAAATATAAGACGTGTATTTCAATAATTTTTCCTATAAAAGTTGAGGAAGACTGAAGTTGATTTGAAAATATACCACAAGTACCACTAATATACTTGATATACATAAATATACATGGATGATATATAAAAACAACGCTTCAATTCGTCTTTTAATGGATCAACTTAAAATTCCAACTAGAAAATCTCATATCAACCCCAAATGACGGTTCAAATTTTTCGTACAAACTTCATATCGACGACCGCTTTAAATTATAAAAACACTTATACAATTTCAATTTTTTTAATATATGAGAGGTTCAAGCTCGAAAATAACGGATCTCAAAATCTTCTTCTAAATTCACTGAGTTTAGTAGGTTTTCAACAGTACTTCAGCAACTAAAATCAATAGTGATAATGATGATGTTATCTGAAGGAAAAATAGCCAAGAGCTACGTAACAAAGAAAAAGAAATATAGATGAATCAAGTAAATAACCAAAATTGATACTATAATAATTTAGGTTGATTGACACAAAAATGTAATTTTTCTCATAAGGAAAAAAATACCAAAAAATAGAGTCATGAAGATCTTTATTGTGATATACCATTGGATTTTGGCTTTCAAAATGGGCCACCTTAGGCTCAACAAACTATCTATGAGTAAAAGGAAACAAAACAAAAAAGTGTGTGGGGAAGAGGGGCCAATACAAACAAGAAGCCACATTCAATGGACCCCTTTTGATGACACATGACCATCTTTTTTGGTATTTATGGTGTCAAGATTTTGTTAGATATGCAATATATTGCATCTATGCACAAGATTCTCTATTTACTACCTATACAATATTCTCATACTTATGTCCTTATTCTACTTTTTATAATTCAATTATTGAGACTTTGATAACCATGCTTTTTTAGTTTCGATCTGGTTATATTACTTTTCGTTTTAATCCGTTTAAAAAATAATATTTTTTTATTTTTTTGATAGTATCTTTTATTTTAATTTCTTTCTACGTGATACGCGTAAGTGTCTGTTTAGATTGGTTTATTTTATTTTTTTTAAAGTAAAAAATAGCTTTTAAACACTTTTGAGTTATTTGAATAAATTAAAAAAAAACGCATATAATAAGCACTTGATTTTAAGCTAACTAGATAAAAATAAACCAAAATTCATAAATCAATCCAATCAAAACTTTAAACTTATAAGATTAAACGGTCTTTTTAGTATATTATACTTATTTTTAATTTATAAATACAAAATTCATTACCTTTTTTAGATTTCGACTATATTAAAATCAGTAAAATAAATTGAAACAACTAAGTATTAGCAAGTTTATCCTCTATCATCTTTGGTATTGATATTCACTTGTGCTATCAATAGAGTTACCCAAATCCTTTTAGGCAGAAAAATAAGTGAATCAATACAATTTTTAAAAAGTTTTAAAATCAAATAGTGATTATGATTTTTTTATTCTATGATAACAATTGACAGTTAAATCACTAAATAACTAGCTATTATATTCCCATATACTGAAAAGAACTCAACTAATGAGATGTTAGTTGCAATTGCTATATGTTATGATAAATATCAATTCTTACAATTGACAGTTAAATAGGATCAATTTTTATAATAGTTAGCAATTCACGTTGAACTAGACTGATGAGATGTGAAACTGCAATTATCACGTGTTATTAAACAAATACACAATAATTATTGACATATTTTGGTTAAGATTAAAAAATGATTATCTCCATGTGTGATATTCTTAATTTAAGAATAATTAATTCTATTATGACTCTATCAAAATATACAAGGTCCTGTAGCTCAGTTGGTTAGAGCGTTGGTCTTATGAGCCGAAGGTCGCGGGTTCGAGCCCCGCCAGGACCAAATCATACAATTTTATTTTTCGTTTCGAACTCAATAGTTTTGGTCCAATCCAAATCATACATTAGATTTTGTTTTTACGTTACAAGTTTCATAAATGTTTCTTTTGTTCTTATTTAGCGGTTAAGAGGTAGCCTTTTTCGAACCCAATAGTTTTTGTCCAATCCAAATCATACATTCAATTTTGTTTTTACATTACAAGTTTCGTGTGTTTTTCTTTTATTCTTATTTAGTGGTACTTACATATTAAAGTTTTCATTTAATTTTAAACTCAGTTCTAGCATTTGAAATCGTTGTCTTAAAGTTCAGAATATAAAAGGTTTTTAAGTTCAAATCATAAATCTACTTCTGTATTTATATTTTATATTATCCACGTATTCAAACAGTGTTAGCTAAACTAAGATAGTAAGAGTAATAGTTGAGGGTAGTTTCTATAATTAATTTATTTAGTGGTGTGAGGGTAAGACATTGATTTTTTTGATTGAAATTGAATAGAGTAAAGCCACCAACATAGTGAACAAAATGAAGCAACCTCCTAAAAAATTGACTACTCAACTTTATATAGTTGGCATGTAGTTTTTGAGTGATAAAAGTAGTACATTTACATTTCTTTCTACTCCATATATTGTTTTAAAAAATATATTATATAAAAAAATAAATTGAAGAAAAGAAAAGATCACCTACCTCCTTTCTAATTTATTTCAATTTCATCACAAAAAAAATTTGAGAATTAAATAACTTCAAACTCAACCAATGAACCAAAGATCTTTATGATATGCTTATTATAAGTTCTGAGGTATGAAACTATATGTTATATTGTGAATTTTGATCATTCAATATTATATACTATGGGTTTTTGCTTGAAAACAATGATTGGGCTAAAGAGGAACAAAAGAAGAAAATCCAAACAGCTCAAGGTACCTACATTTCTCTCTATTCACTTCCTTGCACTTTAAAAAGACCTAGCAAAATTGTCTCGATTTCGAATAGTTTAAGGGTAAAATTAATTTATTTTTCCTTATTTTGAAATAATCGCCAATAAAGAAAGTATTTTTGAACTATTTTGCTGGTTCGCTAATGTCGACTGTATTCTGAAGCCAAAAATATAATAGAGGATTAAAATTAACCTATTTTGAATAGTTTAGAAAATATTTTTACCCCCCCCCCAACACCGCAAGCCTATCCTTTCGAAAAACCCACATATGAATAAATACACATACAAAGAAATTAGCTAATCAGACGTTTCAAATTAGAGTCCACTTGAATACAGAGTCTTATTTGTTAAGAGCATTTTACCTCTAATGTAAGACTTTTCAATGTACTGTATATACATATCGAACAAAATTTCGTAAAAATAAAAGTATTTGAGTGGTATAATTGACATTTAATTTGCAGATTACAAGTACTAGCACTGCATTTGATGAACCAAAGGGAGATGTTCAAGTTCCTAGTGCTCATTATTCAAATGGAACTTCATCTTCAAAAAAGATTACTTGTAAGACTAAATTTACTCACAACACTGCTGCCACTAAAATTCAGACTGCCTATAGAGCTCATTTGGTAACTATTCTTCTTTATATAATCGGTCAGTTCCAAAATATTTGTCACGTTTCACAATCTGAAAGTTAAATTAGATGTATAGGTGCGTCTTTCGTAATATATCCATGTTGTTTTATGGCATTGCCAAAAATAACCTTTATGATATATTCCCTTCGTCTAATATTGTTTGTCATGATTTCTATTTTAGAGTTAAATTATAAAAACTTTGATTCAAATTTTAAAATATATTTTTTCGTCATATTGATATGCAAAAAATTGCAATTTATAGTACTTTTCATAAAGTTTTTGAATATTTAATTTTTTTATTTGAAATATCAAATTGATGTAATCTAATTTATTTTTGAAAATTAGTCAAATTGACTTTCGAAAAGCGCAACATGACAAATAAAAATGGATGGATGAAGTACTTTCATCCCACATAGTGCAATGTTACCTCTCGACTGCATGTCTAGGCCAACAGACTATGTCGTTAGGTGCTGACCTAGTGTAGTATTTTTCGTACAGTTCTTGAATATTTAATTTAATGTTAAATATGTAGGCAAGAAAAACTCTACGGCGCGTTAGGGGTGCAGTGAGATTTCAAGGTGTAATTGAAGGGCTAAGTGTAAATAACCAAATATCAGGGACTTTGAAGCAAATACATTGTTGGAGCAAAATACAATCAGAGATTAGAGCTAGACGACTCAATATGGTGACTCAAGGCCACAATAAACAGAAGAAAATTCAAAATCAACAAAAACTTGAGGCTAAGCTTCACGAGCTTGAGGTAACTGTTAAAGTTGTTGTCGTATAATTAAGAGCTTATAGATCTAAATTGGATAATCAATTTATATGCAACAAGCAAACAAAAAAAAAAAAACTTCACGCGGTTCAGTTTTTTCTTATATTGTACGCGTAACAAAATTTAGTGTATCACTTCGTATTTAATTAGGGGAGGGGGCGGGTGGATTTCCTTGAAAGAATGGGTCAAGACTTAACTCAGCCCCCAAAAGCTATTTCAACACCTAAAAATTGTTTAAGTCTACATAAAAATATCATCCATCCCTTTTTCATCTAATGCGTGACTTTTTAACACCTTATTTCACGCCTAAGTCACCTTAACACCTTAACACCTAAAAATTGTTTAAGTCTACATAAAAATATCATCCATCCCTTTTTCATCTAATGCGTGACTTTTTAACACCTTATTTCACGCCTAAGACTGAATATCTGGTACCTGAGCAATTTAAAGCCCATCATTATTGAACATTAATTGGGCTGGATCCTATTCGACTATGATACCATGTGAAGATATAAATTTTGGGCTTAATTCCGTCCCCAAAATTTTCATGTGATATACAATTCACATTTTGTATACTTCAACAATAAAAATAACTAAATCGTATTATTTATATATACACTGATGGTATACAACTTGCTTACTAGTCGGGTATTTTGCAAATATTTTTTTCATAAATAAAGTATAGAGTGTAATATTTTACTTAATGGTATACAACTTGCTTACTTGTCGGGTATTTTGCAAATATTTTTTTCATAAATAAAGTATAGCGTGTAATATTTTACTTTTGTATTTGTTAAATTCGTTTTTAGAATCATTTATTTTAAATCACTGGTAAATTGAAAATAACCTCTTTACATTCAAATAATAAGGTTTGTGTGCACTCCATCCTTCTCATATTTTACTTGTAAGATTATACTGAATTTAATATAGAGAAGAATATTTTTTAAAAGCATATTTCGCTTAAAGTTTTTTTGGTTCCTTTATTAACCATTTCTTGTACTTAAAAAAAATAATTATATACCACCTTCATTTTGTGGGAAAAAAATTATAATATGTTCCATAGCTTTATTTAGAAAATTTGTGACTTGTGAGTTAAATTAAACTTAATTATTTCATGAAAAAACACCTTATAATACTAAAGACTTGTTCAACTTCAATTTTGCCTTTTTTTTTTGCAAAAGAATGTTTCAAAATTCTTAACTTAAATAATTGCCCCATTTAAGGCATGAAAAGACAACAACCAACAAAATAATTAAAACCCTTACAATAATTGATATTCCTATAGGCTATATCAATCACTTCTCTTTTTTTTTTTTTTTGAATTATATGGCTGTTTCTATTAAGCTTATCTGGTTTCTCTTGTTTCTTTTTAGGCTACTTCTTTTTCATATAATCATTTTTTATTAGGGAGATATTTCTTAAGCTATTTTGTTTTTTCAAGAGGCATATATATTTAATTAATCAATATTTGGAATTTATTGGTTTGATTAATTTTAGTTTACCCCATCAAGGGGTCACTTATTATCGTAAACTTTTATGTCTTCATTGTTCAAATATGAAAATATTTGATTAACGATCAATTCAATCTATTCAAAGTTTATCCTATTTTTAACTTTAGAATAGTAGTATTTATATTTGTTTAGCACTAGTTAGGAGAGATTTTTTTTTAGGGATTAGAGAGAACCTATAATAATCATAACTTAAATCCAAATATTTGAACGAAGCAGATAAATTTTATGTGTGTTCACAACCCTAGTCATCATATTACGATGAAAAAAACTATATTTTTTTATTATCTATAATGATGTATTTATATGTTATCTATAGGATTTAAGAGAAAGACAAACTAATGAGACTAATAAATTGAGTTTTTATTAGTATTATTTCTAATAAATAATGATGAAACTAATGTATCTCAATTATGCTTCTGAATTTTCTGTCATCCCATCTATTGATCAAAATTTGTCTTGTTATAATAACCTCCCTTTCACTTCCCACTCCTACATATTGTCTTGTTCACAACACAACCATAACCCCCCTGGCCTGTCCCATTTATTACAACAACAAATAACTTATCACATTCTTAGGGTGTCATCATGTGGATTGCAAGTTAAGTTTGCATTTAGTATACGATATCAGATACGAATTCAGAATTTATGAGTTTTTAAAATAAATTTATAATAATAACAATGATGAAATAAGACTTTAGCTTGTACCTACAATACACTTGCACTCCTATACTCCTCATGGATACACTGTTAATTATATTTCAATTTCTGTTAGTTTCTCAAGATGTATACATTATCTATGTATACATGATTTTCTTCGAAATTATGGAGTCATTGATTTTAAAATTATATATATTTTAGAAGTTATTTAAATATTATTGTTGATTAGTGAACTTCTATAAAAATTTTTTTTGTATATTATTGAAAAATACTTTCGCGAAAATACACTTTAAAATATTTTATCAGAACTTAGTCAAACGCTAATTGTTGCTCACAAATACTTTTTAAATTTATTACTCAAACACAAATTGTTTCTCATCAAAAACATTTGTATAAGCGGGTAAAATTTGGCCAAACAAACTAAAAATTCAATTCAGATCGATCGAAGAACACTGACTCTCATTAAGAAGTTAAGTAGTTGCTTTGGAGATAGTCGGTGCTAAAGTCAAAAATTTCGTTAAAATTTTTCAATAATTTTACTTTGACATGTGTATACAATAAATTTCCTCACGAAAAATATTTAACTGATCATACATTAATCATCTTTAATTATTTATGGCTAGACCACTTAAATGGTCACTCAATTTTGATTTGATAAATAGGTGGAATGGAGTAGTAGTGCTGAAACCATAGAAGAAATACTACAAAAATTACAACAAAGAGAAGAAGCTGCAACTAAGAGGGAGAGGGCAATGGCATATGCATTTTCTCATCAGGCAAGTTAGCTATGACCCTTTCGTCTATCCTGATTTTCTTATCATATTTAATACGTATATATTTTTATTAAAGAAAAATAATATGTCTATCAAAATTAATTTTTATCATTCTAAGTCAAGGAATATAAAAATCTATTATATTCATCCTTTTCCTTTTTTGGTAAGAATTTTTTTTCCCACTTGATAGTGTTCACTATGTAGACACAAGTATTAGCCTTCACTTGTGTGGACTCTTTGAGAATGAATTTTATGAGGGTATTCTCTCAATTTTATATTGTCTTTCTATTATTTAAAAGATAGTTGATTAATGATCTATCTTCTAGTTGTAGGTTAATTGATCGAAACACATTAAATGTCTATTTGAATTGGCTTTTTAAAAAAGTAGTTTTTAAGTTAAAAATAAAAAATCAAAGTGAAATGACTTTTAAGTCAAAAAATAAAAAATAGATGGACACCTATTTTTGGTTTTTGACTTATTTTAAGTTATTTTTTACTTTGTTAAACACTCGCAACTTATTTTAAGTTATTTCTTATATTTTATCAAACACTGCAAAATTCAAAAACTGACTAAAAAATATATTTGACCAACTTTTTAAGCCAATCCAAATAGGCTCTAAATTTGTCTCTCTCCTCTAATATCTCCCTCTCGTGATCTATCATCATTATCTAATATTTGAGTTGTTTTTACGTGATATCTGATTATTTTGATTTCAACATTATACATGTTTCAGTGGAGAGCCAATTCGAATAAATATTTTGGACAAGCATATTATGATCTTGGCAAGGAGAGTTGGGGTTGGAGTTGGATGGAACGTTGGATCGCGGTTCGACCATGGGAGACTAGAGTTCAAACAAACCCTATTGTTCCAAAAACCTCTCACTCTCAACAAGTTGCCAAGATAACTAGTAAAGCTACAAATTTGGGACCTATGAAACTAGTTGTGTCAATAAAAAATCATTAATTTGAAATGGAAAAGAATCTACAAGAGGAAGAAAATTGTCCATCACTACTAATGAAAATCATGTTTCTCAAGAGCCTAATATTTGATTGGGCAAACTCAACCTACTTATTACTACTTGAATATCTATACTTTTTTTTTGGTCGATTGACATGTTTATTATTAATTAATTTGGCTTTGTATATTTTAGTGTGGTGATGGAAACTTTGTTTCTATGTAATTTTTTGTTTTATGTTGTTTTTATGTGACTATATATATATTCATATTGGTCATGACTCCATTATATAAACATTACAATTTCTTAATTGTCCATTTTGATACCAACAAATATATGACATCCCAAGCACTTGCACTATAATAATCATAGTACTTCTATTATATTTTATTGCTATATGAAGAGAAAAATTGTCCTCCCAAAGACAATAGTTTTGAGTATAATATTTATGTTGCTTTCATGTTGAAAACCAACATTTTCAACACAAAATGCAGATATGTGTGCAGAATCACTAGATTTTATACAATACTATACTCTAGTACTTTTTGAACTCATAGTCTCAGCATTATAACGATGAGTCCGGAGCCTAAAGGTATAAAATATTAATAAAAATTTTAAAACGGTATATAAAATTTTATATTAAGAAAACGGTAAAATCGCTGGAACAATGGCGATTTCCTCCGCTGGAAAAAGAAAAATAGCAACGATTTTGCAAAATGTGAAAAAAAATATTTCAAGAAATTAGCAGCGATTTTCATTTTTTTTAAAAAAATAATAATAATTTTTTTAAAAAAAAAAATTCATGAAAATCGACGGCACACATCTTCATTTGAATTTTTTTTTATAAAAAAAATCACATTTTGCAAAATCGCTGCAGTAGCAGCGATTTTGCTTTTTCCGGCGGAGGAAATCGCTATTGTTCCAGCAATTTTACCGTTTTGGTTAATATAAAATTTTATATAACATTTTGAAATTTTTATTAATATTTTATACCATTTAGGCTCCGGACTCTCGTAATGGTCTAGTGATAAAAAAAAATATAAAAGATTGAACACATTAAATTAAAATCCTAGATTTGGTCTTTATTTCCAATAGTGAGTCTACTCGACACAAATCTAAATTAGTCGGACAAATGCACTTTAGATATTTGAATGGTTAAACAACAATATTCAACCAATATGAAAACTTACATGGCATATCAAACTAAGTCGTCCCTATATTTATTTGAATAGCTAATAGGTAGTTTAAATTTTTTACATAATATAACGATAGTTTGAGATTTTTATAGCAGATACACACAAATACATAAGACACAGATAATATATATATGAATATAGTTCTTTATTGTTACACACGCATATATAATGTATTCTTCTATAGAAATATTATATAGATATTACGTTTCATAAATATACAAACTATAGCTATGCTTAATTAGGTACGGAAGTATTGCTATACATGAAATTTTCTCATAACTATTTTAGAAATCTAAGTTAATCATGCTCAAGTTTTTAAACTAAAATAATAAAAATTTCATTCTCATGAATATATATCATTCTTGCCTTATGAAGAGTAGTGCCTCCGTTCCATACTCGTTGATCATTATACTAAAAGTGAATTATTTCATATTAGTTGTCTACTTTACTAAATCAAGAAAACATTAATTAATTTTTCTTATATATATTACCCTTGCAATTTTTTTTAAAAAAAATTGTTCACATGATCACATCTGTTTGTAAAATGAAATATCATTGTATTATGAATTCTTAAACATCATATAAAATGAAATATGATCAATTAATATGAAACGGAAGACGGAGGGAGTAACTCATCAATCATCATAAATAAGAGACAACAACCATTAAGCAATGGTCACTATCTTGATAAAAGTTATGAGTTCTAAATGAATTTAATTTTTTCCTGTAAAGAGACAAACAATAACAAATAAAAAAAAAGAGGCATGACATACAGCTAGACAGATTTTTTATGACACTAATGAGCTGTGCAGTATAATAAAAGGGCCACAAAAAAATTCATTGCAAAGTACCATGCTTTTGGTGGTATCTGCCTCTCTAGTTTCTTCACTATAAAAACTTATGTTTCATCTTTTTAAAAAGAAATTGATTGCATTCTTTCACTCTCTGATTCAATTCTAGCTAGCCCCACTTAATTCTATCGCCAAATGCAAATATCAAGTAACTCTATTTATCGATATTGATATGTCCCAATATTACATATATCGAATAATTTTGTATTAACTAGTGTTTGATGACATCGACTAATTTATCTTATACATTGGACCTCCTAATAATATAAATACTGAATAACTCTGTTTATTGATGGTTGAGTCAATTCACATTGATCTCGATTAATTTACTTATATCAAATAATTGTATTTATTGGTATTCGATGAGATCGACTACCTTGTCTTATACATGATATATCTCTGGACAACACAAATATTATTAAACATTCAGTATTCGGATCAACTTGCACTTACCTATAAACCTAGTTAAGGGGTGTTAATTGGTCTTCCACTAAAGTAGTACTTTCTTATCAAATACCTCTATTCATTGATCTTCATATTGACTTGGACACATCTTGATTAATTTATACTATAATTTTTCTCTCTTCAAAAATACATATAGTGTGTAACTCTATTCGTGTACACTAACCTTGATTAATTTACATCACCTATCAATAACTTCGATTAATTTCATGATATTTATTAGGCATGATACATAAATATGATCCTTAACTTGGCGTCAGTTTGCAATTATGATCTTTAACTTTGGATGTGCATAAGTAGACACTTAAACTTGTATAAAATTAAAGAAATAGACACACGTGTCCTACATGACATGATATATGTAGGACGCCACACAAGACACAAAATTGTCATGTAGGACGAATGTGTCAATTTGTTCAATTTTATACAAGTTTAAATATTTACTTGTGCACATCTAAAATTAAGAATTATACTTATCAACTGACGCCAAATTAAGGGTCATGTTTATGTATCGTGCCTACTTATTCTCTCTAGATATAAAAAACAAAAATAAAAAATCTCTATCTACCAAATTTTTCAAAAGTAAATAAGAAGGAATTAATTGCCTATATTTTGTTTTTGTCTCTACTAGATATTAACTGACACTAGGCCACACACTTAGCTACAACCTTCTATCCACGTGCAGTGACTAACCCCACTACTGAAGAATTGGAGGACATGTTGCTGCTACGAAATAAGCCCTCTATTTTCCATGACATGATAAATCACATCATAAGGTTTTCCAATTGACAGCTACAAAATTCTCATTCCACATATTGTATATCGAATTTTTAACTGATATTTATGCCCTTCAATTCGTATAAAGTTGAAACAGTTATATATGGCGTGTGTATCTATTTGTTCGACCTATGATATTAGAGGGAAAATATTTCAGTTTATGGTTAAGAGAATTTAAGTTACTTCAATAAGAAATTTAAAGAAGAAGCTAAGCCATAAGACAAGTCTTCTAAAACCCACACCTTAATTACTTTTTAACTGTTCATAGAAAATGACTTTACACTTTTAATGATCTCCCAAAACTCCATGCAATGTAGTGATAGGGATGTAAGGTAACTTTCATTTCCTTTTAGAGGACTTATAGAAGTCATTCAAACATGAAATATTTCAAGTTAGAATGTTGTAAAAAAACAACCAACCAATCAATCAATCAAAAGAAAGAAATTCCTGATATGTTACGTTGCTCAGACTCTTCAAAAATATCAATGAATGAGTGTCTAATCCCCTCTAAAAGTTGCGGACTTATAAAGGATCTGACATGATTTATAGAGTCTGAGCAACATAGTCATTCCATTCATCGACAAGCATCTCATATTTTGAAACTTAATAGGGCACAATGTATATACCAAATCAATCAGGTTGATAATAATTGTCATTCAAGAGAAAATTACTTGTTCTAATGAACTGAAGATAATAAGCACACAACAACAACAACAACTTAGCAACAGAAAAACACACTTATACATGAACATTACACCGCTATTTAATCTTAGAAAAAAACCTGAAACTATGCTCAGGATTCTTCTTCCGCGGTGCATTCTCACTGAATCAGACTCGATAAAAATGGATTATCGCGCTTTCCCTGACTTGTCTTTTCCCATTTCCATCTTCAAATATAGTACTTGTTCCTGAAAATTAAGGTCAATGTAACAGTAAACTAATGCTGGTAGAATACAATGGAATTTGAAATGGTGAATTGATTTAATTACCTGTCAGGTTATAATGGGAGATTGTGTTTCCGAGCTGATTCAATGACGAGAATCAGAGGAAGCAGAGGATGGTTTGTCGGAAACACCATCATGCTCCTCCTCTATTTCACCTTGGATTCGTGTAGGAATGCGAAAGCCAGAGAATCCGCCTAATTCTGAGGCGAATCCGATGCCAGAAAGTGATGTTGAATACATAGGAAACACAGCTTGATGATGGTTTTGGTTTTGGTGAATTGGATCAGCTGTGGCGATAGCAATCGCTGATGGATCTATCCATGCACGAATCGAAGGTGAGTAACTGGACTGAAGGGGTCCCCTCTGAGACAAAAACTGATTTTGAGTGAACAATTGTTGTAATAGCGGCGGGGCAGGCTGAGAGTTAAACAGATAACTACCTGCTCCAGCAATTGCCCCGCCACCAATGTCTCCACGAGCAGCCGCCAGTCGACCAAGTTCAACCGGCTGCTGCTGGTGCTGAGGCCACACTGAAGCATCAAATCCAGTAAAGAAATTTGATGCTTCAAACTGAGCTTGTGGATCTTGAAAAGATTGTAAAGAAAGCTTCAAATCTTGGCTTCTTGACATCAAATTATGTTGTTGAAAACTCTGGAAAGAATTACCTTCATTTGAACCACTACCTCCCATTGGGAAAAATGATTTGATGGTATCAGAAATCGCATCAGAATCTAAAGAATGAGGCATAAAACTGCCATCTGCTTTTGTATTCGCATTCACATTTTCACCACTTGAGCTAGCGCTATTGTTCTGCCCTAACATTATCGTACTAGCAGTTCCAACATCAATATCATCCTGTAGAGCATGATCAACACCAGTGGTAGTTGGTTTCCATGGAGGCAATTCAGCTAGCTCATCAATCGAAGCTTTCGCTTTTTTTATAAGCCAATCCACAGCTTTACTTGGCCTATCATAGCCAAGTCGATCTTGTACATCATAAAATTGAATCGCTGTATGAGCAGCAAGGCGCACACGCCTATCCCTTGGACCTTTAGCTGTACACACCTTGCTGTGTCTATCTTTTCGACCAATGGACCTTATGATATGACCACCTTGTACCTCAACAATCTCTCCACAACCAAATTTTGACGATGTTACACCTTTTTGCTTCGAGCAAGAAGGACGAGGAGGAGGAGGAGGAAAAAACGAACGTTTCTTCGATCGAGCTTGTTCTTGTTGTTGTTTGATGGTATCTAAATCTTCATACATAAAATGATCATGATGAGTAAAAGGTTGTTGAAATTGAAAAAACTGTGGTTGTGGTTGATTTTTTTCTTTTTCTTCCTCATCTTCTTCTACATTTTGATAATTATGATTCTTTTTGTTCTTCTTATGAGGATCCAGCTTTGTAATGCTAGAACAAGAAGAAGAAAAAAAAATCAAAGAAAAAAACAAGAATAAGCTTAGCCTAACCCATTCTGTTTCTTCTTTTTAACAGAATTTTTGGTGTGTCAAAGAAAGCAACTCTCTATGAATTTCTGTAATTTTGTACTTAGTTAAAACAGCATAAATATAATGAGAAATACAATTTTTTTTTTGCTAATAAGAAACAAAAGTTAAAAACTTTGAAAATAATGAAGAATGCTTAAGAGACAGAGATAGCGACAAGACAGAGCGAGTAAGGAAGGGTGCCTGATGTATATATGAGACCTTGATGTTTGTTTTGTGTATTTCATGTTTTGATCGGATTAATTTAAATTTGCGTTCTCCTGAGAAAGAGAAAAATATATTTGTAGAGCTCTAATTAAGAAGTTAGAAATTTAGATGGTCATTCAAAGAGAAAATGATATAAATTTAAAGCTATTTATATTAAAAAATGGGAAAAAATCAAATCAGATAAGTTTTTGAGTACTAGAAGATTAAAATATGTAATTCTATGGTTAAGAAACTAAAACTGTTAAGTGTATAGTTAAAAGTCCAAAAATAATAACAATTTTTAAATAGTTAAAGGATTACATACATCTGTTAAGCGTATAATTAAAGAATCATTTTAAATATACTCCTATAGTTAGAGACTATTTATGTTATTTTTTCGTCATTTATATTCGAATAATATGTGTTAAATTTTGAAGATGACAGTTTAAGGTAATATTTTTTAAAAAAAAGTTTCTCAGGAGAAGTAAATGTACTGTGTTCTTAGAAAAATAATGACAACAAACATGGCCAAATAAAAATTCAAAAATACAAAATTCATCCCTAAATTTTATTTGAATACCAGTATTTTAATATTATATGATAAAGTATCGTTATTATAGGTTTCAAACAAAAAGTTTTAGTACATTGTGTTACTTTACTTTTTCTCAATTCTCCATATTCAAACATCAACGATTACGATACAGTAGATAAAACTGTTTTTATAATTTTGTATTTAAACTTTAAATATAAAAAATTCTTTTAATAGAGAATAATTTTCTTTCAATAAAACTTTATTCGGCATAAATTTAAATCAGTAAAACTTCAATCAACAATTATGATACACATATTGAACTTTAAATATAAAAAATTCTTTTAATAAAAAATAATTTTCTTTCAATAAAACTTATATATGACATAAATCTGAATCAATCAAACTTCCATCAATGATTATGATATAGTAGATGAAACTGCTCTTATAATTTCATATTTGAGCTTTAAATATGAAAATTCTTTTAATAAAAAATAATTTTTTTTCAATAAAATTTGTATATAGCATAAATTTGAATCAGTCAAACTTCAACGTGAATATTAAACTTAAAAAAATCAAAAAATTTGTCACACATACTTATTAAAGGTAAGAACCCTTTGATGCCCCACTGTTAGATTAAAAGCTTTTTGTGACCTCATCAATATATTACTGCCACCTTTTTTTCTCTTTATGCTGCACCTCTTGTGTACAGCCCACAAAGCACAAAATCATCAATCCAAAAACTCTTTTACCTTTTTATCCTTTTAATAATAACCATCTAGCTTTTAAAGTTTTCATTAATCTAAATTTACATTATTATATAAAGTAAAATAAAAATAAGAAAAAACTTTATCATTTTTCTATAAATTAAATTTTGATTAAGAATAAAGAAATCTCGTTCATCCTACTATTGTTTTACTTTTGCTTACAGCTAGAATTGACCTAGTTCAATTTTTATTTTTCTCTTTATTAATTTCTTCATTTTTTTCTCCTGTCTCCTACAATTGTGTCCCACTTGATGTTTCTTGTCTAAAGATTTTTTTTTTCTGTTCAACTTGTTAGATACAAGTTAGTAACTACTTGATTAAGAGCTGAAAATAGCATGATTTGAACTTCTTTCTTTGTTGATAGTGATCCTTTACAACATCAATTTTATTGTTTAACTTATGACACAAAATTTAAGAAGATAAAATCTTGTGAGCTATTCACGTATGATATGATATAAATGACTATTGTTTTTTCGTTGAACTACAGTCTTGACCTGTCATCAAGCTACGAACACGAACAGATAGGTGGTTAGGAAATAAATTGGTTGGGTCTGACTTTTCAATCAATCTCCTGCCGCTTAATGTTGCTGTTAGGGAAACTTGTAAATCTGGATCTCGAGTCAAAATGGAGCATCATTTATTCTTGTTACGAAAATGAGTGCACTACAAGACTACAAATTGTAATTTTTTTAAATATATATTTTTTATATTCCTTCCTCCTTTTCATTTGATATGACATTTTTCGCATTTCGAGATTCAAACAAGCCTATCTTTGATCGTAAGTTTTTCATAGATTTTTTTAACATTTTGAATTATTGTGACTTGTAATACTCTTTACATAGTTACAAATATATAAAATTTATTTTAAAAAAATTGAAAATTACATACATAAATACTCAATCAAATTAAAATGTTTAACTCTTAAAAAATGAAAAATATAACATAAAATAGAACAAAAAGAGTACTTTTTAAATAAAATTATATTATATAAAATCAAGACAAGAAAATATAACTTGAAGTGAACAAGAAAATTTAAGTGATGGGACCTAGCAAAGATAAAGCAATTGGAAGGATATTTTGAGAGAGCCATAAATAATTATTTGTTGAACAAATAAAATATTTAAGTGTGATTGACATATTTAATGTTCCCTCCTTTGCAAAATTAGTAGCAATCGCCAAAGAGAGGGACGTGACATCTTGCCCACGTTACATAAATGGGATTATGGATTTTCGAGACCATAATATCTACGTCTCAATTTCAAATAAATTAAAATAATAAATACAATTTTTCATTTTTTTCTTTAATATCTTTACTATACAAACTTATATAAAAAAAATATAAGATAATAATGAATGACAACTTGATTGGATACAAAATATCTCGTGTTAATATGATAAAAAAAACTTCCACTCTAAGAGGTGTGATATATTCAGATTATTCTAATACAAGCATTAATATTTGTTTTCACAAATTTAACTCAAACTCATAACCTATAGATCATATAGAGATAACTTTAATCATATTAAAAGTTCTCTAGCAACTTTGCAATCTATCTTCAGCTAGTAGATACTATTACTTACATGGATCATTATCTTACATTAATTCTAGAGATTTATTGGTCTTTCGAAATAATTTTCATTTATCTGATGTTTAATCTATCAAATTCCCTTATAACGTACACTTTCACTTTTCGTAGTTTCACACTTACAGTGCATCTAAAGGTCGGCATAGCATTTCCAAACCATTAGAGCGACATTTGTGCATTGTATCTCTATTATATATGTCCACACATCAATCTTAACATTTATATCCACGCGACATCCATCTTTGGCTTATTTCTATTGTCATACTCTTATAGGTTCTCTTTCACTTTTGTCTTGTTTCTAGGTCTACATTCCATCACCTTTTCCTAGATTTTAATCATATGACTCGTAAATTTAATATCATGATAGTTTACATAACTTTGAATTACTCATTTGTTCTTAAAAATCAAACTATGGATACTTTTTCTTCACTTATCAAACATTCTACCACTTCTTAATTTCCATGAAACTTCCAAATATTTATAACGATAGTATCAAAATCATCAACTTATCTAATTTTTATATTCTTTATAATATCATTTATCCCTGTCTCGAAATCAAGACCTTTTCTTTCCTTTGACCAACGGGTCACTAAACCTTTTCGATTTCGTGTCGAATCTAGTCTCCATCTTTGAACTTTCCGTTCGATGAAACCCAGGTCCTCGCTGTTTTCATTTTCGATCTAATTCTATATTCTCCTTTTTAAACTCATATTCTCAGGAAATAATAAATGTATCATGCCTTTTTTAATCATCTCTTATCAATATTTCTTCGGTCCACCTTTACTTGTCTGATTTTTATTTTTAGTTTGTCTGGAAAAAACTTTCTTCTCAATAATACTATTTTTTCTAGAATAAAGAGTAAGACAACAAAATAAATAAGGACTATGAAACTAAATGAATTGATTAGACTCCTAAAATTATACCACCATGAGTTGTATTACACCACCTTTGATCTTGATTAATTAAAGATTTTAAATTTTAACTTAAAAAAAAAAACGATTATATTAAAAGCGTTAGTTTGCTAAAAAAAAAATATATTTCATGTACAAAATTAAATTTAGTAGAACTTCAATAAATATATTAAATATTGGGCTGAAAGTCATAATAAAAATTTTTAAAATTTATTATTCACGCGCCATACTAATAAAATAATTCAACAAAATCGTCCTTTTTGATCTTCTTCTTATTTATTTTATAATTATTATGGGGTGTTTGTCCCTTTTCTAAATTTAAAAACAAAAGATATTGCATTATTTAGCTTCTAAATGATATAGTTAATTTAATAATAACTATTAATAAGCCGGCTTTGATTAATAATTTATAATTTAATTGTACCTGACCAAATTTATTTTTTCTTTTTGCGGCTATTAATTCTTTCTTATGATTATATAAATCTTTTTATTTGTTTCGTTTTTAAAATCCAAAAATGGCTCTATAATTATGATAGAGACAAGTCAACCCACAAAATTGAGGTAAAGGTTAATTTAATTTGCAGTGACATTGATCCCCAAAAAATTTGTACCGTTACAGAAATAGAATTTTATATTAATAAAAATAACTTAACATTTATTTTACTTCGATTGTTGATAAATTTTGATTCGATCATATTGATCGAGTACATTTATCGTTCAATTAATTAAAATATATATCCTTGGCATATACAAAATTGTGGAACATAAAATATTATAATTCACGAGGACTAACTCTATAATAAATAATTTTTTCAATAATTATTTAGAGACAATAATAAAGATAAATATTTATAATTAAGGTAAAAAAAAATATCACTAAAAGTTTAGCCACTTTTAATATAATAACTTTTAACTCTATTACTGCTAAATATTTTCGCTTCAATATTACAATATCTAATTGCCAGTAATGTTATTTTTTAAAATTGTAGTACTAATATCCTCTTCCTTTTTTTTTTAATTGTTCAACTTCAACTTCACTTTATTATTTATTAATTAATTAAATCAAATATCATCCAAACGTCTACTTCATTCTATAAGTAATACTTCAGACTGTCATCTTTTATTCTATAAATAACTTGTCTTATTTAAAAATAAAATTAATGAAATTGAAAAGGACAAGACTTTGAGGTACAACAACATGGAGGTGTCAAAGACAAAAATCCAAGCGTTGAGTTGCTTTCAACATATATGCAATGATTAATGAACTTGTCAAGATATTATAATTCTTAATTAATTAAGTTTAAAATTGCCAATTAATTAGGATGCATTATTAATACTTTATTCGCTTCAAATTATCCGTCATGATTTTTAAAAATAATTATTTCAAATTATTTATCATTTTAGAACGAGCGGAAGATGTCTTTAAAAAGTCAAAGAAAGACGCGCGTACAGACGATCCCGACCAAACTGAACAATTAGAAATAAATGACCAAACTGAACAATTAGAAATAAGTGACCAAACTGAACAATTAGAAATTTAAAATACTTTTTTTTTAAATTTTACCTTTAATTAATACTCTATAATTGTTTTTGAAGAATAGAAACATTTCAGTTATAAGGTGATCACACATAAATAGAGTAATGAAGAAATGTTATGTTTGAAATATATAAATAAAGGTAAAAAAAAGAGTTAAAATTCCTCATAATTACTGTTTCTAAGGAATAGCTAAAAGAATAAAATATGATAGATAATTAAAAATGAAGTAAGTAAATAAACTTTTTTTCCCACGAATTTATTTATGTTGGCGTATTTCCATTATAGTAGTTAGTACGTTTAAGATAGCAAAGAATTGAATGAAAATGATTCTTTCTTGCATAGACTAACATGTTATTGGGCCCAAAATTATCTCAATTTCTTTTGGAAAAATTACATGAATGGATACATTTTAATAAATAATTATTGATTTTAGTAATATTTTTTATTTATTATTATTTATAATAATATTATGTTAAATCTGCAATATGTATTAAAAGTGAATGATATATGCAGTATATATGAATTATATATGACTTATAATTATTTTTTAAAATATATTATGTTTGTTTGGTAAAAATTTAACACATTATATTATAAATATATTAAAATGTGTGATAAATGAATTATATATCATTAAATTTTTTATTAAATGTGAATACAAAATTATTTTTTGTAATATGGATTAAACTTGTATTATAAATGAATTAAAAGTGATCAAGTGAAAAAAAATATTATTGCTATAAATGATAAATATTTTTTTATTATAGTATATTTATGTAAGTTTCCGATTCCTTTTTGTAGAAATCTATTTTCTTTGGCTCTTGCCCTATGTATTTCATGGTTTGTCCATTGAATTTCCTGACAAAAATTTATCTCTGTGGAAAGTTTGATTATTCGGATCGACGTAAAAACCTAACTATATTATCAGAATTCGAGTTGTATATTTAAAAGAGATTAACCTCTTTACAAGTTAATAGTTGTCATGATCTTAAATTCGTAATTAAATCAAAGTACCTCTTCATAGAAATTGAACTTTATATTTATATAATAAATTACACAAGATGAGATTTTAAAGCTCTAGAAAGAACTTTTGTGACCAAAATGAATAATGTGGGGGAGAGAGGATCTCCCTATTTAACCCCTCTATAAGAGTGAAAAATACATGAGATTTTTTGTTAAAGAAGACTGAATACCAATTTGTTGAATGCCTTGAATCGGACCCGCTACAAACAGAAAGGACGGGGGTCTCGCTGCCCGGTCAGCGAGTCGGGGGGTCCAGGGGGGCGACGCGCCCCCTGGCCTGGGGGTCCGGGGGGTCCAGGGGGGCGACGCGTCCCCTGGCCTGGGGGTCCGGGGGGGCGGAGACGCCCCCGGCCCGACGGTATACAATGTTGTTGTATTGGGCCCTTAATTTTCTGTTGATTCTGTATGTTGGGCCCAAGCCTGTTAGGGCGTAGCTTAGCACTATATATAGACGCTATGGGAAACCCTATTCTGTAATTCTGTTTTTGCCTCTCCATAATAAAACTGCTCCCTCTCTTCCCGTGGACGTAGCCAATTTATTGGTGAACCACGTAAATCTGTTGTCTTGTTTTTCGCGTTTATATTTTCTCGTATTATCTCAAATTCCGCACAACACAATTATTTGCTACTTATATCCACACTTTGTCTGCGATAAAACTGTTAGAACTATTTTATATATAACTTTGATAAGATTTTTCCAATTCACTCTATTTAAGGGTTGAAACTTCTCTAAATAGTTGTAACCTTTCTATAAGGCACAATAAATATTTGTTGATACTACAATATGTTGTCTATGAATAGAGAGATTTTCTCTCATTTAAAAAAAAAAACGAAAGTTTTGAACCTCCCCTTCTTCTTCTTCACTATTAAATATTTGTGTACTTTATTCATGTTGTCAGGATCGGTGTCACCATTGCTCATGTTACATATCCTGGTATGTATTTTTACACTCATTAATTTTTTCTTATGTATTAAGCATAAATGCTAGGATGTGATAATTTTCATTTTCCTTTACATTAGTAATCTTTATGTAAGATAATATAATGATTTAGTTTTAGTGATTGATAGGTTTTAAGTATTATTTTATATATTCCGTGAAATTGAATTCCCGCGCGAAATGGAGGTAATTTTTCTAATTTATTTAGTGAAAAACATACAATACAACAAATTGATACAATATTACAATTAAAAATGAAAATGAAGAAATAAAAATCTCTTCAAGTTGCGGATATCTCTCTCTCTCTTTAAGGAGATTCAAGTCTTGTCCAACAAATGTTTTCACCAGTCCATCAGTAGTCCTCTTTGATTTGTCACCTTTAGGATACAACAACATTCACAAAGTATAACTCAATAACTCATGACAAGAGTTGAGTCCAAAGATCCACAAAAAAGATTACCTTCCTTCAACTGATAAGAACTCTTTTTTTATACTAACACTTTCACTCTGTATTTTTCTTGTGTGTTGTGTGTCACAAACCAAATGAAGATCACCACTATTTATAGTTGGGGATGTCTTCTTAGGAATGAATAGGAAGAAAATGGGTGTTACGATCCGAGAGTACACCCTAAACATAACCGGCACCGTCGAACTCGAAGAGGTCTTAGACAAGTCCTTAGCATTCATCATTGCATATTAGATAGAATAAAAGCGGAAAATTTAAAACTTTTCATTTTAAGTTCAACTTCACGACATATATCAAAATAAAAGCTAACTTGTCTCACATTGACATTTAGACATAAGAGTATGAAAATTGAGATTTAGACTTACATCATTGCAAGTCTTATAAAATAGACACAACGTAGTCCTTGAAATAGGAGAAGTGGAACAATGCCTTTCAATATAAGCAAAACAACTAAAGATAGAATTATAGGGTTTTGTCCTCGGACTTGAGGATTCACATGTTTGCCAATCTGTGTTATGAAAATCAGAAATTACTGGTTGTAATAAATTTTTCAGAAACATGAAATAACTGAGATTTATAGAACCAGTAAGTAAGATGAACATAAATTTATTTGTAAAAAATAATTGAATCTGTAAAAACTTACCAGAATCTGGAATACTCTTTTTTATCTTGAAAGAAAATCAAGTCCACTGAATTCACAGTGTCCCCTTAAGGAAATTATTCCCCTCTAGTATCCGAGGTTTTATTTGGAATATAACCTCCCAGGGTAAAATGATCTTAATCAGTAGAGTGTAGATACCAAAAACTCTATTGTCAGCGAATCAAGCCACAGCAGGAAAGTACACGAAGAAATATGTGTTTAGAAGAAGAAGGAAGATCAGAAAATTCGTAATAAAATATTCTGAAGACTGAATGGTATTTATAGGCAAGAAGAATATATTCTGAAAGGTTGCAACCCTTTCAGAATTGACACGACCATTAATGAAAGGTTGCAAACTTTCAAATGGTATTGACTGTTCCTGAAAGTTGCAACCTTTCAGAACAGTCATGGCGGGAATTTTAAATATAACGGAAATTAAACGGGTCACGTGCGCGGATTCGAGTCGGGTCGGATTAACTAAAAAGTTGAAAACATTTCGGTTAACTTCTGTTATAAAATAATTAATTGAAAATAATTTTTTTGTCCATTTAATTAATTAAATAAATAAATAAAATAAATTTGTCTAAAAAATAATCTCTCGATCATTTGCCAAAGCTGTAGCCGAAGCCGAAGCCGAAGCGAGCGAGCGACGACGACGGCGGCGCGAGGGGGGTCCCTCTTTCAAACTCTTTTAACAATTAATAGGAGTGTTTATTTATTTAAACTCTCCTATTTTCATTTTCATTAACGATGAGGGACAATTGTCTTTTTCATTAAAGCATACTTTTCAAGTTCCCAACCTTTCAAATTCTCAACTTTTTAAATTCCTCGCCTTTCCTCTATTTCCCATCAATTCTTGCTACATACCCAACAATCCCCCACATCGAGTACTTTGCCTAGGTTCCTCAATATTTTCCATTGATTCTTCTCATGGTCGTTTAAGTCTTTCACTTTTTGACTCACTTTCAGTTTATACAGATAAATGTTTTAAAAAAACTCTGCATTATCTGATTCAATTATCGTATTAACATGAATCTCAGGATTTTTAGATTTGTTAACCAAAAATTGACAGACTTTACTATTCACAACATACCCAATAAAGACACAATCTATTGTTTTGGGTCCAATTTTAACTCTCTTCAGTAAAGGAACCTCTACCTTGGCTAAACAACCCCACACTTTGAAATATTTCAAGTTGGGTTTTCTTCCTTTCCACAACTCATATGGAATTGATTGTGTTTTTCGATGGGGGTACTCTATTGAGTATTTTATTAGCTGTAAGGATGACTTCCCCCCAAAGGTTTCGCGGTGAACCTGAATTGATCAGTAAGACATTTATCATTTCCTTTAATGTTTAGTTCTTCCGTTTTGGCAAACCATTTGACTGTGGTGTATAAGGTGCATTAGTTTGATGAATAATACCATATTCCAAACATATTTCTGCAAAAGGAGATTCATATTCTCCACCCCTATCACTCCGAATCTTTTTTATCTTTAGATTCAATTGGTTTTCCACTTCATTTTTATATTGCTTAAACGCATAAATTGCTTCATCCTTACTATTAAGCAAATATACATAACAAAATCGAGTGCAATCATCAATAAAAGTTATAAAATATTTTTTCCACCTTAAGATGGTGTTGACTTTATATCGCATATATCTGTGTGAATTAATTCCAAAGTTTTAGAATTTCTTTCAACAGACTTGTAAGGATGTTTAACAAACTTACTTTCCACACAAATTTCGCATTTCGACTTATCGCATTTAAACTCAGACAATACTTCTAGATTAACCAATTTTCGCAAGGCGTTGTAATTTACATGTCCCAAACGAGCATTCCATAAATCATTTAACTCCAATAAGTAAACAGAAGCAGAATTTTTATTAATAATGTCAACAACCATTACATTTAGTTTGAAAAGACCCTCATTGAGGTAGCCCTTTCCTATGAACATTTCATTCTTACTTATTACAGCTTTATCACTAACTAGAACACACTTAAACCCGTTCTTAACGAGTGGTGCAACAGAAACTAAATTCTTCCTAATAGTAGGGACATGCAGAACATTGTTCAAAGTCAACACCTTGCCGGATGTCATTTTCAACCTTACTTTCCCAGCTCCTGCAATCCTTGTTGTTGCTGTGTTTCCAATGAATAAATCTTCATTATACTCAGCAGGAGTGTACGTAGCAAAGACTTCTTTCACAGAGCAAATATGTCTAGTGGCACCTGAGTCGAGAAACCACTCCTTGGGATTTCCAACTAAGTTACACTCCGATATCATTGCACAAAAGTCATCTGCATCTTCCATCTTTTTCATGATGTTTGGTTGACTTTTGCCTTTGCTTTTGTTTTTGTCCTTTCTTGGAGCATGAAAATCAGAAGACCTATGACCAGCCTTGCCACAATTATAACAGTTGCCTTTGAATTTCTTCTTGGCCTATTCTGACTTCTACCCGTTGGACTTTTTTTTCTTTTTGTCTTTGGTAGGATCATCTTCAGCAATATTAACTCCAATGATTGTTGAACTCTTACGCAACTTTTTTTTGGCATTTTTGTTATCTTCCTCAATCTTGAGACGAATCACAAGATCTTCAAGCTTCATTTCTTTACGCTTATGCTTTAGATAATTCTTGAAATCGTTCCACGAAGGAGGCAACTTCTCGATCATTGCAGCCACTTGAAAAGCTTCATTTACTACCATATCTTCAGCAATCAGATCATGGAGAATAAACTTGTGATACAACAGTTTTACTATCTACCATTTTATAGTCTAAAACCTTTGCGACCACAAACTTTTTCAAGCATGCATCTTTTGTCTTATATTTCTTCTCAAGTGCATTCCACAACTTTTTGAAATTGTTATCACACTATAGACATTATATAAGTCATCTTCTAAAGCACTCAAAATGTAACATTTACATAGGAAGTCTGACTGTTTCCATGCTTCAACAATCATGAATTTTTCCCTGTCTGGCATATCATCAGCAGGAACTGAGTATCTTCACTTGTAAATTTCTGCAGACCAAGAGTGGTAAGCCAGAAAAATACTCGTTGCTGCCATCTTTGACATTCACACCTGTGAATTTACTCGGTTTCTCTACTTGTGGTACAAGAGTTCGGGTTGGCGCAGCAACAGCCACTGTAACACCAATGTTTGCCATTTCTGATAAACAAAATTGTTACAATATAAGTAAGCAATAAACTGTAATTGCAGACTTAAAGGAGTATAATATCACAAAGATTTTTGTCTCCACCAGAAACATAGATTTAATAATTTCCTTAAGATTGTTTTCCAATCTGTGTTATGAAAATCAGAAATTACTGGTTGTAATAAATCTTTCAGAAAGACGAAGTAACTGAGATTTATAGAACCAGTAAGTAAGATTAACAGAATTTTTTTTGTAAAAAATAATTGAATCTGTAAAAACTTATCAGAATCTGGAATACTCTTTTTTATTTTGGAAGAAAATCAAGTCCACTGAATTCACAGTGTCCCCTTAAGAAAATTATTCCCCTCTAGTATCCAAGGTTTTATTTGGAATATAACCTCACAGGGTAAAATGATCTTAATTAGTAGAGTGTAGATACCAAAAACTCTACTGTCAGCGAATCAATCCACAACAGGAAAGTACATGAAGAAATATGTGTTTAAAAGAAGAAGGATGATCAGAAAATTCGTAGTAAAATATTCTGAAGACTGAATGGTATTTATGGGCAAGAAGAATATATTCTGAAAGGTTGCAACCCTTTCAGAATTGACACGATCATTAATGAAAGGTTGCAAACTTTCAAATGGTATTGACTGTTCCTGAAAGTTGCAACCTTTTAGAACAGTCATGGCGGGAATTTTAAATATAATAGAAATTAAACGGGTCACGCGCGCGGATTCGAGTCGGGTTGGGTTAACTAAAAAGTGGAAAATATTTCGGTTAACTTCTATTATCAACTAATTAATTGAAAATAATTATTTTTGGCCATTTAATTAATTAAATAAATAAATAAAATAAATTTGTTCAAAAAATGATCTCTCGATCATTTTCCAAAGCCAAAGCCAAAGCCGTAGCCGAAGCGAGCAAGCGACGACGGCGACGGCGCGAGGAGGGTCCCTCTTTCCAACCCTTTTAACAATTAATAGGAGTGTTTATTTATTTAAACTCTCCTATTTTCATTTTCATTACCGATGAGGGACAATTGCTTTTTTCATTAAAGTATTAAAGGAATTTTCAAGTTCCCAACGTTTCAAGTTCTCAACTTTTCAAATTCCTCTCCTTCCCTCTATTTTCCATCAATTCTTGCTACATACCCAACATCACCAACTTGGGAAAACAATCTAAGATTCTTGAGAAAATATCCTTGAATCACCTCAATGGCTCAAACCTACGTTTATGTAGAAAATAGGAGAGATACGGGTTAATACAAATCACATGTACGAAGTATAGAGACATATGCAAGTAAAACATTTGAAAACATGCACAAAGAGAAATTTTTTTATAAGCATGTTAAGTTCACTCTAAAAGCCTTTATGCACATTCCAAGAATCATATACAAGTCTGTATCACAATAACAACAAGACATATTCATATTCAAGAGTAATATTATAATAAAGCCATAGTCAATATTTCATATTTAGAGTCCATTTCATCAATACATCACAAGACCTTACTCATAACCCCAATTCAAGTCTACTAGTGCAGTGTGTATGTGAAGCCTCTTAACGCCACATAAACTAAGTAAACTAACAAAGAGATCATAAGCATTGTCTTTTACCTCATACATCATCATATCAAGTGTAGTCAATACCATGCATACCAATTTAGACCAACATCATGTATACCAAGTGAAAACAATATCATGTATTTCACACATAATATATATACATAAAAAATCCACCCTATAATTTCCCTCAAGATCCACTTGTGCAATGTATAGGTAAAGTCTCATACCCTTACATACACTAAGTAACACCTCTTAAGTAGTCCTTGTTAGTGTTCATATTCTTACTTCCTTTCATACATTTTAACATTCGAGAAACTTTTCCATAACCAACATAGACCATGTGAGCTACATGAAATCTGGTATCATCCCTTCACACTGAAATAAGGATGTCCTACTTGCCGAGGGAAAACATAAATATTCATTCGTATAACATCTAGGTAGATCCAGTAGCTAAGGTTCCCATTGGGGCACATATTTAAGGAACTAGGAAGTTGTTACTAGGAATCCTATTTATTCTAATTAACATTATAGTTTCCACCTAATGAAAACATTGGGTGAACCTTTCTTTCTTTGTGAATAAACACCTTTCATTGTCAAGTTCACTTGGTGCTAAGCTAAATTTCCTTTTTTGAAGTGTCTTTAAGTTTTCCTTAACATTTATTCATATCATAGGTCTTAGGAGTTTAAACCCTCATATAACATGTTCATAGCTCATAGGTTTTAGTATGAGAAAGTCATTTCATCACAAACCCAACATCATGTGAGAACATTACTTCATAGCATAGTCATAAGATGTACATGAGAATTACCTTCAACCCCTCATAATAGCACAATCATCATCATCTCACAACCATCATATTCATAGCATGATCATACATTCATAACTTCATCATTCACACTTTAAGAAATCAACATTACCAAAGATAAACCAATTATACTACAATAACATGTTTAGGACCTTGAAGATCTTACCAATGGCCTCCAAAATACCCTTTCAAGACTTCATCCCGAATCTATGATATTTAACCATAAAATCAAACATCATCATCATAAAATGGTCGATTATACAAAGACATACTCAATTACATCATCTCTAATTCAGGATTTAGGGCTAGGAAAAGAGGGACATTCATGAGTCTTTAAAGAATTAGGTCATAAAATCAACGATAATATATCAAAGTATTCATAATCATTCATAATCCGTCATTATTAATAAAATATAGACCAAATAAGTCAATTTTATAGGTGACCCACGAATTTGAATGAATTTTAGAAAGTTGGAACAATATTTAAAATTCATTTGAAGGATTCTCTTGGGGAAGGAGTCCCAAGAGTGAAGAGTTCTCATACCTTGTCAATCCCTAAGGATTTATGGATAAAAATATTGTTTTTGAACCTTACTTGAATCCTTGACCTTATTCTTCAATGAAGTCTTTGTGTAGTGAGAGAATCTAGAGAGAAGTGGAAGCTTTTTATATGGTGTAATACTTGTTTTATGACTTAAAAACATTTTAATATACCTAAACTAACAAATCATAACCACCCATTCACTTAAATGGCCAAGGGTGGAATATACCAAACCACCCTTGGCTTGGTCGTGTCTTGCACCTATTTTCAGACACCAAACCACAGTCAGTATTGACGAACCGTCAACCCATTGATGCCTGTCCTGGATGTCCGTGGTTTATGTCAGAGACTGGCCAAGTGAAGCCAAGCTCCACAATTCTAAGTGTTGGCCTACGGAGGCCATTGGCTTCCCATTCAATTCATTGATGGTCCGTCAATAGTGCTCATTAATATGTGATGTCTTTTGATAACTTTTGGGTCTATCATTAGGGTCCTCCTCAAGGACCCTTAGGGTGGTCCTTGGGGAGTCATACTCGGACATTTTGATCTTAAACATGTAGTAACATATATTCCAAGTATTATTACAAGATTTATCCCTCATACGACTCTTCAAACCTCCTACAAGACCTAATGACACACTAGATCATTTTCACTAGTCTTCGGACGTCATGTCGTTTCTTGATGCTTATGCACTAACATGTTAGGTCTTGAAACATCATTTAAACTATTTAAGTTATTAAAATCCATTTGAAACTTTATCTTAAGTCATTGAATTTTCGGGATGTTACAATGAGGAATGTAAATAGTAAAGATAAATGGTATAGAGATTACACATGTTACATAGGTTGCAAAGAATAATGACAGAATAAAGAGTGAGATAATGGAGATTGAATATTGAGAAGTAATGATCATAGTTGACCACTACTCATTCTGCCAAGAAACCCAACGGACAAGTACCATTACACATTCTCTATACGTTTGACACATGATAATAAAGATGACATCAAATGTCATCAACTGCCAAATGGTAGTAACACCAATATTGTGTTATTAGGTAGAAAGCAAATAACATTTGCATAGTATAATAATATTAAAAAGTATAATAATATTAAAAAATCAAAACAATCCCCTACTTATTTTAACTATTAGAAAAGAGAGTATATCAGTCGAAGGAAGATTACTATGGATAACGAAGGCGTGTTCTGTACTGAACCTTCACTTAGTGAAACAATAACTTTACTCTAGAATCGTACTGGTCTCAGACTTGAACTATGACTGCTTCAGGAAAATAAAATATCATTGGCCATACATAATAATCAAGGTGTTGACATGAGCTTTAATGCCAACACGTTATGGTCATATATTATCCCAATTTCACGAGTGGATTTGGGAATAAACCCAATTCTCATAGGAAGTGACTTACTTCCACACTCACATAGGTGAAATCTGTCTAGAGTAATCTTATAAGTTTAACCCTCCACCCATTCGTGTTGGATTTTATTTGTCGTGATTTCTTACCATAAATAAATTTTTCTTTTAGGAAAAGATTTTAGATTGACTAATCCTTTTTCTAGTAGGAAAAGGTTTAGGACTCTATAAATAAAAGAATGTTCCTTCTAACTTAATCAACATTCACAATGTAGTCTAAAAGGCTTTGAGAGTTTTGGTTAGAGGGAGAATTTGTGGGTCACAAGCTTGATACGTTATCACTTGTGTGAACCTCCCATGTATTCCGAGTGAATTGGTTGAGGTTGTTTCTCTTCGTATTTGTACTCTCATATTTGTAGTGGATTGCTCATCTCTTTTGTAGACATAGGTCGATTGACCGAACCACGTTAAATCTTTGTGTCTTTTGGTATATTTCTCGTTGTATTCTTACTCGTGGTCTTTTGAGGTTTGCTTTGCTAGCTTCCGCATTTACACCTACTTATTTTCAGTCCTAACAAGTGGTATTAGAGCCAGATTCAATTATGGAGTCAGGTTCAGTGGTTCGATAATCGATGATTGAACCAGATTAGAAAGAGGTGTTCATCTTGACGGATGTAGTTCTAGTCGTAACCTTTTTTACAGTAATGAAGATTTTGTTGGAGAAATTGTTTCAGAGAGGTTCTCTGTGTTGAGACATAAATTTTGCAAAGGAGATTATGGAGAGGAAAAGGTGGACAAATTTATTTTGTCAGAAATTCAGGCCAAGGGGGAGATTTGTTGGGTTTTGTTTGCCCTGATTTCTTACCATATATAGGTTTTCCTTTTAGGAAAAGGTTTTGGATTGACTAATCCTTTTTTCTTATAGGAAAAGGTTTAGGACTCTATAAATAGAGACATGTTCCTTCTAACTTAATCAACATTCACAATGTAGTCTTAAGGGCTCTGAGAGTTTTGGTTAGAGGGAGAATTTATGGGTCACAAGCTTGATACATTATCACTTGTGTGAACCTCCCACGTATTCCGAGTGAATTGGTTGAGGTTGTTTCTCTTCGTATTTGTACTCTCATATTTGTAGTGGATTGCTCATCTCCTTTGTAGATGTAGGTCGATTGACCGAACCACATCAAATCTTTGTGTCTTCTGATATATTTCTCGTTGTCTTCTTACTCGTGGTCTTTGAGGTTTTCTTTGCTAGATTCCGCATTTACACCTACTTATTTTCGGTCCTAAAAATTGGTGTATATGCGGAAGCTAGCAAAGCAAACCTCGAAAGACAACGAGTAAGAAGACAACGAGAAATATATCAAAAGACACAAAGATTAACATGGTTCGGTCAATCGACTTACGTCCATAAAGGAGATGAGAAATCCACTATAAATATGAGAGTACAAAATACAGAGGGAAACAACCTCAACCAATTCACTCAAAATACATGGGAGGTTCACACAAGTGATAACGTATCAAGCTTGTGACCCACAAATTCTCCCTCTAACTAAAACTCTCAAAGCCTTTAAGACTACATTGTGAATGTTGATTAAGTTAAAAAAAACATTCCTCTATTTATAGAGTCCTAAACCTTTTCCTACTAGAAAAAAGATTAGTCAATATAAAATATTTTCCTAAAAGGAAAATTTATTTATGGTAAGAAATCACGACAAATAAAACCCAACAAATCTCCCCCTTGGCCTGAATTTCTATCAAAATAAATTTGTCCACCTTCTTCACTTAATCTTCAACAACTTGCTTCTCCTCTTCATAATCTCCTTTTCAAAATTTATGTCTCAACACAGAGAACCTCTCTGAAACAATTTCTCCAACAAAATATTCATTACTATCAAAAAAGGTTGCGGCTAGAACTACACCCGCCCAGATGAACACCTCTTTCTAACCTAGTTCAATAATCAACTGTCGAACCACTGAACCTGACTGGATCATTGAATCTGACTCTGATACCACTTGTTAGGACAGGAAATAAGCAGGTGTATATGCGGAAGCTACCTCAAAAGACCACGAGTAAGAAGACAACGAGAAATATATCAAAAGACACAAAGATTTAACGTGGTTCGGTAAATCGACCTACGTCCACAAAGGAGATGAGCAATCCATTATAAATATGAGAGTACAAAATACAGAGGGAAACAACCTCAACCAATTCACTCGGAATATATGGGAGGTTCACACAAGTGATAACGTATCAAGCTTGTGACCCATAAATTCCCCGTCTAATCAAAACTCTCAAAGCCCTTAAGACTACATTGTGAATGTTGATTAAGTTAGAAGGAACATATCTCTATTTATAGAGTCCTAAACCTTTTCCTACAAGAAAAAAGGATTAGTCAATCCAAAACTTTTTCCTAAAAGGAAAACCTATTTATGGTAAGAAATCAGGGCAAACAAAACTCAACATATTTGGGAATAAACCCAATTCTCATAGGAAGTGACTTAGTTCCACACTCACGTAGGTGAAGTCTTTCGAGAGTGCTCTTATAAGTTTAACCCTCCACCCATTCGGGCTACAAATATAAATTATACTTTTATCAACGCAATCTTCAGAAACTACAGGAAACAATGCACTCACATCATAAGGAGTGAATAAAAAGATAATACATTTTTTCAACAAGTTATCATATGATTAGTTTTTACCTGTGAATCTAGTTATAGGATCTCTACTCCCACGTTGAGTTTCCTCATATATGACTGAATGATTTATAGATTTCAATCTCATCCCCCTCGGTGTGCTTCGAACATTTTCTCTCGTTAAGGCCTTAGTAAGAGGATCTGCAAAATTATCAGAAGATTTGACATAATCAACATTAATAGTACGATTTGTCAAATACGATCTTACATTATCGTATTCCCTCTTTATAGGTTCAGTTTACTGTTGTAATAACGGTTTTGAACTCTACCAATAGCAGCGGTGCTACCACAATAAATTAAAATAGGAGGAATTGATTTATTCAAAATAAGGTATCTAAAATAATAAATCTCTTAACCAATTCGCTTCCTTACTAGTTGAAGCTAAAACAATTAGTTCAGCCTCCATGGTAGAGTTAACAATTATAGTTTGCTTTTTTGATCTCCAATAAATAGCACCACCATCTAAAGTAAAGACATAGCCAGTGGTAGAACATGAATCGAAAATAAAGTGTTCCAATCTGCATCACGAAAGCCTTCAGGTACAACAAGATATTTTTAAAGAATAAACCACAATTTTTTTGTTCCAATTAAATATCTCATAACTCTTGTTATAGCATGTAAATGTTCATTACCTAACTTCCTTGTAAACCTACCAAGTACTCCTATTATATATGCAATATCAGGCCTAGTGCAATCAGTCACATATTTCAAACTTCCAATTATGCTAGCATATTTCTTTTGATTTATTACATCATTTTCACTTTCAATAGGAAATAAGTGAATAGTTGAATCAAAAGGAGTAGCATAAATGCTTGCAATCATGAAAGTTATATTTTTAAAAAAAAATTCTCATCATAATGTGTTTGGTCAAGGAAAATTCCATCACATGTTCTTGTTATTTTAATACCAAAAATAAGATTTATCACACCAAGATCTTTCATATCAAAATGACTTCTAAGAATATTTTTAGTTTCATCGATAACATTCAGGTTAGAGTCAAAGATAAATAAATCATCAACATATAAACAAATAATCACATGTGAATTATTCCAAGACTTATGATATAGACACTTATCACACTCATTTATTTTAAAATCATTTTCAATCATGCAAGAATGAAATTTCTCATGCCATTACTTTGGTGCCTATTTCAAGCCATATAGGGATTTAGTAAGCTTACACACTTTGCTTTTATTGGTCTGCTTCAAAAAATGACTCGGTTGTTCCATATAAATTTCCTCATTTAGGTCTCCATTTTTAAAAAAAAAGTTTTTACATTCATTTGATGAATTTGCAAATAAAAAATTGCAACCATAACAATTAATTTTTATGGATGTAATTCTTGTTACCGGAGAAAAAATATAAAAAAATCTAGGCCTTCTAGTTGTTTAGAACCTTTTGAAATTAATCTAGCCTTTTGTTTATCAATAGAATCGTCCCGTTTCAGTTTTTCCCTTAAAACTCATTTGCAGCAAATTGTTTTACAACGCGATGGTAAATCAACTAGTTTCCAAGTTCTATTAGAACTTAGTGATTCAATTTCATCATTTACAATCACTTTCCAAAAAATAGAATCATGAATGATTCTTTCAAAGCGAGAGAGTAATCTCCAACATTAAACACATAAAACTCAGGACCAAAATCTTTTCTTACTTTATCTCTTTTACTTCTTCTTAACTCAAAATCATTAACTTCTTTTTTAAAAAATTTGAAGTAGAAGAATTAGGTAGTAACAAAATATTTTGCTCAATCCTTTTACGCCAACTATTTTTAGAATCAAATGAAAATTTATTTTTATGAAAAATGACATCACCTGATTCTATTATTATATTATCTTCATGATTAAAAAATCTATTAGTTGTACTATTTGAAGAATAACCAAGAAAAAAACAAATAATAACTTTCTTACCCAACTTTGTATTCTTGAGATCCATTAGCCTCACAAATGCTAGATAATCCCAAACTCTTAGATATCCAAACTTGGCTTATAACCTTTCTACAATTCAAAATGTGTCAATTTAAACTTTTTATGAGGCACACGATTCAACACATAACAAGCAGATAAAATAACTTTAGTTTCATGAATTATTTCCAATGATCTAACAAAACCATTTAACTCATCTGACTTATATTCACGTCCTCTATCACTTCTTTTTCTTTTTATTTTTCTTCCAAACTAATTTTCAACATCATGAAGATAAGTTTTTAAATTTTCAGAAGCATCACTTTTATTTTCATCAAGTAAACATATGTAAACTTAGAAAAATCATCAATGAAAATGAGAATATATCTATTACCTCCACGAGTTAAAATTCTACTAAGTTCATAAATATCAGTATGAACAAATTCTAACAAATCAATTTTTCTTTCAACTTGAAAATGAGGCTTTTTAGTGATTTTGGATTTACTACAAGCCTCACACTTTTCAAAATTTCTTTTTAACCATTGAGGTTAATCGTAAACTACTCATGATTCCAACATAACGATCATTAATATGACGCAAACGAGCATGCGAAAAATTAGTAAAAGAAAGCATATAAACAAAAGTAGAAACTTTATTCATGTCAACATTCGGTTTGAACATCCCATCACACGCATACACCTTTCCCACAAAAATACCCTTCTTCACTATTACATATTGATTAGATCTAATAATCTATTTAAAGCCTACTTTATTAAGAAGAAAACTAAACATCAAAATTTTTCTAATGGGAGGAGTATAAATTACATCCAAAGCTAATACCTTTTCTGTAGTAAAACACAGTTCGACATATCCCTTTTCAAGCACTTGAGTAGTGTGAGCATCACTAAACATGATGGTCTTAGGCTCCTCAAAATAAGTATATTTTTTTAAAGCAGTCCTTGCCATAACAGAGATGACAGTTTGCACCAGAATTAGCCCACCATCCATCAATATTCTCAATCATGTTTATGACGGTAATCACCACCATAAAAGGTTCTTCGATAATGTTTGCTTGGATTTAGAACCACGTTTTTTGAATCTACAAAACTGAGCAATATGGTCACTCTTGCCAAAAATAAAGCATAATCTTTTCTCTTAAACTTTTTGATTATGTGCTTGTTATTTTCACTGGTATTTTTCTCGGGAGGTCTACCATTATTTTTCTTGAATTTTTTCTTTTTAGGCTTCAAAAAAGTATTTTTTCTGAGTTTGATTAGGAGTAACATTATTTGAACTAATAAATTTACCTTTGGTTTGATATTTCTCTCTTTTGTTTATAAAAATGCATCTTGGCCCTTTGCCTCTTCTTCCATGCATATTTTGATAATCAAGGTGTCAAGGGAGGTTTCCTTTGTTTGTGGCGCATAGTTTTTTTTGAAATTCCTTCTAAGAAGGTGGAAGTTTATATACTATACCACAAACAATAAGGTTATCCACAATTTTTACCTCCTCGAACCTAAGCTCTCCAACCATTATTATAAAGTCTTGAGCTTGGCTGCCACTAATTCGTCGTCCACCATTTGGAAATGAAAAATCTACTAGCTGCATATTTTTTGTTGCTTTAGCCTCTTCGGTATCATACTTACTCTGCAATTCTTTTTAAATTTTCCTTGAACTAGAGTAAGTTCTATCATAATAATCATAAAAATGATCAGATAGACAATTAAAAATATAATACTGACACTTATAGGAATCTCTATCGTAATTTTCCACTTTCTCTAGATGTGAAATAGTTCATCATCATTCATAGAGGTGATATCTAGTTTATTAGGATTCTTCTTAGTAACACATAAGAAACATTGAGAAGACTTAAGTAGAAAAATATTTTATCCTTCCATTTTTTGAAATGATTACCGTTGAACCGAAATGACTTGTTAAAGTCTCCCATCTTGACATTGGCGTTTTTTTTAATTGTAGCCATCATGAATATCCTTTCAATATGGTTACAATTGAAAAATATAGCGGATGTCAAGATGGGAGACCTTAACAAGTCATTTCGGTTCAATGATAACCATTTTAAGAGATGGAAAGTTAAAATACTTTTCTTACTTAAGTCTTCTCAATGTTTCTTATGTGTTAACTGAGAAGAATTTTAATAAAGTAGACATCACCTCTATGAATAATGATGACACAATTTCTCATATATAGAAAGTGAAAAAGTACGACGGGGATTCCTATAAGTGTTGGTATTATATCCTTAATTATCTCTCTGATAATTTTTATGATTACTTTGATAGAACTTACTCTAGTGCAAATAAAAATTGGAAATCATTGAATAGTAAGTATGATACCGAAGAGTCGAGGCGAAAAAATATGTGGCTAATAGATTTTCTCGTTTCAAAATGGTGGACAATAAATCAGTGGTAGACCAAACTCAAAACTTTATCATGATTGTTAGAGAGCTTAGGCCCGAAGAGGTTAAAATTGGAAATAACATTGTTGTTTGTGGCATAGTAGATAAATTTCCAGCTTCTTGGAAGAAATTTAAAAAAAGTATGCGCCACAAATAAAAGGAAACCTCTCTTGAAACCTTAATAATGAAAATCCGCATGAAAAAAAAAGCAAAGGTCCAAGAAGTATTTTACAAACATAAGAGAACAACATCACAACGAAGATAAATTTAATAACTTCGAATAATGCTACTCCTCAAACTCACACAAATACTTTTTATGAAGCCTAAGAAGAAAAAATTCAAGAAAAATAATGGTGAAATAACAAGTACAAATCAACAAGTTCAAGAAAAGGGAGCATGCTTTGTTTGTGGCAAGAGTGACATATTGCTCAATTTTGCAGATTTCAGAAAGTGATCCTTACCCTCAGGTAAACATAACCGAAGAACCTTTTGTGGCGGTGAATACTGACATAAATATGGTTGAGAATTTTGATGGATAGTGAATTGATCATGGTGTAAATCGTCCCGTCTGTTATGACAAAAACTAATTTTAAAATATACTTATTTTGAAGAGCCCAAAATCATCATGCTTGGTGATTTTCAAATTATTCAAGTGCTTGAAAAGGGAGATGTCGAATTGTGTTTAACTTCTAGAAGGGTATTAACTTTGAAAGAGGTTCTTTATACTCCTTCTATGAGAAAAAAATTTGATGTCTAGTTTTCTTCTTAATAAAGCAGACTTTAAATTAATTATTAGATCTGATCAATATGTAATAGTGAAAAAGGGTATTTATGTATGTAAAGGGTATGCATGTGATGGGTTGTCAAACTGAATGTTGAAATGAATAAAATTTCTACTTCATTTTATATGCTTTATTGTACCAATTTTTTGCATGCTCCTTTGTGTCATATTAATGATCGGAATGTTGGAATCCTGAGTAGTTTAGGATTAATCTCAATGATTAAAAAGAATTTTGAAAAGTCCCGAGGCTTGTAGTAAACTACTCCTCCTTACTCTCCTTCATCTAATGGAGTGGCGGAAAGGAAAAATAGAACTTTGATTGAATTAACTTGTCATGCTTATTGAGTCATATGCACCTTTAAATTTTTGGGTGAAGTTATTTTAGCCGCTTGTTATGTGTTGAATCGTGTGCCTCATAAAAAGTCTAAATTTACACCGTTTGTATTGTGGAAAGGTTACAAGCCAAGTTTGGGATATCTTAGAGTTGGAGTTGTCTAGCCTTTGTGAAGTTAATGGATCCCAAAATTATAAAGTTGGGTAAGAAAGTTACTACTTGTGCTTTTTTTGGTTATGCTTCAAATAGTACCGCCTATAGATTTTTTAATCTCAAAGATAATATTATAATAGAATCCGGTGATATTATTTTTTTATGAAAATAAATTTCCTTTTGATTCTAAAAATAGTGGGGGTCAAAGGATTGAACAAAATACGTTGTCACTACCTAATTCTTGTACTTCAACTTTGTAAAGAAGTTAATAATTTTGAGTTAAAAAGAAGTAAAAGAGTTACAGTAGGAAAAAATTTTGATTCTGAGTTTTATGTGTTTAATGTTGGAGATGACCCTCTCACTTTCAAAGAAACATTATCTTCACGTGATTCTATTTTTTGGAAAGAGGTAGTAAATATTGAAATTGAATCACTAATTTTTAATAGAACTTGAACACTAATTGATTTACCACCGATTTGTAAAACAATTGGTTGCAAATGGCTTTTTAGAAAAAAGTTGAAATGGGATGATTTTATTGATGAATAAAAGACTAGACTAGTTGTAAAATATTTTAAACAACTAGAAGACCTAGAATTTTTTGATACTTTTTCTCTGGTAACAAGAATTACATCTATAAGACTTTTAATTGCTACGACTGCAATTTTTTATTTGCAAATTCATTAAATGGATGTAAATATTACTTTTTTAAAAAAAATGGAGACCTATTTGAGGAAATTTATATGGAACAACCTGAGTCATTTGTTGAAGCAGGCCAAGAAAGCAAAGTATGTAAACTTACTAAATCCCTATATGTCTTGAAACATACACCAAAATAATAGCATGAAAAGTTTGATTCTTGCATGATTGAAAATGAATTTAAAACAAATGAGTGTGATATGTGCAAATATCATAAGTCTTGGAATAATTCACATGTGATTTTTTCCTATATGTTGATGATTTATTGATCTTTGTCTCTAACATAAATGTTTTTGATGAAACTAAAAATATTCTTATAAGCCATTTTGATACGAAAGATCTTGGTGAGACAATTTTATTCTTGAAATAAAAATAGCAAGAACATGTGATGAAATTTTCTTGACCAGTCACATTATGTTGAGAATTTTTTAAAAAAGTATAACTTTATTGATTACAAACATGTTGCTACTCCTTTTGATTTAAGTGTTCACTTATTTCCTGTTGAGAGTGAAAATGATATAATAAATCAAAAGAATATGCTAGCATAATCAGCAGTTCGAGATATGTGGCTGATTGCACTAGGCCTGATATTGCATATATAGTAAGAGTACTTGACAGGTTTACAAACAAGCCAGGTAATGAATATCGGCACGCTATAACAAGAGTTATGAAATATTTTATGGAATAAAATATTGTGGTTTGTTCTATAAAAAGTATCCTGTTGTACTTGAAGGCTTTTGTGATGCAGAATGAACACTTTTTTAGGTGATTCCTCTTCTATCACTGGTTATGTCTTTACTTTAGGTGATAGTACTGTTTGTTGGAGATTAAAAAGTAAATTATAATTGTTAACTCTATCATGGAGGCTGAACTAATTGCTTGTGCTTCAAGCTAGTGAGAAAGTGAATTTGTTAAGAGATTTATTATTTCAAATTCCTTATTTTGAACAACCAATTCTACCTATTTTAATTCATTATGATAACACCGCTGCAATTGGTATAGTTCAAAATCGTTATTAAAATGGTAAATCCAGATCTATAAGGAGGAAACACAATAGTGTAAGATCGTATTTTACAAATGGTACAATTATCTTGTGATAATCTTGCAGATCCTCTTACTAAGGCCTTTACAAGAGAATGGTCTGGAGCACATCGAGGGGGATGTGATTGAAGCTTATAAATTTTTAAGTCATACATAAGAAAATCCAACCTTGGTAGTAGATATCCTATAACCAGGTTCAAATGAAAAAATTAATCATGTGATGACTTGTTGTGAAAAATGCATTATCTTTTTATTTCCTTTCTATGATGTGAATACATTGTTTGTTGTAGTGATTTGCGAAGCCCGAGTTGAAAAAAACTCTTAATAAATATGTAGCCTGTATGGGTGGAGTGTTAAACTTACAGGAGCACTCTCGACAGCTTTCACCTATGTAATGTGTGGAAGTGATTGTTTCCTATGAGAATTTGACTTATTCTCAAACGCACTCGTAAAATCGGGATAGCACGTGGCCATAGCGTGCTGGCTTTAAAGTTCATGTCAACACCTTGATTATTATGAAGGGACAATAACATTTTATTTTCCTTAAGCAGTCATAGTTCAAGTTTGAGACCACTACGACTCTGGAGTAAAAATTGTTGTTTCACTAAATAGAGGTTCAATGCAGAATACACTTTCATTATGCATAGTAATCTTCTTCAGCTGATATACTCTCTTATCTAATATTGAAATGAGTGGGTGATTATTAGTGTATGAATATTTTAGTATTATAAAAAATCCGTACATTAAATTGCCACATTAACAATTTTTTTATAGTGACCGTTCAAGACATTACTGCATCTGTTCATTCATTATGGACGTTGGAAGAAAATATAGTGTCCTAATTACTCATTTTCTTGTGGTGCATTACTTTGCACATTGAAGTGTGCTAACAGTTTGTCCGTTGAAGAATGCATCAATTGCAGTTGAATATTGGTGCTTGGTAGTATTAGTTGTCTTTTCACTATCTCACTCTTTATTCCTTCATTACACCTTATAATCTATGTAACTTTTAAAATTATTTATCTTCACTATTTACCACTTATTATCTTTCTATTCATTTCTAAGAAGACTTCTTCTATTATAAATAGTGATGATATTCATTTGGTTTGGAATAAATAACATACAAGAAAAATATAAAGTGAAAAAGTAAGTTAAAAAGAGAATTTTTATTAATTGAAAGAAGGTGTTCTTTTTTGTGGTACTTTGGACTCAACTCTTGTCTAGAGTTATTGAGTTGTGCTTTGTCAAAAGTATTGTATCTTGGAGGGAACAAATCAAAGAAGACTACTACTGGATCAGTGAAAACATTTGCTGTAATAAGCTCAAATCTCTTTAAAGAGAGCGAGATATTCATGCCTCTGTCTGAAGAGATTTATTTTTTCATTTTATTTTAAATTATAATCTTCATTTTTTCTGACATATAATAATACAATTTTCGAAGGGTAGTTAAATGAACCCGTAAATCTCTAACTCCACCTTTAGTATAAGAATAAAAAAAATATATGACAAAAGTAAAAAACTAGGGGCCCGTTTGACCATGTGATATGGAATCATGAGATGAAATCATTATATGAAATTATAAGATGAAATTGAAGTTCGTTTGGACATGCAATATGGAATTTTTGTGTTGTATATTTTCTCATAAACATAAAAATCTCCATAAGTTGTAAAATTATTAAAATAGCCCTAATTGTTTGTTCAATCTTATCAAATAAAAAATTATAAAATCGCATAATAAATTATTACAAATGTATTTATTCTCAATTTAAGTAATTGTTTCATTTAGCTTTAATTTAATAAAAAAATTGATAAAAAATTATAGTGTACTAGTTTTGAATATAATCCACTCACATAATGCGAACAATTTCCTCAAGTCGAACTTGCATTTCTCGATCATGTAACTGCGAAGACGAACCAACATTGTTATTTTAAGCCATTTGTTGGTCAATATCATCCACAACTATATTTTCATGTTTATAGACCATAAATATTTCATCACTTTAACAATTGGTTGGTGTGAGTTAAAGTGACTATATGTTGGTAAGAATAATAAATTTATGTCGGTGATAATAATAAATTTTAAAAAGTAACATTGTGATTGTAAATTTTATTTACATGTGAAACAAATGGTTAGTAAATAGAAGCGCGAGGTTGTTTTAAAAAAATATAAACTTGTGGATCAATTTTCTTATCAAATCATAATATGAAATCACAATGCAATTCCATATCATGCTTTTTGGAGAATATGAAATCACGTCTCATGATATGAAATCATAAAATGAAATCAGCGTAAAATTCATGTCCAAATGCAAATCATCTCACGAGATCATATCGTGATATGATATCGCATAAACAAACGACTACTAAATAAAACCTATAAAACATGGATAAATATAATCTTTTTCCAAAAAAATGAAAAGAGGATAAGCAAAGCTAAACCGCTCATTTTCAGTCAAAAAGAGAGAATACCCAAATGCAAATTTTAGCGCCAAGAAAGCAATGCTCTCTTTCGCTTTAGTCCATCTTCATCCTTCTTCTTCCCCAAACCCACAGTTCCATTTTCCCCACAAAAATCAAATTCTGCCAATTCAATCACTCAACTTTTCACCATTTACTGTAATACCCACAAAATTGCTGAGTAAACCCTCCTTCTCCCGCTTATTATCTTCGGTATCGTCGTCTTCTTTGGTTGCTGATGACTTTCAAGTGGAATTGGGTCGGTTATTGTCTTTGTTGCCGGAGGAAATGCGGCGAGGAGTTAGCGAACACCCGGAATATTCCAATTTAATTGAGGTGGTTATGGACTTAGGTCGTAAGCCACTTGCTCGCTTCCCTTCTGGAGATTTCATCTTATCCGATCAACCGATTACTTTGGGTGATCTTCAACAAGCTACCTCGCAGGTTAGAATTAATTAAATGCAGCACCCATTTCACCTTGAGATATATGTGTGTATATATACATGAGCAGAGGTAGGGTATCAGAAGGGGATTCGAAACCCTTAATTGTAAAATTACACTATATATATAAAAGATTATAGTAAATCTTGAATTTTTGTAGTAAGAATTCTAACTCTACCACTTATTCTGTATACATGGTTATAGAATAGGCATTATACATAAACATACCTTTAACTTGGCTTCATCGAACAAATATGACTTTTAACTTAGGGTGTACAACTGTACACTTAAACTCATATAAAATTGAATAAATAAACACATTCATTCTGAATGAAGTCCTACGTGGTGATTTTGTATCATGTGGCGTCCTATGTGTATTATGCCACGTAGGACGTATGTGTCTACTCGTTCAATTCCATTCATGTATTATGCCTACATGATATGTTGAATGATCTTCGTGAAAGTTATGACTTTACCACTGACTATATACAAGGTTATAATAAATGTTGAATTCCTTTAATGAAGATTTTAGGTCCCCCAATTACTATATACGTGGTTATAGTATATGTTGAATCTGTTTAGTGAGATTTCTGACTCTACCAATTATTATATACAAGGTTATAGTAAATGTTCAATCCATTTAGTGAAAATTCTGACTCTACCACTTGCTATATGCAAGGTTATAGTAAGTGTTTAATGCGCTTAATGAAAATTCTGGGTACACCACTTACTATATACAAGGTTATAATAGATGTTTAATGTTCTTATTGAAAAATCTGGCTCCAGCACTTACTATGTAATACTCACTCTGTCTCAATTTATCAATTTATGTGATGCACTTTTAACTGGAAGTTTAAGGAAGAAAGAAAGACAACACTTCTAGATTGTGGTAAATAACAAACCATAAGTGTGTGTATATATATATATATATATATATATTTCATCAAGTGTAAAATGTGAAGTTTATTGTTAGGTTGTTTTTAATTATAGAAAGGTAATTCTTTTTGGACAGACTTCAAGAATAAATGCATCACATAAGTTGGGGAGAAAGTAGAACGATTTGAAAAATAACATATACTTGCACTAAGTTTCTATCTAGATGAATCGTGAGTGTGCTGATACTTGATACTTACCATCCATGAATTTCAAATCCTAGATTGCTTTTACCTCTAGGAATAATTTGAACTGAAGTTGCAGTGATAGCTTCAATTGAATTAGGAAGGCTTTGATTTTGATCAGGGTCGGCCTTTGCCAACTCCTTTACACACGCACACTTAACGTTGATTAAGTGGAAATTTTGAGGTTGTGCCCAATTGATTAGCAAGTTCCTTTTTTGTGGTTGGTGTTTCAGTGATATGCTCAAAGACACTAGTGATTTAGTTTCAGACTGAATAGTAACTATGACCCTGGAAATACACTAACATAGTCGTTGATAACAACTTACCTACGTCCAAAGCGAAAAGTTAGTACTAGTAACGATTTAGTTAGTACTGTGTTTAATGGTTATTCATATTACAGGTTGGTGACTTTGCAGTTGACAATAGAGCTGGCATTAGCAGAACTTTACACCGAATTAGTGCTATTAGAAATCGGAAAGGTGCAATTATTGGTTTAACTTGTCGAGTTGGTCGTGCAATATCTGGAAGTGCAAACTCATTGCGAGATCTAGTTAAAGATGGTGCGTCTTTGTTGCTCATTGGTCCTCCTGGAGTAGGAAAAACAACTATTATCAGGTTGGTTGTTACATAGACTCTCATGTCATGCCCTCTGATCTTTGATGTGCAATGTCATGAACTTGAGGAACATTTCTGCTGTTTGACCTGAATCTCCTTCTCATTTTAAAGTTAATCGGTGCCATTACATTTCTGGTTGTCACATTAAAAAGATATATTTTTCTTTGAGAAAAGACATAAAGTGACACCTGAAGTTGTCCCTAATTTTCAAGAAGACACCTTAAGTATGTGGTCCTCCTATAACCCCACAAAAGTAATAAATACCTTTGTTAATAGACAGTTTGACCCGTTTCTTCCCTATGTTTGTTTTCACGTAGATGACGCGAGTGAATGAGAAACTTTGCTTCCAAAAATGAATTAAAAACCTCCACTTGTCAGTTTTTTTCTGTTATTTAATTATTTCCTCTTTAATTTTTTCGAAAAAGCGTTGGTTGAAGGTTTAACAAAAATTATCTTCTCTCTTGAATGAAATCAGCCTAAAAAGGTAAGAACTTTCTAACTACTTACTAATTTCCAGTTCAAGGTTTAATTTCTTTAAAATTTGAGAAATCAAGATATATTTTTTGTGATTAAAATAATTTTGTAAAGTCAAGTTCAATCTTGAATCGTATTTGGAATGATGAGAATGATCCGATATTGGTGTGAAGATGCAATGCAAACATGGAACAATGTTTTGGACGGCGAAAGGCGACAAGAGTCTTGCCTCACCAAAAGATGAGTCGAGCGGCGAGGCGCTCGCCTTTTTGAAGTGCGGCACCAATTAAGACCAACAAATTAAAATATTTAATTGCATATGTAAATAATCAAAATCTCAATAGCAATAACATATTAGCAAATATTTCAATTCAAAAACTGAAAATAGGTAGTACATACCAATAGTCTAGAACTTGAATGAACAAACAAAGTACAAAAGTCAAAACAATGAAAAAAAAAACAAAGGTAGAAGTAACTCTGAAGTCTAAAGAAGAAGAAGGAAAAAGAAAGAAAGGAAGAAGAAGAGAAGAAGAAATTAGCAGAAGAAAAGAAGAAATACGTATTGGTTGGAGTTTGGAGTCGCCAGTAAAGTCTGGCTGATTGCCGAGAAGTCAAGTCAAGTCGACTAGTTGGGGTCACAGTCTAAGAGTGCAACTTTCTAAATTTGGAAAGTAAACCCTAAAATGATCTTTTAACTTTTAAAATCCTAAATTGGTCGCCTTTTTTTAAGAAAACACAAAAGGCGGCGCCTTTCTTGCCTCTGTCGTCGTTGTCTCGATGGCGTTGCCTTTTGAAGATCGCCTCGCCACAAAGCTAAAAAGCAATGAAGGTTCGCCTCACATTGCCTCACCTCTAGCCATTTCCTTTCACAACATTGACATGGAAATTCACTTTCAATACAAATTTCTTGGTGGTCCAGTGCCAATTGAAGCACAATTCTAGTGCCAACAGAACCCAACAAGAATGAACCTCTAATTCATCCCACGACTCTTCGAATTTGCAAAAGGAATTTGCGATCATTGAAGCAATTTCATAGAAGAGTTTGACTGGGCTCAAAAAAAGTATATCTATATCCTTGGAGAAATCTTGTATGATTCATGTAAAATTGACTATGGGGTATGATTCTCCGGTAGTTGATCTATCTATGATCAAAGATTCAGCTCATTCCGCAGTCCCATTGGAAAGATCTCAACAGGCGATTTTCTGTGAGAATCGCCTGCGGATGGGTGGCCCCAGATGTGCCTGCAATTTCAATTACCCTCTGACGAGATTCGAGGGGAATCAATCAATGGGGAATACCCCGATTTCCTAACGTACCTTATACTGAAAGCCCACACAAAATGGACGGCGGAATCATAATCGAGGAGAACTCCGGCGATGGCGATAGAGCTCTGGTGAAATTTTCAGGCAACGAGCAATGCCAAAATGAGCATCAGAATGAACTGAACGCAACACAAGAAAAAGCCCCAATTGGTAAGCTTCCTAACAATTCGAATTTGCAAATTAGGGTTAAGCAAATTGGAGGTCTCAGGCAAAGTAATTATGTCCAATTTTCGGGCAATACTCAAAGCCATCAGGTTCATGATATTTGAGGCCAATATAAGTTTGAATCAAGTTCATACTGTTGAAGCTGCAAGCTCTAATTCCAATGCAGACTTGGTTTTACATTTTGGTAAGCTATACCACACAGATGCTGGCTAGCTTTTTCAAGTTTGGAAGCAGGCAGTGGCTTAGCATACCACACATTTGGTAAGCTTTACCGCACATAGCTTGAAACCAGTAAGTAGTTTGATTCTGGATTTTATATCAGGTCCTTGCCAACCCTTTGAAATTTTCTCATTGGCGCTGCTAGTTTGGTATCTAGATATGGCTTCCTGATGTCTCTTTAATTGAGATATAAGCTGAGACTTCTTGCTTTATCTTCGCTTAAGCTCAATTTTGGACAAGTTCAATGTTACTTGAATACGAAGCTCTCATGAAGCCATGGTTCATGGAATAAAACAGGTTTCTTGGCGTATCCAACAGCAGACTTTTTTTTATTGTTGGTAAAATTAAAGATCCTGGACATAATCAATAATATTAAAGTTTTCCAGTTTTTTCATAATGTAATTCTACTTTTTTTCTTCAACTCTTCCTTTTTTTATGAAGTCTTTGTGGGGTTATTTAGCTTAAACTTTTAGTCCCAGGCTAGTTTAGACAATGCTGCTTGTTACTGTAATTTAGTGGAATGATGTATTTATGAAGTGGTGGGAAAATATCGTGGATTTAGCACTTGGTAGTGGGTTGCATACGGGGCTCTTACAATTATTCTGTGTCTTATTCTGTTGCATTTATTGCAAAGGACAGGTGTGTATTTGTTAACATTTCTTATTCAAGGTATGCTTAGTTGTGTATTTTGACTGTTCCCTTTAGATGTTTGTTTCTTGCATTTCCTTCTCATTGTCCACATTATTGGTTAGCTCTAATGTTATGGAAGTCTGTCTAATGTTTGATTTATCAAGGGTTCAGCTGTCTGTATGTACTAATTATTGTATCCCATGCCATGGTGAACACTTTCTCCTTTCATTTCTCCTTGCACACTGATACACATAAAATCCTGCAGTTATAACTTAGCAATGATAGTTCCTCCGCAATGTGCATGTATCTCCTACCATCCCAATAAGCTATTTCCATGAGATTCAGCAGATGGGTATGTAAGGATTTTTTTCTTTATACTCCTAGGGACATAGCCAGGATGCTTGCAAATGATTATAGGAAGCGCGTAATGATTGTGGACACCTCTAATGAAATTGGTGGGGATGGTGATATACCTCATGCAGGAATTGGTAATGCTCGGCGGATGCAGGTTCCACATAATGATATGCAACACAAGGTAGGAGCTTGACTTTCACTCTGTTAGCCAGATGAAAATAAAATTACTTTTTTGAAAAGGTGTATTGATGCAACCACTGCAATTTCTTATTGGAAGAGACCTTTTATCTTACCCAAATTTAAAGCAAAACTGGGACCACATGTACTTGATTAATAGCTTTCTGAGGATATACCTATTGCTGGTTCTTGGATGGACCTATCCTTCCCTTACATGAGTGGCTCCAAACATGAGTCAACTGGTCATTGATCAACGAGGATTGTTTTTTACTTTAATTTTTTTGTAGGTGCTGATAGAAGCAGTGGAAAATCATATGCCACAAGTGATTGTAATCGATGAGATTGGTACTAAGCTTGAGGCAATGGCTGCAAGCACCATTGCACAACGAGGAATTCAGTTAGTTGCAACTGCTCATGGAGTAACAATAGAGAATTTAGTAATGAATCCTGCTTTAGAGATGCTGGTTGGAGGAGTACAGGTAGTTCCCGTTTAACAGAACTTTTTCCAGTTAGTTGTTACATTTAAAACAATTGGGCTGATGCTTAATTAATGGTGAACAATGCTGTTATGCTACAAACGGGTAAGTACGGTAACTTTGTGTTTTTCCAATAAAACGGGTTAGTAGGTAATAGGACTTCTATTTAGAAAGAAGCTAGTAAACAGTCTAGGGGGATCCCACTGTTCCTAGTTGTACCAGATGTGACTTCTTCTTTCCTTTCATATATCATAAGTAGAACGCAAAATCAATATCATTGCAATGAAGTGAACCAATGCATTCTCTACATAATATATGCAATTGCAACACAAGTAGTGCATGAAGGGTAAAAAAACAAAAACAATTTAATTGAAGTGAACCACTGCATTGTCTATATTTTCTATGTAATTGCAACATGAGCTGTGCATGGAGGGTCAGAGGGTGAAAGTCTTTAACTTGGTTGCCTAACTATTTACTCATGGAGGTGTCTTGACATTGATATCTATAATGGATGAGTCCCAAAAGGTTTTCTCAAAAAAAAAAAAAAAAAAAGAAAGAAAAGTGAAGAGTCTCAAAAGATGATATCAACGTCAAACCCACCCTTCGAAATGATGCCATAATACCATTATAGCATGGAGCGACGTTTTACTCTCATGCACTATTGGATGACTGGAAGCTGTTTGAGGTTTATAGTATAGTTGCATAACTTATTTCTTTGTCAGAGTGTGACACTTGGGGATGAAGAGGCTAGCAGGCGACGCGTTCAGAAATCTGTTCTGGAGAGGAAAGGTCCATCATCTTTTAGCTGTGGGGTTGAGATAATCTCCAAGGCAGAATTGAGAGTTCACCCTGATTTAGAAGCAACAGTAGATGCAATTCTTGCAGGTCTTTTACTAGTCCTCCCTCCTAAATCCTAACAAAACATTTCTGCTGACAAATCATTTGCATATCATCCTGTTGGAAAGCTGATTGAATGTTGTTTAATCGTCTGCCTTGGTGTTAATTTCATGCTGAGAAGGACGTTACCCAAAATATGAAATTCGCAAGATAAATCCAGGATCGCAAGATGGAATTATGGAAATTTCATCCATCCAAGCACCATTAGATGAAATAAATGAAGTTTTGATTGAAGATATAATCCAGATTAATGGAGGTATACCTGATTCAACTGAGCTCATCTCAGCAACAGGTCCGAGCATGGAAGGAGGTTCTGGTGAAAGTGAGGATGCCCTTTGCATTTTTCTATATGGGGTAAGATGATATTACCATTTACTTGTTCGATAGGAAAAAAGAATGTCATCACTACATTGAATATGTATAAGTTTGGTTAATAACTAAAATCCCAGTCTCAGAATCTGTTCTCTTAGTTCAACTTTAATACCGAGCTAGTATTCGTATTGTTGAAGGGCCTTCGAAAGAGAATCAATTTCCAAAAAGTGAAATACCTCCTAGTACATGATGGTTCTGCATTCGTATACTATTGTTACTTAATTTGCTGCAAAGTTAGTCTCTTTCAATTTGTGGATCTAATAAACCTGATTTGATGCTTCTCCAGTATCCTAATAGTCTCCTTGTTTTCCTATCTTTTCATGTTAAGGTCCCACATACCCCCTTCCTCTGCTGGAAGTGCTTGGTGGCCCCAAACATGAAGTGTAGAAGTATCGAGCAGGAATGATTTTTTTCTTTTGGCTGACTATTCAAATTCAAGCCCCAGCAATTTTTTTTTTTTAAAAAATATTCCTGGAAGAAAAGATCACATGCTTGAATTTTGTCACTCCTTGTATAGGCGGAAAAAGAGTAGATGTTCTTCTATGCTTTAGCTCATTAAGATTTCACCCATTAAAATACTTGTCAAAGACACATTTTAGAATTACAGAGCCTCCTCTTCAAACTTTATATCATCTAATGAAGCATTTGAGTTAATCCACTCTCTTTTCCTTTTAGTTCTCTAAATTTTTTAACTTCTATGAGGGAAAGTGTAGCATAGAATAAGAGATTCTTATGAAGAAAACGTAATAGAAGAGAGGAAAAAACACGATAAAGCTCCATCAGCTTCTATATGGAAACATCTACGTGGAACTCATATTTGAGCAGGTATTGTAGATCTCAGAGGCAAGTGTGATGCAAGGGATAAAACAGCTTAACATTGACGATACGTTTGAGTTTACTGATAATATCAGTGAAGCAGATGTGCTACTTGCTCTGCAGTCCAAGCTTAAGAAAAATTCTCGGATTCAAGCAGCTGCAAGATCTCACGGCATTCCTATTTATGTGACAAAGGTATTTGTTAGAACCAACTTGCAATATCTCCTTATTTGAATGAAAGTTCTGAAGAAAGAAGGAAAAACAAGATGAGTTCTTTTATGCATTATCTGTTGCCTGTGCTGAGTCCGAATTCACTATCCTTGTGTGTATTGAAGTATCTTTTCCTTTTGCAGACTAGCTCCTCAACACAGCTGACAAAGGCTATGCAGGCATTAATCAGTGATTTTGCTGATGGCTTTGAGTTTCTCGAATCTGAAGCTAAAACTAATGAGTCTGAAAAGATTGATGCCTTAGAGGTAATTTCCCGTTGTATTCTTTTTTAGTACTTTTTTTGGAAAATTCAATTTCAAAGACTCTAGCGGCTGACTTCCATAAAGATGATGATGGGCTTTTTGTGATTAACTGGCTTTTAACTACCCTAAAGTTGAGGGTGATTATCCTTAAGTTGGCTTTTAACTTTATGATGAAATACTAATTTTCACTCTCTGGAAAACATGGAGGTTCCAATGAAGTCATTGGCCTGAAATATATGTGCTATACCATTTAGTCATGCTGTGTGAGGACATCTGACGTTTGCAATGGAACAAAAGATAAAGTAGACTTCAACTTAGGATTCACCAAGTCTGTGGTTGAAAAAATTGTGGTCTCATGTCAGTCTAAGAAGGGGATTGGTAAAAGTCGCCGCCATGTGACCACGAGGTCACAATTTCAAACCGTTGAAAGCTCTTGCAGAAATGCAAGGTAAGGCAGCCTATATGAGAGCCAATGGGGTCTGGGCCTTCCCCAGTCTGTGCATAGGGGGAGCTTAGTGGACCTGTCTGTCCTTTTTCTTTTTCATTTTGGACTAGGGCATCAGCTATTTACAATGGAAAAGAGATAAAAATTCATTTCAGACTAAGTGGTGTTTGAATTGGCTTATTTTTAGTGGTTTCTGGCATTTAAGCATTTCTTTAGTTTTGGAAGTGTTTGGGTAGAAGTGTTTTTAAACACTTATTCAAAGCTGAGAAAGTACAAAAAAGAAGCCAAAAGCCAATAGTTGGGGGTTCCCAACTAATGACTTTTGGCTTTTAGTAACTTATAAGCCACTTAAAAAAAGTCAATCCAAACACACCGTAATATTCAAATATGTGTGAAGTGGCTTGTTGTCTAAGGTCTCATCCGAAGGTGGAGTATTCAACAAATATATTATCCTGCTAGCTAGAATCTATAGGAGAATACTGAAGGAGTGTGAACATTTAGATTAAGGTCATCAGGCGCTCTATTGTATTCTGTTAATATCCTGAGGAATTCTCCTTTGGAAATTAGAGAAGCTTAATTAGCCAATAGGTTGGGAAAAAGAACACATCAACCAGCTAATATTCATCCAAAAAAATCAACTGATGCACAAGCCTTTTCTTTTTTCTTATCAGGATATAGAGCGTCACATTTGTACTCGAGTTACTAGAACTTCACTACTGTTAAAACTTAAAACTGAACTGGGATACTTCTGGATGTGGTTGTTAATGATTATGTGGCTTGAGGGTACTGGGTAGTATATTCATTAACTCAACTAAATAAAAAGAATAAACAAAACAGAGAAAGAAAAAGAACTAATCAACAAAGGAAAAGAATAATTGCCACCCTAATGGATTTAGTTGAATTTAAAATTAACATAAAACTATGTCTCTTATGGGGAAAATCTGATAAATGATTAAAATTAAAAGAAAACCATGTCTCTTATGGAAAATTCCGATAAAGTTGGAAGGATGCAAAAATTAATATAAAACTATTGATCCACTTTGAAATATTATATACATCTTTATGGAGAAAGCCAATCAGCATTAGGTGCTCATGGGATGCATATATGTCAAGTAAAAATGTCTATCTGCTTACCAGATAAGTTTTACTATCTAATTTACAAATTGTGCCAAGTTTGAGGGACTATCTAGGTATTTAGACCAGGTTATTTGTATGATCTACTTTAAAAATGCTTATAAATCAGTAAAGGATACTATATAAATAGACTTTAAGGGGTAAGTGAATCTTATGTTAGAGTTTCAATTAACAAATCTATCAAAAGAGTTAAGTATTTCTCTGACAAATTCAGCCTTTTATATAACAAATTAGTTTCTTATATTTCTTTATATTGTTATGTCTGAAGAAAAAAATTCTCAAACTGCCGAAGGTATAGATAATCCAATGGAAGACAAATCCTCGACTAATAAAAAAAGGAGCTTCTATTTATCTATATTTTCAACAACTTGAGATTTTTTTCCCGGACATAACAATAAGGGGATATTAGAAACTACTTTGTCATATAAAAGATCGAATTTGTTAGAAAAACTGTTAGTTCTTTTGGTCGAGTTGTAATTGAAGCTCTAACATAGAATTCACTTATCTCTTGAAGTCTATTTATATAGTACTTTTACTAGCTTATGAGCATGTTTAAAGTTCACCATATAAATAATCTAGTGTAAATATCTAGATATTTCCTCAAACTTGGCAAAATTTGTAAATAGACACTTAAACTTTGTTTGGTGACTTGATAGACACTCTTACTTGACATATATGTGATAGATTTTATGATCATGGAGTTTAGACTCCATTGTTGCAGATTTCTGCAACTCTAAGGAAATGGCAGTAAGAAAAATCTAGAAGAAGAAGAAGAAGAAGAAAACAAAGAGTTTTTCATATATGCTGAATACAATAATGACTCCTATTTATAGGAATCATGTTATTCTATTTGTTCACACTTTAGGAGTTGAAGTTAGTTACAACTAACTACAAATTGCCTAACTACTTTCATGACTCCTAACTAACTAATACTAACAAACTTAACTACTTATTGGACTATGTAATTCCAATACTCCCCCTCAAGCTGAAATCTCTATAGACATTGAAGACTCCAAGCTTGTTTATCAGTCCAAGATGTTGAGTAACTCCCAGTCCTTTGGTTAGAAGATCTGCTAACTGTTCCTTTGTGTTGATATATTCTGTTTGTATCATTCCATTTTTGATTTTTCCCCTCACAAAATGACAATCAATCTCAATGTGCTTGGTCCTTTCATGAAAAATAGGATTAGCTCCAATTTGAATTGCAGCCTTCATATCACAGTGCAATTTTACAGGAACTATCACATTCACATTAAGTTCTTTTAATACTTCAAGTAACCATGATATTTCCGATACTGCAGCTGCTATGCTCCTATACTCAGCTTCTGCTGACTATATGTTGCTTCTTGGATTTCCAAGAAATGAGTGAATTCCCTAGCTTGATTACATACCCTGTTACTGACTTTCTTGTGTTTGGGCATGATGCCCAGTCTGAGTCACAGAATGCCTCCATTTCATTGCTATCTTCACTGCTAAGTAGTATTCCTTGTCCTGGACATCCTTTAATGTATCTAACCAATCTTAATGCAGCTTCCCAGTGAGACACCTTAGGTTTTTGCATGAACTGTGATAAAACTTGTACTGCAAAACATATATCTGGCCTAGTAGTTGTAAAGTATAACAACCTACCAATTAATCTCTGATGTGCAGTAACATTTGCATATAAAGGATCATCTGTCTTTGCAATGGCTTCATCATATTCAACAGTAGTTAATTTGACACCTGATTCTAGAGGTGTGCTTGCTGGTTTTGAACCTCCAAAGACTACAGTCTGAAATCAACTCCAGTGCATACTTTCTTTGGCTAAGAACAATACCATTTTTTGATCTTAGTACTTCAATACCAAGAAAATACTTTAGATCACCAAGATCTTTCATTTTGAAGTTACTATGTAATGTAGCCTTTAGATCCTGAATCAAAACACTGCTATTTCCAGTTATAAGAAGATCATCTACATAGATCAACACTGCTGCAATATCACCTCCAACTCTCTTTGTGAAAAGAGAATGATCATAAGAACTTTGAGAATAACCAGCAGTAACTAGAGCCTCAGTTAGCTTAAGGTTCCATTGCCTAGAATCTTTCTTCAAGCCATAAAAGACTTCAACAATTTACAGACTTTGTTCTCCCCCTGCCTCTGAAATCCCTAAGGCAAGTCCATGTACACTTCTTCAGTGAGATCACCCTGAAGGAAAGCATTATGGACATCCATTTGAAAAAGAGGCCAACCATGGGATGCTGCAACACTAATCACAGTTCTCACTGTGACCATCTTAGCTACTGGGGAAAAAGTTTCATGATAGTCCAATCCTTCTTGTTGATTATAGCCTTTGGCAACCAACCTAGCCTTGTACCTTTCCACCTTACCATTGGCCTTAAGTTTAACTTTATAAACCCATTTTGAACCAATAGGATGTTTACTAGATGGCAAATCCACTATTGCCCAGGTATTGTTTTGCTCTAAAGCAGCTACTTCAGACTGCATTGCATCCACCCATTGTTGATGTTTGGAGGCTTCCTTGAAGCTGGTGGGTTCCACTATAACTGAGAATCTCTTGATAAAACTTTGATAAGATGGTGTCAAGAGTTCATAGGACAAATTATTAGCAATAGGATATAAACAAGTCATATTGGACTTAGTTGAAACTAAGTAATCTTTATGCCAAAGAGGAGGCTTAGAAGGTTTAGCAGTCCTTCTAGCAGGTGCAAGATCACTTTTACTTATTGAAATTACATAGTCCAATAAGTAGTTAAGTTTGTTAGTATTAGTTAGTTAGGAGTCATGAAAGTAGTTAGGCAACTTGTAGTTAGTTGTAACTAACTTCAACTCCTAAAGTGTGAACAAATAGAATAACATGATTCCTATAAGGAAACATTATTGTATTCAGCATATATGAAAAACTCTCTGTTTCTTCTTCTTCTTCTTCTAGATTTTTCTTACTGCCATTTCCTTAGAGTTGCAGAAATCTGCAACAATGGAGTCTTTAACTCCATGATCATAAAATCTATCATGGTATCAGAGCAGGCGTAACTAGGACTAGTTTGATTTCAAATTTTTCTTTCCGCAAAGTAATTTTTTGAAGCTCAGATTATAGCCATGGCGAACTTACTGTAGCAAAACTTGGACACAATCATCCACTCTATCTGCAGCCTTCAGACATGCCTGGTGTTGCATTGATTACAACAAAGCTCACAGGACTTGAGAATTATGGTCTTTGGAGCAGATCGATGAGATTAGCACTGTTGGTGAAAAATAAGATAAGCTTCATAGATGGAACTTGTTTGAAGAGTATGTACAAGGATGAATTAGCAGTCCAATGGGAAAGATGCAATGCAGTGGTTCTTTCATGGATTAGTAGCACAGTAGCAAACAATATGTTAACAACAATAGTATATGCATCTAATGCAAAACGAGTTTGGGAAGATTTCAAGGAGAGGTTTGATAAATCTAATCTCACTAGGATCTATCAACTCTGGACAGAAGTAGCCACATGAAAGCAAGGTACGGATTCTGTAACAGAGTATTATTCTAAATTGAGGGATTTATGGGATGAGTATGATGTATTGGTGCCCTCACCATCATGTAAATGTGATGATGCTAAGCCTTATATTGAGCATTTACATCAACAAAGATTGATGATGTTCCTGATGGGGTTAAATGAGACTTTCAGTCATGTGAGAAGTGATTTGTTGCTGAAAAGTGAAGTACCTAGCATTAACCAAGCTTATGCAACTGTAATTCAAGAGGAAAGCCAAAGAGTATTAGGTGTAGTGGATTCAAATAAAGAGCCACTTACTATGATGACAGGAAGAGGACAAGGACAAGGATTCAAAGGGAAGAAGGTATTACCAGGCAATTCCAATAATATGAATCTCTTAAGTACCTTATGCTGACATGTCAAATTTGTGTGTATTGCAGTCCACGTTGGCGTGTGAACAAACTATGTCTCTACTGGGAAAAATCCGATAAATAATTAAAATTAACATAAAACTATGTCTCTTGTGGAAAAATTTCGATAAAGTTGGAAGGATGCAAAAATTAACATAAACTATTGATCCACTTTGGAAAATTATATACATCTTTATGGAGAAAGCTAATCAAGCGTGCAACATGCTTTTTTTCTTTTTGATGACCATGATGTTCGGACTAGCTTTTCGTACTTCGTCTAATTCTACAAGATATCTGCCACCTCCCACCAAATACTAGATTATCCATATGGTTAACTAAACATGCTCATAAGCCAGTAAGAGATACAATATAAATAGGCTTTAAGGGATAACTTAATTCTATGTTAGAGTTTCAATTAACAAATCTACAAAAAGAGTAAACTGTTTTTTCTGAAAATTTCACCCTTTCTCAAACTGCTGATGGAATAAATAACCCAATGGAAGCTCCCTTTTAGGGGTATGAGAGAAGAAGTTTGTATGCTATAGGTAGATCAGGACAAATAATTTATTACTGATCAAATGGTTCATTTGCAAGAATTTATGAATATAAAGATGACATTCCTAGAATTTATAATCTCTGTTTCTTTGATATAACTAAATTATGTGTGATTTCATTTTTATTAGAGATTTTCAAGATAGAGATAGTGTTATGATAACAAGGAACAGAGAAATTCAAGATTTATAGGATAAATGAAATTTAAGAAGAGACGATTTTAACTTTGTCAAAAAAAGAAAAGAAAAGAAAAGAAGAGATGATTTTAAAATCACAAGAAAACAAACATGATTTCAATAAAATCGCTAATAAAAAGGAAATCACATAAAATTTAGCTATATCTAAGAATCAAAGATTGTAAGTTCTAGGGATATCATTTTTTGTATCCATAAAATTCTCGCGAATCAACCATCTGATCAATAACACAAATTTCTTCTCTCATGAAAAGGAGCTTCCATTGCGTTATTTGTTTTTCAACAGTTTGAGAATAATTGTTCTTCAGACATAAGAATAAGGAGATATAAGAAACTAATTTATTATATAAAAGAACAAATTGTCAGAGATTTAGTTAACTCTTTTTTGGTAGATTTGTAATTGAAACTCTAGCGTGGAATTCACTTGTCTCTTAAAGCCTGTTGATATAGTATCCTTTACTATCTTATGAGCATGTTTAAAGTTGACTATAAATAATTTAGTCTTAATGCCTAATAGTCCCTCAAAACTTGACACAATTTGTAAATAGATGCTTAAACTTATCTGGCGACTAGATAAACACTTTTACTTGATATATATACATCTCATAAGCACCTAATGTTGGCATTTCAAATTTGTGTGGATTGTACTCCATATTGACTCGTGAACAAATTAAATCAGTCAATTTCTTCTCCACCCCACCCCCCCTGATTTTTTTAATGCATTCTTTTTACATTTTCCTTGGAAATTTTGAACTAAATGATCCTAAAGAATGGTATAAGTGATTGTTTTCTTTATTCTAAACAGAGAACAACTTATAAATTAGGTCATGTTTACGTCAATAAAAATCACAAATTTTACAAATGTTTGAGTTATTACACTATTGAATCGCAATTGAAAATAAATATTTGTTGACTATTCTAAAATTTTGACCAACTTTTATCCTCTTAACAATCAAATTATACGACTGCAGGTTCATTATTTCTTCCTATGAGTATCAAAATGTAAAATTGATGATTGAAATTGATTTAAAGTTATTGAGGATGAGATTAAATTTATTAAGTATTAATTGCACTTCTTAAAACTCATCTAACACTTAATGGTAGTCCTAGTTGACTAAATATTCTTTCACCCGTGCTCATAATATTATTGTTCCAATAGTTCAGATGATGAATGTCATCAGGGGCAGAGCTACCCTTTATCAAGGGTGGTCATCCGGACCCTTTGCCGGGAAATTACAGGAGATATGTAGGTAAAATTTTGGATTTTTTGGTTATATACCGAGTAAGGACACCCTTGATACAACTAAGTTTTGTGGCTCAGCTGTAAAGACAGTTCAGGATGAGCATTGCTACCTTGGTTCAATCCCACATAGAAGCATGTACGACTTTTTTGGGTCTATTTTTCATATTATTTTCCTTCACTTTAGTTTCAGTGAGACCAGCAAGATATATTCTATTTTCCCGCAAGTAATTCTTCAACTCTTTCTGCTTGTAGATTTAGTCACACCCCTTAGGTTCTGGAACAGTCACTTCATTGGCAAGTTTGTGGAGCTCCTCTCTAATCAATAGGCAGTGAATCAAGCTTACTATGCATAAGACTCTTAAATCTGTTTTTTGTTGGAATTGTTGTCAATACAGGGAAGTTTGTGAGGTTGAACTCTGGACTTGGCCAGGTTGCATTTGGCCTTAAACTGTGTTGCTGGGGATCTCCTCCTTCTGGTGTCTGTTTGTTACTCCCTGTCTCCATCACCTGGTTGCAAATCTCCTCAACTCTATTTTGGGAATTAGCTGGCGTAGAACTTTGGCCTTGTTCAGTCTTCTGCTCATTAGTATGAACTTGAGGTCGAGTCAGCCCCTTAAATTGCCATGCTTGCGTCACTGTCTCCCTGCTATAGTTACTAGAACTTCGTTACTGTTAAAACTTAAAACTAAACTGTGATACTTCTGGATGTGGTTGTTAATGAGTATGGGGCTTGAGGGTAGTGTGTACATCTACTGTTTAGTTCAGGATAATGATTTCTTTCATTGAAAGTGAACTGATATTTGTTAACTCAACTAAATAAATAGAAGAAACAAAACAGAAAGAACTAATCAACAAAGGAAAAGAATAATTTCCACCCTAATGGATTAGTTGTATTTAGAATTAACATAAAACTATGTCTCTTCTCTTATGGGGAAATCTGATAAATAATTAAAATTAACATAGAACTATGTCCCTTATGGGAAAATTCCGATAAAGGTGGAAGGCCACAAAAATTAACATAAAACTATTGATCCACTTTGAAAAATAATATACATCTTTATGAAGAAAGCTAATCAGTATTAGGTGCTCATGAGATGCAGAAAAATTTTACAATGGGAGAGGTCCAACCAACAATAGTTGGGTGACCATCCATTGATTAATTGACACATGGATAAAGGTACATTTCTTTACCTTTTTACCATCTCTCTTACTTACCTTTCTTTTCTTTTATTTTTTTATTTTCTTACTTCTAATAAATATTTCTTAAGTTCATTTTCTTAAATTGTTGATATATTGAATAAAAGAATTAATAAATATTTCTTTTATCACAATAACTAAAATAATTTTTAGGACGGAGAATTTAAAATACTAATATCATGCAATTTTAGAAAATATTGCATGATATTAGTATTTTAAATTCTCCGTCCTAAATTTTTTTTTAGTTATTGTGATAAAAGAAATATTTATTAATTCTTTTATTCAATATATCAACAATTTAAGAAAATGAAGTTAAAAAATATTTATTAGAAGTAAGAAAATAAAAAAAAGAAAAGAAAGGTAAGTAAGAGAGATGGTAAAAAGGTAAAGAAATGTACCTTTATCCATGTGTCAATTAATCAATGGAGGGTCACCCAACTATTGTTGGTTGGACCTCTCCCATTGTAAATTTTTTCATGAGATGCATATATGTCAAGAAAAAGTGTCTATATGGTCACTAGATATGTTTAATGTCTAATTTACAAAGTGTGCCAAGTTTGAGGGACTATCTAGGTATTTAAACTAAATTATTTAGGGATAAAGGGACAAATGCGCCCTAAACTATGACTGGAATCCCAGAGACACTTTAACTAAACTAAGGTCTTATTACCCTCAAGTAATTTTTTTGTAATTTAATACCCCTTTTAGCTTACGTGGCATACTCCATGACTCCATGCAGTTGGTAGTTGAGGCACGTAGAAGATGTTTAGATGTCACGTTAGCCAAAAAGGTGTAAAAAGTTACAAAATAAATTGTTTCTCGGGGGTGGGGGGTGGGGGAGGGATGTAATAGGACTTTAGTTTAGCTAAAACGTGTCTCTAGAATTTCGATCATAGTCTAGGGGTACTTGTGCCTTCCTAATTATTTATGTAGTCAACTTTAAACATGCTCATAAGCCAGTAAAGAATACAATATAAATATACTTTAAGGGGTAAGTGAATTTTGTGTTAGAGTTTCAGTTAACAAATCTAGCAAAAGAGTTGTGTATTTCTCTAACAAATTTAATCATTTTATATATAAAAAAATAGTTTCTTATATCTCCTCATGGTTATGTTTGAAAAAAAGATGCCCCAACTGTTGGAGGAATATATAAATCCAATGAAAGCTCCTTTTTATGGGTATGAGAGAAGTTTGTGTTTTACTGATTTATCATAACTAAAAATTTGTTACTGATCAGATGGTTGCTTTGTGAGAATTCCTAATGCTAGGTTGGGCTCAAAAATTCTCACAAATTAACCATTTGATGAGTATTTAGTTCTGTCATGATCAGTAACGCATAAACTTCTTTTCTCATATCCATAAAAAAGGAGCTTCTATTGAATTATCTATTTCTTCAACATTTGAAATAAGGAGATATAAAAAATTACTTTGTTATATAAAAAGCTGAATTTGTCGAAGGAACACTCTTAACTCTTTTAGTAGATTTGTAATTGAAGCTCTAATCAAGAATTCACTTACCCCTTAAAGCCTATTTATATAATATCCGTTACTGGCTTATGAATATGTTTAGAGTTGACCATATAAATAATTAAGTCTAAATACCTAGATAGTCTTTCAATCTTGGCACAATTTGTCATTTAGACAGTTAAACTTATCAGGTGATCAGATAGACACTTTTACTTTTTAGATGATAAAGTCTTTAATAGCAAGGTTTAAAATATACAAGAACGGTAACTTATCTCTTGATTTTCAAAATTGGACAACTATTTTTAGTATAGTGGACAACTATTGTTGGACGGAGGGAGTATTACTTGTCGTTCTTTAAAAACTCACCTAACACTCAATGGATAGTCTTAGTAGACTAAAGATTCTTTAACACGTGCCCATAATATTAGCGTTCAATAGTTTAGATGATGAATGTCAATATGTCATGTCTTCAAGTAAGGTTAGTGGTCATCTTAGATTTAGGCCTCATTTATTTTGTTGGTATAAATCAGCCCAATGATACTTCTTAACATGGTGCGATATTGTGCCTTGGCCAAGCTGGCCGTTTTTTCTCAGTAGGCCAAATGCCATTGAGAGATCCTACACCTTATCTGTAGCTTCCAAATGTGGAAATTTGTTCTCACACCCAACAATCTTCCCCTCAAACTTACTTCCACATAGTCCATCATCATGAACCACGGGTCATTTCCTAAGATTCATTGCGTCATTCACATCATCTGTTATTTTATGGCAACTGAAGCCCAACATTAGCTTCTTTTTATGTGTGCATCTAGCATTGTATATTTACATAATCTACTGTTGATAGTTCTAGTGTATCCTGGTTCTTTATCTGTGTTTACCAAATCATATCATTGTTGTAGTTTTTTTAAAAGCTGTGAGTGGATTTTGTGCATTGACTTTTCGCAGGAGGCTCGAATAGCCATGGAGCGAGTGGTAATTCCGAAAGGGGAACCTGTTGAGCTACTCCCTAGGCCATCAAATATTATACTGCTTCAGAAGGATCTTGTTAGAAAGTACAAGCTAAAATCAGAGCGAATTGGAACAGGAATGGATTTACGGCTTCGGATTCTCCCTTTCACCAGTGCATCCGATGAAGACGGTCACGATAGTGAAGGAGTTGATGATGAGAGTGAAGTTGATGAATTATTATTCAGGCCGAATGCTGAATCAAATGGATCTGCCTACACTGTAAATAGATTACCTCTACTACCTGAATAAGAAAGTAAATTGTTGGTTTTAACACCAATTGCCTCTATCAGAGTGCATCATCTTTTGCATCATTCATAAGCTATTTAACACACTCTGAAGCCATTGAGCATATATACAAATGGTAAACTAGAAATTGCTGGGTTTTTTTTATATCAAATTATGGCCCATAATCAATTGTACTTGTTCAAATTCTCAGCCTTTTACTGCTACATAATGCGGATGTCTTTCCTTTCTGAACTAAGCTACCATAACTCTTGCTAATTGCATTAGATTCTTTGGATAAAAAAAGAGCATGATACTTTATTAGTATAGCTATTTCAGCTTATATATGAACCTACTAATAAACAACCTCTTAAGTGGATTCCTTCCCCAAACTTTTATGATACTCGAGCTTTGATAAGATAAAAGATGATATTTCCAGATATATTAACATAAGAGAAGCAATACTAAATGATTTTTTTTTTGGGTATAAAGCCACATAGAGAAATATAATTTGTAAGTTGAATAATATCTCTTAGGAATAGGGATAAATAGTGAAAATCTACTCATTCCGCAGATCATCATAAAGTTTTTTGTGAATTTTTTTTGGATGACCTAGTGCCAGATCAATGGGCTATTACACACGAAAAATTAAAGAATTTGAGCAATTTCTGAAAATGGGCTTTTAAATGTGGAAATGAGAGTTAAAAATGGTGTGAGTATTCGTGAAGGTTCCCCAACTCATTACGGAGGTCCTCATGAAGATTTTGAGAAAAATATTTTGGGTGCTCCAGGTGCCAGATCCATGGGCTAATACACATGAAAAATCGGTGAATTTCGGTGATTCTTAAAAAGGAGCTTGTAAATGTGGAAATGTGAATGAAAAAATGGTGTGAGTATACGTGAAAGTTTCCCAACTTATTACAGAGGTCCTCATAAAGTTTTTTTTTAAAGATTTTTTTTGGATGATGCAAGCACCATACCCATGGGCTGATACACGAGAAACATCGGGGTAATTGACGAATTATTAGAAAAAAGACTTGTAAATACGGAAATGGTTGTGAAAAAATGGTGGGAGTACACGTGAAAATTATCCAACTCATTATAAAGGTCCTCATAATGTTTTTTTGAAATTTTTTTTGGGTGATATGTGCGCTAGATCTATGGGCTAATAAACACGAAAAATCGGGATATTTGCGCAATTTCTTAAAATGAGCTTGTAAATGTGGAAATGGGTGTTTAAACTGGTGTGAGTATACGTTAGGGTTCTCCAACTCATTACGGAGGTCCTCATAAAGCTTTTTGAGAAATTTTTTTGGGGTTCTCTGGTCGCCAGATCAATGGGCTAATATACACGAAAAATCGGATAATTTGGGCAATTCCTAAATAGGGCTTGTAAATGTACGAATGTACGTGAAAAAATAGTGTGAGTATATGTGAAGATTCCCCAACTCATTATATAGGTCCTCATCAAGTTTTAAGAATTTTTTTTGGATGATCCGTGCGCCAGATCCATGGGATGATATACATGGAAAATTGGTGAATTTGGACGATTCCTAAAATGGGTTTGTAAATATGGAAAGGTATGTTAAAAATAGTGTGAGTATATGTGGAGGTCCCCAAACTCATTATGGAGGTCCTCATAAATTTTTTTGAGATTTTTTTTGGATGCTTCGGGTGATAGATAGATCAATGGGCTAATACACACAAAAATTAATAGATTTGGGAGATTATTAAAAAAAGGGCTTGTAAATGCGGAAATGAGCGTGAAAAAATGGTGTGAATATATGTGAAGGTTGCCCAACTCATTACGGAGGTCCTAATAAAGTTTTTGAAGATTTTTTTTAGATGATCCGGGTGCCAAATCAATGGGCTAATACACACGAAAAATCAGGAAATTGAGTGATTCCTAAAAAAGAATTTGTAAATGCGAAAATGGTGAGAGTATATGGGAAGGTTCCAATACTCATTCCACAGGTCCTCCAAAAGATTTTTGAGAAAATATTTTGGGTACTCTAGGCGACAGATCCATGAACTAACACACATGAAAAATCAAGGAATTTGAGATATTCTTAAAAAAGGCATGTAAAAGCGGGAACGAGCATAAAAAAATGGTGTGAGTATACATGAAAGTTCTCCAGCTCATTACAGATGAGCTAATACACATGAAAAAATCGAGGAATTTGAGTGATTTTTGAAAAAGGTCTTGTAAATTCGAAAATAACGTTAAGAAAATAAGTGAAGGTTCTCCAACTCATTACAGAGGTCCTCTAAGTTTTTGGAGAAAAAAATTTGGCTATCGTGGGCGCTAGATCCATGGGCTGAAAGACACGAAAGGAAATTTTGGCCATTATTAAAAAAAGGCTTGTAAATGAGGAAATATGCGTGAAAAAAATGGTGTGATAATATATGAAAATTTCCCGACTCATTACGGAGGTCCTCATAAAGATTTTAGAGAAATTCTTTTGGATGATTCAGGTGCCAGATCCATGGGCTAATACACAAGAAAAATCGAAAAATTTGGGCGACTCCCTAAAAAAGGGATTGTAAATGCAGAAATGGGCGTTAAAAATAGTTTGAGTATACGTCAAGGTTCCCCAATTCATTACGGATGTCCTCATAAAGCTTTTTGGGTGCACCAGACCAATGGACTAATACACACGAAAAATCGAGGAACTTAGTCGAATCTTAAAGGGCTTGTAAATGCGGAAATGAGCGTGAAAAGAATAGCATAAGTATATGTGAAGGTTCTCCAACTTTTTATGGATGTCCTCATAAAGTTGTTGAGAAATTTTTTTGGATGATCCAAACGCCAAATCCATGGGTTAATACACACGAAAAATTGAGGAATTTGGACATTTCCTAAAAAAGGCTAGTAAATGAGGAAATGGGCTTTAAAAAATGTTGTCACTATAGTGAAGGTCCCCAAATCATCATAGTGGTCGTTATAAAGTTTTTTGAGAAATTTATTTTGAATGCCTCGAGCGCCAGATCGATGTGCTAATACACAGGAAAAATTGGTAAATTTGGGCAATTATTAAAAATGGGCGTGAAAAAAATGATGTGAGTATACGTAAAGGTTTCCCAACTCATTACCGAGGTCCTCATAAAGTTTTTTGAGAAAATCTGGACGCCAAATCCATGGGCTAGTAAACACAAAAAATTAGGAAATTTAGGTGATTCCTAAAAATTGACTTGTATATCCTGAAATTGGCGTTAAAAAGTAGTGTCAATATACATGAAGGTTCTCCAACTAATTAGGTCTTCATAAAAAATCTTGAGAAAAAGAATTGTCTCCTCTGAGTACCAGATCCATGGGCTAATGCACACGGAAAATTGAAAAATTTGAGTGATTATTAAAAAAAGGGTTTGTAAATATGGAAATGGACATGAAAAATGTTATGACTATACGTGGAGGTTCCCCAACTTATGATGGAGGTCCTCATAAAGTTTTTGAGATTTTTTTTTGATGATCCGGGCGCTATATACATTCCAAAAATCAGGAAATATGGGCAATTCCTATAAAATGGCTTGTAAATGCTAAAATGGGAGCTAAAAAATGGGGTGAGTATATGTGAATGTTACAATCTCATTACGGGGATAATCATAAAGTTGTTTGAGAAAAAAACTTGAGGTGCTCTGGGCGCCAGATTCATGGTATACACATGAAAAATCAGGAAATTAGGGTGATTAATAAAAATGACTTGTAAATGCGGGAAAGAGTGTGAAAAAATGGTGTGAGTATAAATGAAGGTTCCTAACTCATTAAGTAGGACCTCATAATGTTTTTGGAGAAAAAAACTTTTGAATGATCCGGCGCCAGGTCGATGGGTAAATACACATGAAAAATCAAAAAATATGGGTAATTCTTGAAAAAAAAATTTTAATTGCGAGAATGGGCGTGAAAAAAAATGGTGTGAATATACGTGAAGATTTCCCAACTCATTACGGAGGGACTCATAAAGTTTTTTGAGAATTTTTTTTGGGTGATCCATGCACCAGATCCATGACTAATACACACAAAAAAATTATGAAATGTGAGTAAATCTTAAAAAAAGGCTTGCAAATGCGGAAATGAGCGTTAAGAAATGGTAAGAGTATACATGAAGGTTCCCCAAATCATTACAGAGGTACTCATAAAGCTTTTTGAGAAAAAAACTCAAGGTGCTCCGAGCTCCATATTCATTGATTAATCTTCACGAAAAATTATTAAATTAGGGTGATTATTAAAAAAAGGCTTGTAAATACGAAAATGGGCGTGAAAATATTGTTATTACTGTACCTAAAGGTTCCACAATTTATTACGGATGTCCTTATAAATATTTTTGGATGATCCGAGCGCCAGATCCATGAGCTAATACACACGAAAAATTAGAGAATTTGGCTAATTTTTAAAAAGGGCTTGTAAATGCGGAAATAAGCGTTAATATTATGGTGTGAACATACATAAAGGTTCCCCAATTCATTACTGAGGTCCACATAAAGTTATTTGGTAGTATCTTTTTGCTGATTAAGGCACTAGATCTATGGGCTAGTTAATATAAATCAATTTTATACAAGTTTAAATGTCTACTTGTGCACATCCAAAGTTAAGGGTCATAGTTGCCAACTGACGCAAAGTTACGAGTCATGTTTATGTATTATGCCTTCCTAAAAAAGGCCATGTATATATAGACGTTAAAACATGGTAATAGTATGCGGAATTTGATATAATACGAGAAAATATAAACGCGAAAAATAAGACAACAGATTTACGTGGTTCACCAATAAATTGGCTACGTCCACGGGAAGAGGGGGAGCAGTTTTATTATGGAGAGGCAAGAACAAAATTACAGAATAGGGTTTGTCATAGCGTCTATATATAGTGCTAAGCTACGCCGTAACAGGCTTGGGCCCAAAATACATAATTGACAGATAATTAAGGGCCCAATTCAAGGCATTCAACAAATCTCCACCTTGACTTGAATTCTCCAAACAGATTCTTCAGACGCACTATGATAGTGCCAGGCCTCCCCCTCTTCCTCAGAATTGCCCCGCAGGGCAATTAACAGCTTCTGATGTTGAGCAAGTCCAAACAGTGTTGAAACTTGCTCTGTGGAACCGGCTTTGTGAACATATCAGCAGGATTATCAGCAGTTCCTACTTTCTTCACCTTGATTCTCTTCTCACTTCTCAGAAAATGATATCTTACGTCAATATGCTTGGTTCTCTCATGATGGACTTGATCCTTGGCTAGACAAATTGTGCTCAAACTGTCACAATACACCGTAGCCTGATCATGATGTAGACCAAGATCACTAACCAGCCCTTTCAGCCAAATCCCTTCTTTTGCAGCCTCTGTCAAGGCCATGTACTCCGCTTCCGTAGTAGACAAAGTCACTGTAGGTTGCAAAGTTGTCTTCCAACTAACGACAGATCCTCCAAGGGTAAACACATAGCCAGTCATCGATCTTCTTGTGTCAACATCTCCAGCATAGTCAGAATCAGAATAGCCAGTAACCAAGCACTAAGTATCACCTCCATAAATGAGACCAACGTCAGATGTACCTCTAAGGTACCGGAAAATTCTCTTCACAGCCTGCCAATGTTCTTTCCCTGGTTGTCCCATGAATATGCTCACTACACTGACTGCATGTGCTAAATCTGGCCTTGTACAGACCATAGCATACATCAAACTTCCTACGGCACTGGCATAAGGGACTCGTGACATATACTCCTTCTCTTCTTCTGACTGTGGAGCGAACATGGCAGTGAGATGGATATTGGCAGCACTGGGGGTATCAATAGGCTTAGATGAAGACATGCCAAACCTCGCCAAGACCTTCTGAATGTAGCTTCTCTGTGACAAGAAAAGTTTCCTTCTCTCCATCCCTAGAATCTTTCGAGCGGCTCCCAGATCCTTCATCTCAAACTCAGCACTAAGTAAACCCTTCAGCTTCTGAATGGCATACTTCTTCTTTGCAGCTATCAGCATATCATCTACATAAAGCACCAGATAGATGAATGAATCATCCTTGAGCCTATTGTAGTAGACACAACAATCATATGAGCTCCGAGTATAGCCCAACTTCACCATATAGTTGTCAAACCTTTTGTACCACTGCCTTGGAGACTGCTTAAGTCCATATAAGGACTTCTTCAACTTGCAGACGTGATTTTCCTTCCCTGGAACTTGGAAACCATCCGGCTGAGTCATGTATATCTCTTCCTCCAACTCTCCATGTAGAAACGCTGTCTTCACATCAAGCTGTTCAAGCTCCAGATTCTGATGTGTAACTATCGCTAGTAACACTCAGATGGAAGTATGTCTGACCACTGGTGAGAAGATCTCATTGTAGTCCACTCCCTCTCTTTGGTTGAAACCTCTGGCAACAACCCTGGCTTTATACTTGACTCCTTCTGCTGGTGATATCTCTCCCTTCTTCTTGAAAACCCATTTGCAAGTAATAATCTTTCTCCCCGAAGGATGTATGACCAAATCCCATGTCTGATTCTTGTGTAGGGGCTCCATCTCATCTCCCATAGCAGCAAACCATTTTTCAGAATCAAGACTTAAAGTGGCTTCTTTGTAAGTAGACGACTCAGATGTATCTACCTCTTCAGCAACCTGCAGTGCGTAACCCACCATGTCCTCAAAACCATACCTCGTAGGTGGCCGAACTCCAACCCCCCTTGGCCGATCTTGAGCTATACTCTAATGGATATCTGATGGCATAGATTCTGGAATATCAGTTTCTGTCTGTGGCTCTTGATCCTTCTCTTCAGGTTCTTTCAAATCGCTCTCGTTCTGAATGACTTGAAACTCCACCTGTTTATCAAGACTCCCAGTTTCTGACGTAGTTGTAGGCTTCACAATGGTTCTAAGCAGAGAACTTTCATCAAAGACAACGTTCCTGCTCATAATAACCCTCTTTTCTGCTGGAGACCAGATTCTGAAACCTTTCACTCCATCTCCGTAGCCCACAAATACTCCCTTTTTGGCTCTTGGTTCTAACTTACCTTCACTGACGTGATAGTAAGCTGTACAACCAAAAACTTTCAGATTTGAATAATCAGCAGCTTTTCCTGACCACATCTCCATAGGTGTCTTGCACTGTATGCCTGCATGTGGTCCGCAGTTAACCAAGTAGCAAACTGTACTAACCGCTTCTGCCCAGAATCTTCTATCTAGCCCAGCATTAGAGAGCATGCACCTTGCTTTCTCCAAAAGTGTTTGATTCATCCGCTCAGCTACACCGTTCTGCTGTGGTGTGTTTCTGACTATACGATGTCGAGCAATCCCTTCACCTTTACAGAATTGATCAAATTCAGACCAGCAGAATTCCAGCCCATTATCAGTTCGCAACCTTTTGATCTTCTTCCCTGTTTGATTTTCCATCAAAATTTTCCACTCTTTAAACTTCTGGAAAGCTTCACTTTTATGCTTCATTATGTACACCCAAGTCATCCTTGAGTAGTCATCAATAATGGACATAAAAAATCTGCAGCCTCCCAAAGACTCAACACGGCATAGACCCCAACAATCAGAATGGATATAATCAAGTGTGCCTTTTGTTCTGTGAATGGCCTTTGGAAACTTGTTGCGATGTAGTTTTCCAAAGACACAATGTTCACAAAACTCTAGGCTCTTAACCTTATGACCAGCAAGAAGATCCTCCTTTGACAGAATTTGCATCCCTCTTTCACCCATATGACCAAGTCTCATGTGCCATAACTTAGTCATATCCTCCTGGTGAACTTCTGACGATGCAACATGGGCTGAACCTGTAACCGTGGAACCTTGTAGAAAATACAAAGTACCATGCATGACACCTTTCAGAATCAGATTTGAACCCTTCCAGACCCGCAAGACTCCATCTTTTCCCGACCAGCGGAATCCCTTGCTGTCCAAAAGACTGAGAGATATCAGATTTTTCGTCATCAATGGAACGTGCCTGACCTCGTTCAATGTGCAGAAGCTACCGTCATGTGTCCTTATCTTGATCGAGCCTGTCCCAACCACATTGCAGACAGAACTGTTGGCCATCGAGATGCTGCCTCCGTCTACCTGCTCATAAGTCGTGAACCACTCTCTCCTAGGACAGATGTGATAGGATGCCCCAGAATCGAGAACCCACACATCTGAATGATGAGTGTGCTCATCCGCAACTAGGGCAATGTCTTCTTTAGAATTGGTGTCTTCTTCAGCAACAGCAGCAGAAACTGATTGTTTTTCCGATTGCTTCTTCTTCTTTGGACAATCAAATTTCCAATGTCCCTTCTCCTTGCAGTAATTACAAACATCATCCGGCTTTGCACCCTTCGACATCGGCTTATTTTTCTTTCCGCCGTTTTTCCTTCTCTTTCCGCTACTGGTGAACAGACTGTAAGGCTGTATGTCCGTACTTGTGCCGTTAGCCTTATGCCGTAATTTCCTGCTATGAAGGGTCGATCTGACTTCTTCCAGCGACACCGTATCTTTCCCAACAACGAACGATTGAACAAAATTCTCAAACGACATTGGGAGAGATACTAACAGAATCAGGGTAACATCTTCATCCTCGATCTTCACATTGATATTACACAATTCTAATAACAAAGTATTCAATTGCTCTAAATGTTCCCTAAGTTGTGTACCTTCAGCCATTCGTAAACCGAATAGACATTGTTTCAGAAGCAGCTTGTTGGTTAGAGATTTTGTCATGTACAAACTCTCTAGCTTCAACCACAGACCAGCAGCAGTCTGTTCATCCGAGACCTCCGTGATGACGTCATCCGCGAGACACAGCATGATTGTCGAGTGCGCCTTTTCCTCCAGAATCGCCATCTCAGGAGTAACGGCGGCGTTCTTGTCTTTCGACAACGGCGCCCAGAAGTCTTGATGTTTCAACAAAGCCCGCATCTTGATCTGCCATAAACTGAAACTGTTCCTCCATGTGAATTTGTCGATTTTCACGTTCAAAGCAGACATCTCGAATTCTCCAAGAACACCGATTAATCGAGAGGCTCTGATACCAATTTGTTATGCGGAATTTGATATAATACGAGAAAATATAAACGTGAAAAATAAGACAACAGATTTACGTGATTCACCAATAAATTGGCTACGTCCACGGGAAGAGGGGGAGCAGTTTTATTATGGAGAGGCAAGAACAGAATTACAGAATAGGGTTTGCCATAACGTCTATATATAGTGCTAAGCTACGCCCTAACAGGCTTGGGCCCAAAATACATAATTGACAGATAATTAAGGGCCCAATTCAAGGCATTCAACAGTGACAATACGTGAAGGTTCTCAAAATTATTACAAAGGTCGTCATAAAGTTTTTTGAGAAATATTTTGCATAATTCGGGTGCCAAATCAATGAGTACACACGAAAATTGGAGAATTTCTGTGATTCTAAAAAAGACTTGTAAATACGGAAATTGATGTTAAAAATATGGTGTGAGCATACTTGAAGGTTCTCAACTCATTACGGAGGTTTCGATGAAGTTTTTTGAGAAAAAAACTTTGAGTGCTCTGAACGCCAGATCCACGGGCTAATACATACGAAAAATTTGGGCGAATCTTAAAAAATTGGTTGTAAATGCGGGAATGAGCGTGAAGAAAATGGTGTGAGTATACGTGAAGGCTCCCTAACTCTTTACGGAAATCCTCATAATATTTTTTGAGAATATTTTTAGGATGACCCAGGCGCAAGATATATGGGCTAATACACACGAAAAATTGAAAAATTTAAATGATTTATTTAAAAAGGGGCTTGTAAACATGGAAATTTTGGGTCTTCATATAATTTATGAGAATTTTTTTTTTGAATGATCATGTATATGTGGAAAAATACACGAAAAATTGGAAAATTTTGGTGGATTCCTAAAAAAGAGCTTGTAAACGCGAAAATGGGCATTAAAAATTATGTGTAATATACTTGAAGGTTCTCCAAGTCATTACGGAGGTCTTCATTATTTTTTAGAAAATATTTTTTTTTAATATTTTGGGCGCCAAATTTCGTGAGGTAGTTACACACGAACAATCAAGAATTTAAATGATTCAAAAAATGGTATGTAAATGCGGAAATGGACGTGAAAAAAATGGCGTGAGTATACATGAATGTTATCCATATCATTATGGAGGTCCTCATAAATTTTTTAGGGAAAAACGTTAGATGCTCTTGGCGCCATGTCGTTGGGCTAATACACATAAAAAAAATAGGAAAATCTGGGCAATTTTTTTTTAAAAAAGCTTGTAATTACGAAAGTAAGCGTGAAAAAATGGTATAACTGTACATGAAGGTCCCCCAACTCGTTATAGAGGTCCATATAAAGTTTTTTTAGAATTGTTTTTTGGATGATCTAAGTGTCAATACATGGGCTAATACACACGGAAAAATCAGAAAATTTAGGTGATTCCAAAAAAGGGCTTGTATATGCAGAAATGGGCATTAGAAATAGTGTGAGCATACATGAAAGTTCCCTAACTCTTGGAGGTCCTCATAAAGACTTTTTGAGAAAAAATTTAGGTGTTCTGGGCATCAGATCAATGGCTAATACACTCAAAAAGTACTTGTAAAGTGAGAATGGACGTGAAAAAAGGTGCAAGTATACGTGAATATTCCCCAACTCATTCGGAGGTCTTCATAAAATTTTGAAAAAAAAATGTTAGGTCCTTCAGGAGCCAGATCCATGGGCTAATACACACAAAAAATGAAAAATTTTGGGTAATTCCTCAAAACAGGCTTGTAAATACAGAAGTACACATTAAAAATAGTGTGACTATATATGAAGGCTCCCAACTCATTACGGAGGTCCTTATAAGGTTTTTTAGATATTATTTTTGGATGATCTGGGTGTCAATATCATAGGCTAATACATACACAAAAATTGGGAAATTCGGGTGATCTGAAAAGAAGGGCTTGTAAATGAGGCAATGAGCGTTAAAAAATGGTGTGAGTAACGTGAAGATTCCCCTACTCATTATAGAGGTCCCCACAATGTTTTTTGAGAAAAAAATTGGGTTCCCTGAGCCCTGATCCATAGCTAATACACAAAAAAATTGGAACAATTTGAGCGATTTTAAAAAAATACTTGTAAATGTGGGAAAGGGCGTGAAAAAATGGTGACTATAAGTGAAGGTTTTTCAACTCATTACTTAGGTCCTAATAAAGCTTTTTGAGAAAAATTTTTGGATGCTCTGGGCGTCATTTATGGGTAATTCATACAAAAATCAAAAATTTAGGTAATCCATAAAAAAAACTTGTAAATGTGGAAAAAGACGTTAAAAAAGTGTGAGTATATGTAAAGGCTACCTAACTCTTTACGGAGGTACTGATGAGTTTTTTTATACAATTATTTTGGATGATCGGGGGGACAAGATCAATGGGTTAATACACACGAAAAATTAGCAAAATTTGGGCGATTATGTAAAAAGAGTTTGTAAATGCGAAAATAAGTGTGATAAAATAATGTGACTAAACGTGAAGGTTCTCCAACTCATTACGGAGATCCTATAAAGATTTTGATTTTTTTTTGGGATGATTTGGGTGTCAAATCCATGGGATAATATAAACGAAATGAGGAAATTTGGATGATTTCGAAAAAGGGCTTGTAAATGCGGAAATGAGCGTTAAAAATGGTGTGAGTATATGTGAAGGTTCACCCGACTCATTACTAAGGTCATTATAATATTTTTTGAGATAGGGTACTCTGGGCGCCAGATCAATGGGCATTAACACACGAAAAATCATAAAATTTTGGGGATTCTTACAAAATTGCTTGTAAATGTGGTAATGCGCTTGAAAAAATTGTGTGACAATACGTGAAGGTTTTCCAATTCATTACGGGGGTCCTAATTAATTTTTAGAGAAATTTTATTAGGTATTACGAGCACCAGATCCAAGAGCTAATACACACGAAAAATCAGAGAATTTGAATGATTCTTAAGAAAAGGGCTTGTAAATTCGGGAATGGACGTTAAAAAATTGTATAACTATACGTGATGGTTTTCCAACTTATTACGGAGGTTATCATAAAAAATTTTACGAAAAATATATGTTGGGTGGTACATGCGCTAGATTCATGGGATAATACACACGAAAAATTGAAAAATTTAGGTGATTCATAAAAAAAGGGTTTGTAAATGTGAGAATGAGCATCAACAAAGTGTATGTATAAGTAAAGATTCCCCAACTCATTACAATCGTCCGTATAAAGTTATTTGAGAATTTTTTTTGGATGATCCACGTGCCAGATCCATGGGCTAATACACATGAAAAATTGAGATATTTGGGCGACTTCTAAAAATGGCTTGTAAATGCGAAAATGAGCGTAGAAATAGTCTGAGTATATGTGAAGGTTTTTTTAACTCATTACTGAGGTACAATATGGTTTTTTCAGTAATTTATTTTGAGTGCTTCTGACACCAAATCTAATGGCTAATATACATAAAAAAATTAGGAAATTTGGACAATTCCTCAAAAAATGCTTGTAAATGTGAAAATGTGAGTTAAAAATTGTGTGAGTATACGTGAAGGTTCCCCAATTCATTACATAGGTTATCATAAAATTTTTTGAGAAAAAAGTTTGGGTGCTTCGCCGTCAGATGCATTGGCTAATACACAAGAAAAATTGGAAAATTTAAAAAAAGGCTTGTAAATGTGGGAATAGACGTGAAAAATAGTGTGAGTACATATGAAGGTTACCCAACTCATTACGGGGGTCTTTATAAAGTTTTTGAGAAATTCTCTTAAAATGATCGTGGCGCCAGATGAATGGACTAATAGACACGAAAAATTTGAGAATTCGAGCAATTCCTAAAAAATAGCTTGTTTATACGAAAATGGGCGTTAAAAATGGTGTGAATATACATGAAGGTTCCCCAACATATTACGGAGGTCCTCATAATGTTTTTGAGAAAAACATTTCGGTGCTCTAGGCTCCAGATCAATGGACTAATACACGCGAAAAATTAAGGAATCTGAGTGATTCTTAAAAAATGGCTACTAAATGCAAGAATGGGCATGAAAAAAATTGTGTGAGTATACGTGAATGTTATCCAACTCATTACGAAAGCCCTCATAAAGTTTTTTAGAAATTTTTTTGGGTGCTTTTTGAGCATCAAATCCATGGATTAATACATACCCAAAAAAAAGGAAAATTTAGGCGATTATTAAAAAGGGTTGTAAATGCGGAAATAAGCATGAAAAAATGATATGACTATATGTGAAGGTTCCCCAACTCATTACAGATGTCCTTTTAAAGTTTTTTTGAGAAATTCTTTTTTGGATGATTCAGGTGTCAAATACATGGGCTAATTAGTACACACTAAAAATCAGAAATTCGGGCAATTCCAAAAAAAGGGTTTGTAAAAGCGAAAATTAAAATTAAAAATGGTGCGAATATACATGAATACGAAAAAAAATTGGGTGATCCGGGCGCCCGATCCATGGTCTAATACATACGAAAAATTAGAGAATTTGGGCGAACTTAAAATAAGAGCTTGTAAATACGAGAATGGACATAAAAAAATGGTGTGAGTATGCGTGAAGGTTCTCCAACTTATTACGAAGGTCCTCGTAAAGTTTTTTGAGAAAATATTTTTGGGTGTTCTGGGGGTAGATGCATGGGCTATACACACAAAAAATTGGGAAATTTGAGCAATTCTAAAAAAAGGGCTTATAAATGCAAGAATGAATGTGAAAAAAATGGTGTGAGTATACGTTAAGGTTAACTAACTCATTATGAAGGCCCTCGTAATTTTTTTGATATAATTATTTTGGATGATCCAGGCTCTAGATCCATGGGCTAATACACACGAAAAATTTGATTATTTGGGCGATTCCCAAATAAGGGTTAGAAAATGTGAAAATGAGCGTTAAAAATGGTGTGAGTATTCATGATGATTCCCAACTCATTATGTAGGTCCTCATTAAAATTTTCAGAAACTTTTTTTTTGTGCTTTGGGCACCAGATTCATGAGCTAATACACATGAAAATCGAAAAATTTGGGTGATTCTTAAATAAGGGTAGTAAATGCGGGAATAAGCATGAAAAATGATGTGAGTATACGTAAAGGTTATTCAACTCATCACGGAGGTCCTCATTAAGTTTTTTTTAAGAAAAAAAATTAGGTGCTCTGGTCGCCAGATTCATGGAGGTGCTTACAAAGTTTTTTGAGAAAAATATATTGGGTGCTCAGGGCGCTAGATCCATGGGCTAATACACATGAAAAGTTAGGGAATTTGGGTGACTATTAAAAAAAGGCTTGCATGTAAATGCGGGAATAGGCATGAAACAAATTGTGTGACTATATGTGAAGGTTCCCCAATTCATTATAAAGTTCTTTTTTTAAAAAAAGTTTTGGTTGAATCGGGGGCCAGATTATGGGCTAATACACAAGAAAAATTGAAAAATTTCGGCGATTCCTAAAAAGGGCTTGTAAATGCGGGAATTGGTGTTAAAATGGTATGAGTAGGTAAAGGTTTTCCAATTCATTATGGACGTCTTCATTAAGTTTTTTCAGAAACATTCTGTATAATTCCACCATTTTTTATGGCATATTTCGTATTTACGAGATAACTTTTAAGAATAAGCCCATGGATTTGACGCCTTGGAGCACCCAAATATTTTTTTTGAAAAAACTTTATAAGGACCTCCGTAATGAGTAGGGGGAAATCATTATGTACTGTCTCACCATTTTTTAAGAAATATTTTTACATTTACGAGATAACTTTTAGGATTAGTGGACTTTTTTATTTTTTTTGTGTGTACTGCTAGTTTTATCGATGTTGAGATGTTTACTCATGAGTTCTATATAGTTACTTATAAAACCAATACATAGTGGGGTCCATATACTAAGTGGAACCCTCCAATAATATCAGTTGTCCAGCTGGCTGCGGCTATTACAGCATGCGCTCGTATCCATATTCGCTCCTTACTTAGCTTAGGAGTTGTGGGAATTGAACATCAATCAAATAAGTAGGTTTATTCAGAGGAAGCTCGATCTTATTGAATTTCTCCTTAAATTCCATCTGAAGCCTAAACTGTCAATCTGAATTAGCCCATAAATCTAATGCCTCGGAGCACCTAAAAAGAATTTCTGGAAAAAATTTTTTTATTAAGACCTTTGTAATGAGTTGGGGAAGTATTATGTATTATCCCGCCATTTTAATGCATATTTTTGCATTACGAGACAACTATTAGGAATTACTGATTTTCTTGGTTTTCGTGTGTATTAGCCCATGGATTTGGCGTCTTAGAGCACCCAAAAAAATTTCTGGAAAAAATTTATGAGGACTCAATAATGAGTTGGGGAAAGCATTTCGTATAGTCCCACCATTTTACAAGACATATTTTCGCCTTTACAAGCCAACTTTTAACAATTAGTCGACTTTTTTGATATTACGTGTGTATTAACCCATGGATCTGGCTCCTTAGAGCACCCAAAATATTTTATGAAAAGAACTTTATGAGGACCTCCTTAATGAATTGCGGAAGCATTTCGTGTACTCTTGTCATTTTTTAACGCATATATTTTCATTTACGAGTCAATTCTTAGGAATTTAAGAAAGTAAAGCAAAATCAGAATTATTGGTGAAGTTACAATCATATTTCAGACGAATAAAAATACCTATTATAAGTATTAAATCTTGTATATGTCATTCAATGAATTCAACTAATCCAAACATTTTCAAACACAAGTACATGTACATATGTAGGAAAATCCTAAAAATATCGAAAATAAATCTTTGAATGTATAATTTGATCAAAAGTGTAATGAGTTAAACTTAAAGAACCTATAAGTTGAACCTGATAAATTTAAATAATACATCCATCGTCTTAAAATTCTGAATCAGTTCATGCTCTAGTGATGTCGAGGATCAGGTCCGCCGGGACTAAGCCGGTTGATATGATACTTGAATGCATCTTTTCTTTGTAATAATCTTTCACTTAAAATTTCTTGAGCAGTCTCCATAAGTGTACTCCTCTTCCTTGGTAACAATGTCTCAAGAGGACGACTTTCTAAGATTATACAATATGAAAGCAAAATAATAATAATGAAACATAACAAAAACCTAGAAGTAATACTAGCCATTAATTCTTGAATAATTAATGATATATGTATCTAAGTTTTGCATGAAATGAAATGAAAGAGAGTTATATTGTATTGTGATTATTGAACTATTTATATTCCTAAATATTACTAATATTCATCATAGTATATAATATTATTGACAAGGGGATGGGGTCACAATCAAATAAGATAAGTGCTAAACATGTGAAAGAAAAGTTTAATAGTGATTTGATAACTTGATTAAAACAAACTTTTTTTTTCTACTTTTTAGGCCATTTGACCACAAACTAGCTATTGAAGTGGTCAACCTGTATTTTTTTTAATGCACCTTTTTATTATGCAGCCTAGCAAAATGATTCTAAAAATGAGTAACTATTTAAACTGATTCATTAGATATTAGTTGGATAATCGATTCTTTAAAAATGAAAATGGATATATATAATCTAGGGAAAAGGGTTTGGAAAATATTTTAACTTTGATCGAAATTGTTGTTACAATATCAATAATCAGATTTTATGAAGGACATTTAACCCCCTGTAATATTTGATAGTGTAAAGGTATATATATATATCCACATGGACACGTTACTACTTATAATGATACAATATTTATAATATCCACGTGAACACATATATATCTTTAAAATACATTATTAAATAGTATAGAAGGTAAAAGGTCCTTTCCTAAGTTCGATATTATTACTGCAATTTCAATCAAAATTCAGATATATTTCAAAAAAATTTCCTTAATCTATATTATTCACTAAAAAGTAAATATTTAGATGAATAATTATATATCTAATTATCAATATTTATTTGCATGCTTAATAATTTCATGAGTTCTTGCTTTATAGGAGTGTTATTTTGACCTTTTCGCATGTATATCACCTAATTATTAAAAAGGATAAAGAACAATATGAATATAAGCAAGTCGAATATTTATTCATTTTTATTTAACTCGTTTTCGATCGGTTTATATCAATCTTATCCAACTTGCCATTTTGTCATTTGCGCAGACAGTACTACACCAATGGATCTTTATATTCGTGGTGATGTAATATCATACGTGATTGTGTAATTAGTGGCCCTACATTATATAATGATTCATTAATTAATTAAGCTTCATTTAATATAGTAAGCTCTAATTAATGAGGATTATATATAATTAAACGTAACTAGGTTAGTTAATTAGTTAGTTAGGCATATATATAAAGAGGATGTCGACAATGTTTACTTGGCTTCTAGACGATGTTTACAATAATTCTATTTATCACCTTTTTTTAATTGGGATTCAAATGATATGAACATTGATTAATATTTTAGGGATAAGGTATAATTACTTTTAGATTAGACATATTTTAATTAAACTAAAATTCTATTATCTTCGAACTTATTTTTTTATAATTTATGTATTTTTTTTATTTATGTGGCATTCAAACGGCTCTCACACGCCTCAACTATGTCAGGTTACAGAGCGTTCTACTCATACATAAGCCAAAATGTATATAAATTTACAAAAGAAAAAATTTAAGGTGAAGTATAGAACTTTAATTTAGTTGAAATCTGTTTTTGAAATTTTGATTATAGTCCAGCAAAATACTTATGTCTTGTCCTGATATTTTAAAATCTATTTTATCAGAGAATTTCAATTTATGATACCTTCCATATAATCTTTTAAATATCAAATTATTTGTATTATCGAACTTAACTTTATGGAACATGATAAAGTATTTTGAAACCACTAATGAAATGTTCAAATCTTAAATATGTGAATTCAAACCACTAATGAAATGTTCAAATCTTACATATGTGTATGAATTCATCTCTTTTTGAACTTCTCTTTTTCCTTATAAATTCAAACTGCTCTCACGCGCCTTAACTATTTCAGGTTACAGAGCGTTTTACTCGTACATAAGTTAAAATGTATATAAATTTACAAAAGAAAAAATTTAAGGTGGAGTATAGAACTTTAATTTAGTTGAAATGTGTTTTTGAAATTCTGATTATAGTCCAGCAAAATATTTATGTCTTGTCCTGATATTTTAAAATATATTTTATCAGAGAATTTCAATTTATGATACCTTCCATATAAGTTTTTAAATATCAAATTATTTGTATTATCAAACTCAGCTTTATGAAACATGATAAAGTATTTTGAAAACATTAATGAAATGTTCAAATATTAAATATGTGTATGAATTCATCTGTTTTTGAACTTTTCTTTTCCCCTACAAATTCAAACTTTCAACAGTTTTACCAATTTTATCACATTTATATTATTTGAGAATTAACTTATCTAATAAACCAACTAGCAAAATTGATGCAAGCTGGCCGTTTACTTAATGACGGCTGCTTTTTCTTATATATGCATTACACGTATGCATATATGATAAACCTAATTTTAAATTATTACTATTTTTTATAAAGATATGTACTTTTTATCGACATTTAGATTTTCCTTTTATATTGTCTTTCAGAATTGTTAAAGTATTATTTATATTATTGTTATTTCTAAATATAATGTAGTGATAATTGTATTATTGTAATAAAATTCTTTATTTGTTATGAAGATATGTGCTTTTTTTAAGGCTAAGACCTAGACATTTCTAATAAAAATAATTTTTGTTTGAATTTAGGTCTCTCGCTTAGTTTGACAGAATTTCTTCAGAATTTTACGAAGTTAATAAAAATCAAATTTTCAACAATTAACTCGAGTTTTTCATCTTATTTGTGATTGATGTTTAAAATAGTCGGATAAAATATACAAATAATAAACTTAACTAATAAATAGAAGTAAAACCGATAACGTTGATATTTTTCCTGAGATGTATTGATAGGGTTGTGATCGGTAGAGAAATGTGAGGTTATATATTATATACTTGTGATTCGCTAATAGGTTAAAAATATGACAAACCTAGAAATAAAGGAAACTTTATCATAAATTTTAAAAATCTCGCGAGCTAGCTAAATTTTAAGGTCACAAGGATTCGTAAGTAAATAATGGCCAAAATGATATCTTATACCTCACGTCAAACGAGTTCTTAGGGTTCTGCATGTAGGCCTGATTATAGAAAGATAATATTATTAGTTTTGACATATTAAAGAGGAAAGTGTGTTTTGTAAATTGTGGTGTAAGGAATACATATTATTTACCGCACCAGATGTTTATACATTTTATTAAACAAACAAACAAAAAAGCATATTGGAAATCTGTTTCTTTATTTAGTGTTGTAATTATGGAGCTTCAATATTTGTTAATATTAATTTGATCATGAATACTAGTGAATATTTTAATGTTAAAATTCGTAGTATTTAAACTACTGATTTGAAAATACTATTCTCGAAAAAAAAAACACTTGATCTGAAGAAAAAGGTCACAGCTTATGGAAAACAAAAAACAAAGATTATGCAATTCGTTAAAAAGTATCAAAATAATATAGTTAAAACCCTACGCCAACCATTCAATAGGTACGTGACCTAATTAAGATGTCTAAATGAAAAATCACGTCCAAACTTTCCTCAATATTGCCCCAACCATGCCATTAAAAAACTGAGATGAAAGTCTCATGCAGGATTTGAATAAGAGAGAGTTCATCTCCTGCATGATGCAGTTATTACTAGACTATAGTCTAAAATTGCAGTAAAAATCATATGATAAAACTTTAAGCCATAATAAATAGGCAATCAAATACCACAACTACTCTTTGTTAACTACTTTCAGACCATAACAAGAAATCATATACACAACTCAGAAAAATCAACCAAGATCCCTCAGGATTCATATTCTATTAATTCCAAGTCAAAAGAGCAACATACAGAGTAGCATTTTTGGACATACAAGAGGGGATGGACATGGTTGTGTCTACTACTTCAGGGGAAAATACATACAAATTCTTTGTAAAAAGTCGCCCGGAAGATGAATGGGTTAATATGTACACACCCCCATTATCATTTCCACTTAAGATTCCCTGATAATTTTTACAGTATGCATTCCTACCATCATACTTGGTTTCTACAAGACCAGCTGCACGACATCGCACAAAGCAAACCTACCTGCTTCTCTAACTGTGAACAACCCTATGACTGAAAATCCCAGCACATGTATAAGCAAAACTGGATGAGCAATTTACAGGTGCTACATCTCTCACATGACGACTACCATAACCAATAACACTTGTATAGAAATAACATCATAAATAATGTTAAGAATGAGATGTCTGACTCTTTTTCATAATCATCGAGATAAAGCACTTTGATGATTCTTGATCCTTCAACCACAAGGGGACCCCTTCATCTTGGAACCTTAAGATGATTACACAGCTAAAGACATCCTGTAAAACAATAAGATAGACAAAAAAAAATTTAGAACTTCTCCTGAATCTATAAGAAGAAACATCATAAACATTGTCAAAAGAGAAAATTCCATAATGGGATAAAATCAATAAATAACAACATAGATGCATGCATATGCACTTGACCCCAAAAAAGCAGTAGAGAATGACTAAGGGCACACAAGCTATTAATGACCTTAATTCATTCCCCCCCCCCCCTCACCAGTATCTCACACACTATTTGGATGTGAAAAATCATTTTTACCCAGAAAAAAGAACGACTTAACCATATCTTATTATCATTTCGAATGTTTTCAAGACAAATAGTAAATAATCCTTCAATGGGCTGATTGATAATCCAGGCGAATTCAAAGCTAACCTAAGCATAAGTAGAAAATTGATAAATCAAATAATGTGGACACTAGATTTAATATTCAATATTTAAGGAGTACTACATAAAAGGGGTACTTACCAAATATTGACAAACAAGGCAATCACAAAATTTTCCAATTTTTTAGATAATTTGGTGATGCCATTAATGTGCTCACTTATATGGTATGAAAATATTTTGTGTTAAATAGGATCAACATTAATCATTTTCAGGAACTTGTGACTTTTTCTTTATTATTTATTCCACAAGTCATTTTTTTTAATTATACAGATAACAAGTAATAAGATACGTTAAATAGGGTAGCTTCAAAACTATTAGTCCACAACAATCTTATTTAAAAATATTTAAGGACTAGAGTTGCATACACCATCAAATCAAGTCCCTCCCCCCACCCAAACTACCATATCTCAACCTTGAATAATTTAATCAACAACATGCGCAAGAAAATTTTGCAAGAGCCAAACCAATCACAAACAAGGTGCAAGTCTTCAAGAAATAAGAAAAAAGTTAGCTAACTGTCTCACCTGCGCTAAGCGGCCTTTCGCATCAATGCCCCCCCTCTGATCCGGATCCAGAGGAACTATCGCTATCAGAATCTGAAAAGATAGAGCAAAAAATATCAGACACATGCAGTGAACAACTGGCTGATAAATCAATAATATTGAACATGCGACAATTATGGTGCAGTTGAAGATGAAACATGCAAAAGATAATCAGTATTACCACTTGAGGATGAACCTGAATCGCTGCTGGAACTGCTTGAACTACTAGACCTACTTGCATTATCCATCTGTCTTCCCGCTTCTGCATATGTAGCAAGAACACTGGTGTTATTTTTAGCTAGTCATGTTAAAAAAATAAAGAACCATGTTCTATGAGTATTTTCAACCTAAAGCATGAACCTTGATAACAATCTGGGAAAATAGTCACATGTATAAGAGGCTTACCAGTATTACTGTTCGGTGCACCAGCAACCATCGGAGCAGAATTCTGTAAAGAAATGCCACAAATTAAGAAATCCCTACCAGACAAAAATGTAAAACGAGGGTGGAGAAGGAAAAGAGAGAGGAGTATCTATATCAAAGCTCACCATGACTGGGGCAGTCCTTGCAGTTCGTCTGGCTTGCTGAGCAAGTTCAGTCTTTCTCTTCTGCTTGCTTAAGTTCTTTTTGTAATTGGTCACAAACCTTTCAAGCTCCCAGAGGCTTTCCACATCAACACTGTCTATATCTACTTCAATCTCATCACCATTTTGATAAAATGTTGAGTTCCTCTTCTTAATAATCTGAACAACAGCATCAAGCTTTTCTAAAGGTAAGCTCTGGAGATGTGTGCTGAGTCTCTGTTTTTCTTCATAGGTCATATCCCTTTTATTGGGATCATTTGCTTTAGGTTTCTTAGGAACTGGTACCCTACCGACATGAGCAACGCGTGATGGCTTGAACCTGAAATCAGCTGGTTCAGTCATTAACTCAGACCTTTCCAAAGCCCTTGCTTGAGAAGCAGGTGGATGAGAAGTTACAGAAGCACGGGCAAAGGGAGAAGGCTGAGGGACCTTTCTTGAAGCGGGGGTAGGCAAACCTGCATCATGATACATTTGATACCTCCAATCCGGATTAAACTCTGCCTCTATAACTGCCCACCTGTCTTCAAAAATCTTTAACAACTGTTCCGACATAAGATGAACATCATGTCCTTTGGGATTATAAGTCATGGCATTATGAAAGACAAGTCTCACATCCTCAGCAAACTCCCTGGGGGACTTGTACCAATTTTGAGATAGCCTAGCTTTGATAGTGCCCAAATCCATAGGATGCTTGATGATAGCATGATAATCATGCAGCCCCAGACGCTCCACATTCACTGGCTCATTAAACACCCACCCATGCTTGTGCTTCATTAACCTCTGAAGCAGGGTGGTGCATCTCTTAAACACCTGATTCCTATGTTTATCAAACCCAAAGCCAACACCAAATGGATACCCCTGCTCCAACTCACCATTGTGTTTCCTCCCAGCACCATTTGGCTTAAATTTCTTATTGCTTTCCGGAGGCAATCTATCCTTCGCAAGTAAGAATTCGGAATTAGTGTAGTACTGATTGGCCTTCGGGGTCCTCTTCTCCTTCTCCACAAATTCAGCAGCTACATTATTGTTTTCCACAACTGCAACCCTTGGTCGCTGGAATGGTCTCGATCTAGGGTGCCCCACCAAATCCATCTCTGAATTCGCTCGCACTAAAGCCCTACTATTCATCACACCATTATCGATATATCGTGGTTGACTATAAGAATTAACAGCACCACTAGGAACGGAGGGTATCCTACCAACATTATTAGAACCACCATTAGTATTTGTATCATGTGCGGTCAGCTGAATCTGCTTAGCTTCAAGCTCTGTAACTAAACTCCTAACCTGATCAAGTTCACCCGCTAAGTCCCTCCTAATACCTTTAATCTCCGCTCTTGATGTCATTCCCCCTATATTAATCCTAATTCTATCTCGAAACCTAGAAATTACAGGTTTAACTGTTGAATCCAGCTCAGCATGGTCTCTAGTTAATCCATCTGCATCAGTCTCCCTAGCAGCCTGTTTACCCCTAACATCCCCACTAGTATTAGCCTCCACAATTGGGCTACCACCAAACTTACCCACATCTCTACCATCTACATCTCCCTGTGATCCAAGGGTATCTTCCTGCCCTTGTCCACCATTTATCAATTCTACCAGATCCTGATCCTGATTCCTATCCCTCCCATCTTCCAATTCCAAATCACACGCTTTCAGTTGAGGTTCTTCCACCTCCTGACGGTCCTGCAACCGTTCCGATTTCTCCGCAGATTCCGATTCCCCAGCCTGTACAACATAACCATTCGCGTCATTGCTGCTCACATCCGGCGCGGCGGAAATCGGAATCGAGTCATCCTTCTTCTGGATCCTTCTACGTTTCCGCGTATAAACTTTGATAGGGCTTCCCCACCTTAACCTTTCTCTAGATTTCAAATCGTCGGCATATGAAGCCATACATGAAATCAAACCAAATAACACCACAAACCTGAAAAAAATCCACCAGAATCACCATAACAACATCTTCAACCATCAAAAAAAACAAAAAAAAACTAGGGTTCCTCAGAACCCCATGAATCATAACATCAATATTCCGAAACCCTAGCTCATACAGATCAAAAAAAAATCAATTTTCAGGTAAATCAAAGCCGGTACGGCACTAGGGTTTTTCCAAAAAATAATAAAATAGTAAAAACATAAAAAAAGTAAAAATTAAAAAATTAAAAAAATTGGGGAAGAATAAAATTAGGGTTAAGAAAATTGGGGACAAAGCATAGCAGAAGAGAGAGAGAGAGAGATAATCACCTGTAGAGAGAGAGAGAGAGTGTTTTTTCGGGTCGGATCCAAAAGTGTACTCGCTTGGGTTGTGTACGTACAGTATACTTTCTCTTTTATAATGTTGTCAACACGCGCTTGTCGTGTCAAAGTCTATTGTTATTACCAAAGAGGTTTTCTGACATTTTTGCCACGTAACATGTTTGGGAAAACATGGGATGACATGATACTTTTTTTGTTTTTTTTTTACTTGCTTACCCTCGTGTGAGTGACCCTTTCTCGGGATCATTTTTAATTGTTATGGTTTTTATCGAATTAAAAAATAAAATATTTAGGTCATGTATAATACATGAGTTTAGTTTGTATTCATGTGTAATCACATGGTTTAACACTTACTTCTTTGTTTTTAAGTATAATACACATGAATTTGTCTTTTTTTTAATTGATATAATGTGTAAATATATTTTTTTTAAAATTTCATTTCAACTGTTATTTATGTTTTTTTATTTTTGGGTGGATATAAGTATAGTTTAAACATGTAAGAAATTTAACAAGCAGAGGAATGTGTTTTATATGGCGTAATACATGTTTAGATAAACGTGTCAACTTTATACAAGTTTGAGTGTTTATTTATGCATTCAAAGTTGAAGGATATAGATTTTTGTTAGGGCTAAGTTAAAGGACGTGTTTATGTATGATGTCTTTTTGATTTGGTTTGAGTCGATATATATGCTTTTTATTTTTTTGAATGTGAATAAATAAAAATTTAAATGTGTATAAAGTTAAATAAGTAAGACACATGTAATTTTAGTAGCGTTCTACGTGGTAATTCATATCTTATATAGTGTTTTATGTGTGTTTTATTTTATTTGTATATGTATATTTATTTATTTAAATTTATAGTATAAATTTAAGTCTTTATTTATAGACTCAAAATTTAAGGGTATATATGTCAATTAATGTTAAATTAAAAGGGAAGTGGTTATATTTATGCATTTAAGCCAGCAAAATTTAATCAGATTTACTAAGCTAAGTAACTTTGGACCTTTTTTGGACATTTATTTAATAAAATAATGTGATGTTATGAGCCGCATATTAAATTAGATATGAATTTTTTGGTTAAAATAGGGGCTGAATTTAATATTTTTTATATTTCTACTCAAAATTCAACTCAGGATTTAAAATGTAATAACACTGGAAAAATAATATTTCAACAAACAAGTTAATCCTCAAGATTTTATATTAAATTCAAATTGTTCTTCATTTATATGAATAAAAATAATTGACGAACATGAAATGTTGATTGACTAAATATCTAGTACTATTATTAACTTGTATAGCATATTCATAGAAACTAGTTATTATTAAGTATGAATATAAATGTTAATTAATCGAAATCTACTTTAGATATCAAATGATTTTTATGTTCTTAATAAGTGTAAACCCTGTTTTCTTTTGAACATACTTTTTAAACCAAAAAAATTTTTAGCGATATTTTTTTTGGACATACTTAATCAAAGTTCGGAGTCTAAAAGAGCAAAAAAAGTTAACAAAAATTTTAAAAGGGTATATAAATATAAATTTTAACCAAAATGGTAAAATCACTACAGACGTAACGATTTATTTTGACGGCATTAAAGCGAAATCGCAGTTCAAGCAGCGATTTGAAATCGCTGCCTTTACAGCGATTTTTGTTATTGTTTTTTTTTAATTTTTTTTAACAAATCGTTGACTTAGCAGCGATTTTAATTTTTAATTTTTTATTTGTGTATTTTAAATTGTTGCATTTGCAACGATTTTAGTAAATTTTTTTGTTTTTTTAATTATGAATTGAAAATCACAGTATTTGCAACAATTTTAGCTATTTATTATTATTATTTAAGTAAATCGCTGTAAAAGCAACAATTTTAGTTTGTTTTTTTAAAAAAAAATTGTGTTGCATAATTGGGGTAAATGCAGCGACTTTTAGTTTGTTTGTTTTTAAATTAAAACTTTTTTTTTAATTTTATTTTATAAATATTTCAGCCAATCATATTATGAATAAAAAAATAATTGGCTGAAATATTTATAAAATAAAATAATAAAAAAAGTTTCAATTTAAAAAAAGATCCAGTAAAAAAAAATAGCTATCGCTGCAATACAACACAATTAAAAAAAATACTAAAATCACTGCCTTTGCAGCTATTTGCTTAAAAAGCCAAAATCATTGCAACTGCACCGATTTTACAATTTATAATTTAAAAAAACAAAATAAATTTCACTAAAATTGTTGCAAATGCAGCGATTTAAAAAACACAATTAAAATATAAGGCAGCAATTTTGTATAAAAAAAAACTTTAAAAACAACAACAACAATCATTGCCGAGACAGCGATTTCAAAATAAAAATAAAAATAATTTTACTTAACGCCGTCAAAATAAATTACTACGTCAGTAGCGATTGAACTGTTTTAGTTAGAAAGTGTTTTGATACACCCTTTTTATTAAAAAAATAATTTTTTTTTGCCTATGAACTCCGAACTCTACTTAATCATAAGTTTAGCACTAACTTCAAGTTGATTCACTATCAAATTGAATTTTATCAGAGATACTTTATTAAAGCAACATACCCCTATTCATGCATCATATTAACATATTTAACTTAAATATTATACTGAATATTTACGGGGTACAATTATTAACGTGCAACAGTACACTTACTGTATTATTTATTTGTCTTTTAAGCTTCTACGGCATCTTCTTGTTACATAAGATTCTGGATACAAACGTTCATTTCATCCATTTTACAATAATACAATGTGTGATATTCTTGTCAATTTCCCAATACGTTGAACAATAGACCGAACGTATTTGAAAATTCTTTTCTTATCGAATGGCGTGTGAATCAAGTCTCACGTTCACAACATCTTCATCTGTACATTACTACTTCGTTTTAGTCCCACTTAACATGAACCCTTTTGACCTCTAGAGTTTGTCACCAAACCTCTAACAATTACAATCAAATAGAATATTAAGAAAACCCAATTTACTACTTTTAACCAAATATATCTGCATGTGTAATAAATGAAGTAGAAGGTTCAACGTTTGTAGATTATTTAAAGAAAATGCACCCATCACAAGTCTGCCAATGATTATTTTCTACCAAAATATATGGCTATATATCTAACACCTCTACTATCTTAGACTATAAAAGCTATAAATCTAATGCCTCAGGCAGTGAGGAGCTCGCAAAATATTAACTCAAATGTATCTGAAAATGGGGATGGCAAAACTTCAAAGTATCATTTTCTTTTTATGTTTAATTAATTTAGGCGTTGGCAAATTTGATTCCTTTCTCAATGGACGATTTCAGTTCTGGTTTAAGAGCTTCAAGTCCTTCTTTCTCGTAGTCTGAAAGTGCGCCTAATCCTAACACTTCTTCCACACCATTTTTCCCAAGTCTCACCTGAAGAGAGTTAAACAAGTGCTGAAATCAGAAGAACGATAACCAACAAAATTTGGTAGTTTTTATCTTTTCTTACGTCCTAAATCTCCCATTTTATACACTCGTTGTGAGAAGGATAATCAAATTGTTCTCACAGTTGAAAATAATGTCATCGACTGACCCAACATGAACATCCTTCCACACAGATGCAAAATCGAGTGATGGTAAGACAAATACATTTAATAGAAAATAGGGACTCAAGCACCATTTAGGTTAGAAGCCGATATCATTACCTTGGATGCAAAGAATGGCAGGTCTGTCACAGTCGATTGTACGAATGAACACTCTACAACATCTGGAACCCCATTCAGTCCCTTCAAGCAAGCATCCGCGAAGATGGCACCAGCATAGCTGCAGAAGTGAAACAAATTCCTCAAAACCCAGTAACCACACAAAGAAAGATATGCAGATAAGGTGTATAGGACCAGCGATAAAAAATAGAAGTCCTCTTATGTTTTATAACAATATCTTCTACTGATATACTGAGTGGGGCAAGTTCACTTCAATACATTATTTTGACAAGTAGTTCACTTCAATATTAGGTGCATGGAAACTTTATATTCAAAACGTTATCAAGATTGCACAATCTTGGCCACTATGCAGCATGTGTTAATTTCCAGATGTGGCATGTGACAACACATGCAGAAAAAGGTATTCCGTATTGCGAAAACCTGTCAAAATATTTTCGCTCCATTTTGATTTACATGAATTTATTTAATTGTGCAGAGTGTTCACGAAAGAAAAGAATTGGGACTTGTGCTCTTAAACATGTTATAACATTTGTGTGGCTACCAAAGCTTCTCATCAAGGGTAAAATGGAAAGTTTATTAAATTACTTCCAGGTTTAGGAAGTCTTTCTTTTTGTGAGGACTATAAAGGAGATATGGTCACATAAAGTGGAACAAATAGAGTTGTCAAGCAACTCTAGACCCTCTTTACAAGAATCTGACTCTCGTTAGGGGAAGACACGTACGCAGGTGTTCCTAGTCAATACCAGAAAGTTCTTGCCACCAAACAGAGAAACTTTCATGAAATCAGTGAAACTTAAATAAGTAAAAGAGAGATTTGAATAGGAACATACGCCATCGAGAGGGTGGCTGAACCCTTTCCAGCCTTGGCCTCCACAACTTCAGTGCCACCATCTTGGGTACGCTTGGTAAGTGCCTGAATGTCTTCACTTGACAAATTTGCACTTGGAGTGGCCTATTGCAACATTTAGAGATAACAACAAGACAAGAAATAATAAAGTTACAAGGTGGAGTTCATCTTTTTTTATGAGTCAACGTAGACATAATTTTAAATAACCTAGATAAAACAATAGAAAAGAAAGATTACTTGGGAAAATAACGGGAGGATAGTTACGCCAGCATGACCACCAACAACAGGGACATTGACATCTGGAACAATGCACCAAATTTTTTGTAGTGAATAAAAACTTTACATGAATTGACGGTTTAATACAATGAAATAGAAGCAAATCAAAGATGGAAATCACAACGATGCATACCAGCAACGTTAACTTTAGCTTTTCCAGCATAGAAAGTCTTTGCCCTAACAACGTCAAGTGTGGTCACTCCAAAGAGTCTCTTCTCATCATAGGTTCCAGCCTTCTTGAACACCTCAGATGCAATTGGGACAGTGGAATTCACGGGGTTGCTGATCACATTGACAAGTGCCTTTTGGAGATTTGAAGGGAAGGCATTAGAGGAAAGAGGAAGAGTCGGTATTTCTTACTCGAACATCTTAACTAATATGTAACAAATATGGGTGCTTACATGAGGGCAATACTTTGCAATAGCTGTGCAAAGAGACTTAACAATACCAGCATTAATGTTGAACAGATCATCACGGGTCATACCAGGTTTCCGTGGCACACCAGCTGGAATAATGACAACATCAGCTCCCTCCAAAGCCTTCCCTAGCTGTTCTTCTCCTGCATAACCCAAAATCTGCAAGTCCATGAAAAAAATAATGGTCAAGGAACTGCAAGGACTAGAGATCAGACACTGAGGTCGTTCAGTCTGTGGATTGCAGGTGAGGCAAGTGGGATAAAAAGTATAACATTATTTGGCTTATTGTGCAAAGGATTACATCATTAGGATAAAAGTAAGAGGTCGTTTGGGAGATCCATATTTTTCAAAATAAACCCCCAACTAAATTCTGCATTAGTTGTTTAGTGTTTGGTTTTCACTTTTACTCTCAGTATTCACAATATCAACATTAATTATGTAGTATTACCAAATTCAGTAATGTATAACATTACAAGTATTAGGAATAGATGCATAAGAGCACATAAATCAGAAAAGAATAACATTTTATTTGATCACTTATTCAGTTAACCATTTCTTACATATTATCTCTCCGTATATTTTGAGAAAAGTTTGTATATTTACTATAAAGTAATAAGAACATCAGGCAATTTAATTAACTATACCTCAATCTCTAACTGCAGGAGTCAATGATATAAATGTTCTAGATATCTTGCTGTATTTGGTCCATCTCAATTTGATATTATTATATCTTTTATGGTAAACTAGGAGTCCCTAAAACTATAAGTTCTTCAAACTTCAGACCAATCCCTATTTGAAGCTAAAGCTAGTGTAGCAATGACTAAGGCTTAGTCTAGCTAATTCGTATCTCTTATAGATCTTTTGTTCTATATTCTTAGATAAATCCGCATTGATACAGAAGGATTATACTACTTTTAAAGCAATTTTCTTCCACGTGATTTTAGTTCAACCTGATCTCTTTTTATAGCATCTTCAATCACCACAACGCTGTACGTGCGGAATAGTGTTTGCAGGTTTATGCAAGGCATAGCCAAACCATCTATGGCAACTTTTTACTACTTAATCCTCTGTGTGATACTTGCACTTTTTGTCTGATGTGACCATTTCTATTTTTGTCCAGTCTTCTATGACTGCACATCTATATTTGCATCTAAAGTTTCAATGACAGTTAATCTTGTGGATATGATAAGCATTTTGAGACCCAAAGTTCACCCCATATCACATTGTTGATCTCACAACCATTTTATAAATTTACCTTCTCAAGTAGGAATCTCGAAGCAATCTTTCACTTCCATCACTAAAATTCAATCAATCTACTATATTTTCGTCTATTCACGCCATTCACTTCAAAAGATTGAGCACTTCAATCAATATATTTCTATCAACCAATCTACTATATTTTTGTCTATCACATTATTCTCTTCAAGAGATTAAGTGACAGCACAATTTTATCCAATCTCTCTTCACCTTCGTCCTTATGGTAGGAGAGCTAAACTTGGATATATATTACGTCTTACTTCAACTTATCCTAAAAATTTGTTCAGTGAAACGCTTCTCCATACCCAAATTCCAATCAACTCCCTTGTTAGTAAAGTAAAGTTGTCATCTTAACTAGCGAAATGTAATATTTATATTTCACATTTTTGTAGTTTTACTCCAATAAAAATTTTCCTTGAAAAATTTCACAAGGAATCAAGGATCACAGTAATAATAAAATCACTGGAGTATGTGAAGTATTTTCCATTGAATATTGAAGTCATCTACAACAAACGCTTATATAAAATTTCATAAGAGTTTCTTTCTGATAATTCTATGCCTTTACATCATTATTTAGTATTTAGCTTATCATCATACCTGGTATATAATAGGAATCAAAAGAAAACTCAAAAAAAATAACAGGTAATCAACATAAAACAGAAATCAAGTCCCTAAATTCATCAAACGACACTGATACATCAGAGCAATTAAAATTCTAGGGCTTAAAAGAGTGAGAAACCACACATTCATCAGAAGAGCAGACAAGATAAAACAGAAATTAACCTCAGATCTGGTGTTGATATGGCTGACATCAGCGGCAACACCAGGAGTTCCGGCAATATCGTAGAGTGCAAGTCTGGAAACTAAAGGATTCAGTTTCATGAGAAGTGACAGAGGCTGCCCGATCCCTCCAGCTGCACCTAAAATAGCGACTTTCCTGTCCGGAGCAGATTCCGATGCAAATCCCCGGCGTGTGAGGCCGGCGGTTGAGGTTCTGCGAGCCAGTAATCTCACCACGGATGTCCTCATTGCTATGTCGGAGAAAAACCTGAAGCGAAAATGTTAAAAGGGAGTGTTGAGTTGCGTGAGCCGTGAAGTCGACTAGAGTTTTTATAGTGGTGATAGATTCAAAAATTTCAAAGGAATGGGTCCACCTGATTTTCTGCCGCTAAATATTCCCACGATTCATTTTTACTTATTCCATCTACTACTTAAAAATGGAAAAATCCTATAGAATTTGGATAGAATGATAAAATAAAATATATATTTTATTTTTTTATATATTAATTTTTTTTTAAAAAAATAATTTACTTTTAAATTGAAAGAATATTATAAAATTTTTAAAATATTTGGTCAATTTTATTTGTTATTTAGCATTATCTTTCAAAAATCTTTTGAGTTTTTCTATCCCATATTTAATTTGAATAATTTAAATTTGTGTTAATTCGGAGATAGTACTCAAAAGTTAGAACCTTTGATCAATGGGGAATAAGTTTTGTTAAAAGTAAGTGTTGACGCCAAGTTCAGCGGTGATTTGGCTAGCGTTTGACCATAGATTTCTAAATATTCTTGACAAATATTATTTGGGTGAATTTTCACCATGTATTTGGCCATAGTACTTGGGAAGTATATTTCACTTTATAGAAAAATATGATTTATATTCATAAGTCTTAAAAACTATAAAAACTAATCATAAGTTTGTATTACAAGTCAATTGAATCTTCGTTACAACAATAAGAAATAGTGTTCATGATACTAGATCAATGTGGTGATTTGGAGTGAGTGCAACAAGCATCATTCCAAAGTAGACAAAACACATGATTTTGTTATCATGAGCAGAATGTTCATCATTTTCATCAATAACCGTATCATCATTTTAACATTCACTGAATATTTCATCACTACTTTGGTGTTAAGTAGTGTTCGTAAAAAAATTATGTAATACAACCCAAAGCAATAACTATAGAGGGTGTTTTTGTAAAAGTTAAAAGTTTGGAGTAAAATTACAATTTTAAAATATCCCAAATAATGAGATTTAACCCCGATACTAGAAAAAATTAGTATTTGAAAATTTGGAATATTTATCAAATAATGACAAAGTGTATGGACTAACACTATTTGCCAAATCTATTTCCAAATATTATTTGAAAAATCTATGGCCAAACCAATGTATTTTCTTTTAGTAAAAATCAAAAGTAGAACATCATCTATTTGACTATTTATGACTTTTGCCTAATAAGTAACCGTTTATAGGCCCATCAAACCGGTTCTTAATAAGTAACTATAAGTTATGTTTTACACACGGTATACAATAGTAATTTCATACAATGTTTAAATTTTTTTTTCATGATATAATTAAAGTATAGAATTAGTCATTTTATATATAAAAAAAAAAGTGAATAGTTAATCTCATGGAGATATCAATTATTTACCTTTTTATCAAATTTTATACGTTTCTAGTTCACTAACAAATATAGCATATTCTTTTTATCTTAATCAATCACAATGAAGCATATTATCTTCAAATATCTTTGCGCATGCGACCAAGTTCTCATCTTTATGATATCGAGAACATTTATTTTTATGCCTCATACAGCAAAACACAAGTTATACTTTTTGTTTTACAAGTTAGTGAACCCAATTCTTTACACTTTTTTTGGTACAAACTTTGAGTCCACCAATTTGTGAAACAAAAAGAGAACCTCACACAACTTGTATCAATTATGCGAGACAAATGTAAAATGCATATAAATACATCTAAGAAATGCATCGGAGTGTGATGCCAGCGATGTGTTTGATGGGAGTGAGACATTCGAAATGAATATACAGTATTCGAGCAACATCCTCGCGGAAAATGTATGTTCTGGCAAATAAAGCTCTTGAACAGACTCCTACATGTACAAAATTTCATAGATGCAGATTGACATTCCCCAGCCACAGCTTGACGGCCTCATTACCCTCTTCAATTGTAACAACTTCAACCTTCGCAATACTATAGAGATAGAGAAAGAGAACTCTCTAGTAAACGATCCAAATTTTAAGGGAAAAGTAGCAATCAAATCTGAAACAGGGAAGCTCAGTAAACATTAGGGAAGTGCTACATCCCAAGGGAGTTTAATGTAGGCGCAAGCAATTTCACAGCTCGAAGTGGAACCAAATCAAAATACTAATAATAGTTGTAATAATCTCCATAAGCTAACCTCGATAACAACGAGAACAACTTTTGGATGTTTTGATTTTGACAACTTGAAGTGAAAGACAAAGTCCCTTAGATGTTCGTTAACAAAGAGAGTCAGTAGGTTGGCCATATATCTTCTTTATCCAGTCCAGAACATCCACACAATCTTCATGCCCAATGAAATGCCTTCACATAGAGAGGGATTTCGGGTTAGGACAAAATGAGTGAAGATTTTTGTTTCTATAGTTCAAGTTCATACCTGTTTATTGTACGATAGGTCTTCAATACTGCAGCTTGACGGTGATTTCTTATATCTTTCCGCATACGAAGTGACTCGGGCATCTGGAGATGGCCATCCTGACTGTTATATGAATCACATATGAAGCTAAGAACCTTTTCCTGTAAATGCCAGTTTCAGATGTCAACAGGAGAATTTGACGTGTTTCATGGCTCATGCTACTGAGAGATAAGGCCCAATAAAAGGTATGATTAAACAATTAAACAATTTTTCATAGGGGAAGAGACGACTGCCTCTGCACATGAAACAACCACGTTCCTTGAAAAAAGAAAAACTGAAAATTATCACATGCCAACTCCAAGTCAAAGAATCGCTATTTCTTACAATTGATTGTCACTGCCTATATTTTCCCTTAAGGCATGCTTTTGGTAAAAGAGAAGTCCCAAGGCAAGAATAAGCGTCTAAAACCAAAGGAGGTCATCGTGAAACTGATTGTAGCTCTATGAAAAAAAGAAGTAAACAATTTGAAAGAGAATCTTCCCACACTAAGGTAATTATTGCTAAGAAAAGGACCCACTATTGTTCTGAACCTCCCAGAATCAACCTTTCATATCCAGACTGACACAACACAGAATATACCAACCATGGGATACCCAAAGAGATGATGAAAAAATCCGCATATATATAATGCATGCATGACTGTATGAATATCATACTGTCAATAAAAGGAACAGTGAACAACTTTTATAGACCAGCAGAACTCAGCTACTGCATCCGGAATGAAGAGAAATGTCCAACTTGATAAAAGTTCTATATAACAAAAAAAAAAGGCACAACAATTCCTTATAAAACAGAAATGGCATACCAAAGGTTTAGAAGCATCTATCCACTCATAAATCTGTTCATTGCGAAACCATGTCATCTGCCTTTTTGCAAAATTTCTGCACAAGAATATAAGAATCAGTCAATCAGCTTATAACTTGCAAGAAATAACATTATAGACAACAACAACATACCAAGACGAAACCAATCCTACCTCGTAGAAATAGAGATGATGTTACCGATAGACCCGGATTTAAAAAACATTTTCAGCAGTTTCAATATGGGAAAAGTAACAACGGAATAATGTGAAATGGAGAGCATTACGCAACATAGAGAAGAAAGAACTGTAAAACCAGCGCTAAGAGAATATTACTAATACTACTGCCAAGAAACTACAAGAGTATTTCTAATACTACTGCCAAGATATAGTATTATAGACGATCCAATCAAATCAGGAAAACCAGCACTAAAAGCATGGACCAGACCCAAATGTATGGAAGGGACCAGAGCCCAGACAGGAGTAAGGGTTGACCAATTTAGGCAGCACTATCAGAAGTTCCTCACTTTTGCATCCACAATCATCCATACTGCTCTTTTCTCATCTTGAAAAGTAACTATAGTATCAAGAAGTGTGGCTTGATCAGCAGACAAGAAAGAGAGGGTTAAGTAGAAAGTTGTCTTCAACAATGACAGGGGAGACATGATTAAAATTCTATCAGGAATAGTTGTGGAACTTTTTGCTGATCCATACAATGACTACAACATATAAGCATCCAGAACTAAACTGTGACGCTACAGAGAAAAACAGCAGATAAATACAACATTTAAATGTCAAGAAAGAAAGGTTGTCTTAATATGTGAAATAATAGAGGAAGTGTTTGTTATGACTTATGACAGTAGTTATTTTCTAAGAAAGACATTTTCATGAGGAAGTCATGCACTAGTGCTTGGTTACTGGGGGGTGACGGGATGAACTCCCTCACTTATGGACGAAAGCCATTTTCGTTATAACTATGTTGACTATTAATTCCATATCAATTGCTCCAACCAACACTTAGACATAATTATTAATCTTTATTACTCAAATTTTGGTAAAACACTATCCAATTTCCTAAAAATATTGTCTTTGGTATGTATATTTCCAAATATAATTTTTCACTCACCAACCAAACACGAGAAAACATTTTCTGGGAAAATAATCTTCCACTGAAAAACATTTCCCCGGAAATATTTTCAATAAAATAATTTCCGTTAGATCAAACACATTTCAATCAAGGGGGCCTTAATGGTTCATACTAAAAGGCCATTTTATTGAAAGATAACATTTTGAAAAATTATATTATATTACACAATAAGACAGTCGTTTTCCCGACATCCATATCTTCTATACAAGAAACCAAGAACAACTAAGATCATCACAATTTGAGACAACTACATAGTCACAGTGAAAGTAAAATACCGTGATTCTTTCTGAAATTCAGATAAAAAATCATGGAAGTCCCCAGCAGAACTCCATCCTCCATCTTCCCTACACCTTAGAAGGTATTCCATTGCCTAAAAGATTTTGAACAAACACATATTAGTAACCAAACTATTGGACTGTGTTCAAGCTATAGGGATGCAAATATACTTGTCGGTAACCAATTGCCCGAGTAGCAGAATTCGAGTTCGGCAAAAGACCCACATCAAGAAGCCACCTGGCCTCAGATAGAATTCCATCTGCTCCTGCAGTATCCAACATCATAATGAATTAATTAGGATCAAGGTATTCTAAAAAAAGTTGTTAAGGAACTAAAATGGAAAGCTCTTATTTAAAAGAAAGATTTATTTAGTTGAAGCAACGATTAGTATCTCAAGGACTACAAATTTAAAGCACACTGGTTAACTCTTGGAAGAAGAATTAACCTTTATTAACAAAATGATCACTGGTACTTATTTAAATTGCTCACATTTCACTATCCAATTTCCAAAGAAAATGCTTCTCCAGTTATTCAGAAGAAACTTATCTGAAATACATATCCTTAGATGACAAGAAAACTATGAACAAAGAAAAAGAAAGGATCAAATTACTACATCTAATCTTTCCAAAATGTGAGAAAAAAATCCTCCAGTCTTGTCAAAATATTATGAAACGAAGAAGGGCAGGAAGGGAGGAAGGAAGAGAAGCAGATAATTAGTCTTAGGTATCATGATAACCGCAAAAATCTTAAGGCAAAAGAATGTTCTCCCTAGAAGGCTTGTGAATAATGGATGAGGCTCTGATTAAGAATTCTAAGACCTTAAAAAAATATTAAATAAAGCAAATAATTATAAAAATTTCATTTATCTTTTACCTAAGAGCATATCTTCACACCGAAAATCAATTGATCTATAGAGATCTATCCTACTGGTGGAAAGGAAATAACAAAGAAAATCATAATCCAAATCCTTTATTTCATTCTGCTGCAATTTGTCATCTGAAGTCTTGACATCAGCAGCATCTATTTGACCTGATACGAGCTGTTCTCTGAAAGAATTATATGGTACTTCAAAAGCTGATGGAGGCGACCCAGTAGACTGCAAGACAAAAATGTATTTAGTTTTTTCATCTAAAGATGAATTGAACAGGCTGCGACAACATGGACTAACAGTTGGGCACATCTCAATCCAGTCTCAACTATTCCATAACCCCAAAGAGCTCTTATGAAACCAATACAAGTTCTCTATACAAGTACATCAAGAGTTGACAGGAAACACAGGATCCCTCAATCACATCGGGAAGTGACAAAAAATAACACAGAAACCTCTAATGTCAACCTAACTCATACAACATGTGATCAAGCTTACAAAGAAGGGGTTAAAATCAGACGATCACACATGAAAGTTTCACAATTTTACCTTAACAATTTCAAGCCTGCGACGCAAGCGATACCAATCATTTGCCGGTAAAGACTGGGCACCGGGATCACCAGCTTTAACCAACAACTGAACAGCAGCATTCCAGTCCTCATCATTCTGTAAACTTGCAAGCTCTGAGTCGACTTCAGCAGCAATCTCTCGAGAGGCTTTTGGAACATCTGGCCTCCCATAAATAAACCTTAAACGTTGGACAGAATTTATTATGTGAGTTGGAAGATCATGCCCCTTTAGGTTAAGTGACTCAGTTGTAGAGTCTGCATGAAAAAGGAATTCTTGTACACCCAAGATCCAATTCTATTATCAGTTACAGGATATATGTAAGCTTCATTTTTAAGTATAATAAAGCTTGTAAATAGACATCTCTCAACAAAACTTATCCTCATTCTTGCTCTCTCACAGTCTGTAGTTTTACAGAATGAATCTTCTTTGTTGAACAAGTTGCAACCAAAAAGTTTAGCTTTAGTTTTGAAATGTGCTCCTCAATCAAACCAGAAGCTTTCAAGTGTGAGCTGTATATCCTACACATACCATCGCAAATATAATCCAGTACCACCCGCGACTATTGGAACACGGCCCCTATCAAGGATATCTCTGGTAGTTTGCCTAGCATCCTCAAAAAATTGTCCAACAGAATAATCTGATGACATATCCAAAAGAAAAGGAGAAAAAAATGTGTTAGCACAAAAGGACAACAAATTTAAGGGTACATCATATAGGCATACGTTTAACTAAATATGACTATACGAGCAAATCAGACGAAGGAAATTTAACTTCAAATTACAGCCCCACCCCACCCAACTGGCACAGGTTCCCCAGAAAAAGGACTCTTGATCACAGTGGAGTTTGGAATGTTGTATTAGTCATTTAGTCTAAAGTTACAAATATCACTAATCTCGACGATTTGTATAAACATTGCAAAATGCCTTGAGCAATAACAAACAAAGGTGAAGTGATAGGCTATAAAATGGTTAATTTGAGGGTTTCGACAAATTGCTGAATTTTGATGTGTTCCCTTCATTGATTTTAAGTTCTGATGTTCCACAAATATGGAAAGCATAGGGCTTCTATAGGTCATGACTGTCACTACGCACATACCAACAAATATATGCACCAAATTACAATCTATGACAATGTAGAGGGAACAGATCATGCTTCATTGAGTGAAGGGATGAGCTGCACAGCTATTGAAATTCATGCAAAATATTGTTTCAATGCTTCAGACCCTCTAATTTAGAAAGAAATACCTTCGGATGGATGCAATATGTCAACCAGATGATGTACTACTTCCTGCAGAACATACATCAAAATAAGTGTCTGTCATGGCAGTACTCTAACACATGGTTCTATAACATTCAAGAAGTATTTTCCATTCCTCAAACGGACAAACAAGTTACTTAATGAAGCTCCAGAAGTTAGTCACTCAGTACATCCAAACATGAAACCAACAGAACCAAAAATTACGCCGAAACCAAAAGAAGGCAAAAAATGTTTCATGTTAAAAGCATGCCTCACAAAACCAGGCGGTAAACATGCTAATATTAGCAAAACATAATTCAAATTTGCTAAAGTAATACCTTTCGTTCATCAAAGGAAGGCTTTGCTGAACCGACATCAAGCCCTCGATACACCTGTAAAGCGAGAGAACAAAGCATAAATCAACTGAATTTCAACAAACGTCATTCAGTCAGTAGCAGAGCCATGATACGGGTTGCACATCTACTATATATACATAAAAATGAAGTGTGATTTTCTCGACCCTACCTAGCTCCACCACTGCATTCAGTTAAGCAACATTAACAAGCTTGTGATAATCTTTGCTATTTCATTAAAGTTCAAGTTATGGTAATTCAATTTTATTCAATTGTTTACTATCAATCTCAATTTTCTAACTAAGCAAACGGAAGCAATTTATGAGGTTCGATAAGTAATAACCTGTACAGAGTCTGCACTGATGATTTCGCCATTGATTCGCTTAGCGAGCTCTAATGCTAGCTTGCTTTTTCCGGCACCGGTAGGTCCGGAAATGACAATAACTTTCTCTTTGGTAGAGGAGGCAGAGCATGAGGTGAAGAGACGGCGGCGGCGGAGAAGTGTCTCCACCGTGTACGGAAGCCGGAGATAGCTGCTTATTCGAACGCCACCCGTCCCGACGGTGCTTATCATGACTGGAGCAACTGGACCGATTGGCTACCGGAGAGGAGCCAAAGTCTTTTTTTAACTATAGTTTATTAAGTGAATTTTTCAAAAATTAATATTTGTTTGATAAATATGAAAATCTTACTATTTGTGAAATTATTTACTCTCTATTAAATGAGAAAATTATAAATAAAAAAATTAAAAAATATGATATTATAAATTGCATATGTTAAAAAAAAATTATAAATAAATATTTATAATAATATATTAGTGTAAAAAACTTTTAAACATATAAATTTCAAAGATTCACTAACATAATAAATTAACAATAGTACTAATTAGTTATTCGTTACTAGTACTATTAGTTATTCGTTAATATAATTCTTTCACGTATTATATATAATCTCTTTATATCGAGTATAATTTCTTTTAACTTGTATAAATTTGAAACGGTGACTTTTTACTTGTAAAATATAAATTTGAAATTGTTGAATTGATTTTGGTTGAAAGTCCATGTAAATTGTCCACTTGATATTCTTTCACTTTTGTGGTCTTATTATTAACTGATTTAGAGTTGATAATAATTAGAACTGATTATTTACAAAGTACTTTAATTGATTTGATGCAATGAGATAAAATTTAAGTGATTATATATGAAATTATCCCGTTTCTTTGTTCCACCATAGAAATAAGAGATAAATCCACATAGAGCAAGAAAAATAGCAACTCCCTTTTCTAACTTGAAAATTTTCATGAAATAAAACTATAGCTAATATTTCAGTAACAGGAAGTAAAAAGGCACCTATTAGTACCAAATAATACTTAGCTTCTCCAAAATCTCATATTGACTTGCTTCCTTTGGAATTGCCTATCAAATAAGATGTTAAATATATTTGGGTTATATATCTGATAAATAAATATAATATTTTTAAAATATTCATGTATAACTTAGAAATAGTGCCTCTATCTTACAATATAATAGTTAAATTTGTGTAGTTTATTATTTTTCAAAATTCACTTATGAAATCATGCTTAATATATTGTTGTTATTGATAAAAAAAAATATCATGAGGTGAAAGTGTAGTGATAGTAGAGATGTGGATGATTATAGTCAGTGACATAAGGAATGTCAATGGTTGTAGTAACAAGTAATTATGAGGCTATAGATTTTGAACACGTGATGCCATATAACATTTATGATTTTTTTATCACTAGACTAATAAAATGTACCAAAAAATATTTATATTTGTATATATATTTATAAAACCAAAATTTGATATTTATATATAATGTAATTTTTCAAGGAGGAGGTGCCGCTTGATACCCATCGGCAAAGGGTAGCTTGGCCCCTGATTGAATTGGTGGTGGAGAGGTAATTGAACTTTTAATTTTACTTCTCTCGTGATTAAAACTTGTTAAATTTATAGTTTTATTCAAAACACATAAGTGACACTCTTCACTATATGTAATGGGGCAAGCGATTCAAAAGTTCAAATCTTAGGTTATTAAGTGTGATTTTGAGAGTTCGAAGCCTAAAGGATACAAAATATTAACAAAAATTTCAAAACGGTATATATATAATTTTATATTAACCAAAACGGCAAAATCGCTGGAACAACAGCGATTTTCTCCACCAAAAAAAACAAAATCGTTGCCACTGCAGCGATTTTGCAAGATGTTATTTTTTTTAAAAAAATTGAAATCGCTACCTAGGCAACAATTTTTATTTTTTTTAAAAAAAATGAAATATGGAAATCGCTGCCTAGGCAGCGATTTCTAAAAAAATAAAATTTAAATCACTGCCTAGGCAGCGATTTTATAAAAATAAAATAAAATATGGAAATCACTGCCTAGGCAGCGATTTTTAAAAAAAAATTAGATCGCTGCCTAGGTAGCGATTTTATAAAAAAAAAAAAATATGAAAATCACTGCCTTAAAAAAATTAAATATGGAAACCGCTTCCTAGGCATATATTTTCAAAAAAAAATTAAAAGCAGCGATTTTATTAAAAAAAAATTCTAATATTTTTTTAAATTTAAATATATAGCTTATAAGAAAATATGCATTATTTAAAAATAATAATAATAAGTAAGGTAACAAAAATATTTTCTTTTTAAAAAAAGATATTATATGCAGCGATTTCCTTTATATATATATATATATATATATATATATATATATATATATATATATATATATATATATATATATATATATATATATATATATTCAAATTTTTTTAAAAAATTCACATGCATTTATAAAAAATTGTGTCAATTCACATACAAATAGTGTAATTTTTATTTTGTTATGAATTGTAATTCACATACAAATAGTGTAGTTTTTGTTTTATTATAAATTGATTGAATACAATTCACGTGCAAATAGTGTCAACTCAGAATATTACACTTTTACTTTGTTATAAATTGATTGAATTGCTCATTCAAATTGCATTGTAATTTTCAATTTTCCAACATTTCTAAAAGCCTTTCTGTTTTTCTAATTTTTTAAAGTTTTTAAAAGTCTTTTCTTCGTAAGGTGAGTTTGAATTTATTTTATTTTAATTTATTTAACTAATTTTATATTTTTATATGATATTGTGGATATATTCAATCTTTTGATACTTATATTAATGTTAATATTTTTTTATTTTTTGTGTATAGATATGCATCCGTCAAATGTATACGTACATCCTGATTTAGTAGAGCATGATGTACTAAAAACTCAAGTTCATCATTGTTCCGAAGGAATTTGGAATGGTAGCATAAAAGAAGAGAGGTCTTGCTTATATACGCATCGTGGTGATATTGAATTTTGGCAACATATAAAATATCATCCATTACATTCTCGCATCCGTCAATATTTTGCAAATTGTAGATTTAAAGGATTTCTTGATGTAGGATGTGTGTCGTATGACTCCGGATTAATTTCTACTTTAATTGAAAGGTGGCGTCCAGAAACACATACTTTTCATGCGAACTGGCGAGGCTACCATAACTTTACAAGATGTTGAAATTTTATTCGGAATGGTAGTAGATGGTAGTCCTATAATTTTAAATGGGGCTGATTCTTTAGAGATTATAGGTAGACAAGAAATGATATTTGAATTAACAGGATGGTTACCCGATACTAGTTGTTTTACTGGTGTTAGTAGATTGTTAACATATAAATTGATTGATTATATTGAAGGTTTGGACGGTATTAATGATCACTCAACTGAGCATGAAGTGCAACAAAGATTCACTAACATAATAAATTAGCAATAGTACTAATTAGTTATTCGTTAATATAATTCTTTCACGTGTTATATATAATCTTTTTATATCGAGTATAATTTATCTTAACTTGTATAAATTTAAAATGGTGACTTTTTATTTATAAAATATAAATTTGAAATTGTTGAATTGATTTTGGTTGAAAGTCCATCTAAATTGTCCACTTGATATTCTTTCACTTTCATGGTCTCATTATTAACTGATTTAAAGTTAATAATAATTATAACTGATTTGTTACAAAATACTTTAATTATTTTGATACAATGCGATAAAATTTAAATGATCATATATGAAATTTTTCATGAAATAAAACTATAGCTAATATTTCAATAACAGGAAGTAAAAAGGCACCTATTATTCCTGAAAGTAAAGATGAAAGAATAAAATATCACTCCAACTAATCCCAACAATGCTAATTGCCAAATAATTGCACACCATATTAGTACCAAATAATACTTAGCTTCTCAATCTCGTATTGACTTGCTTCCTTTGGAATTGCCTATCAAATAAGATGTTAAATATATTTGGATTATATATCTGATAAATAAATATAATATTTTTAAAATATTCATGTATAACTTAGAAATAGTGCCTCTATCTTAGAATATAATAGTTAAATTTGTATAATTTATTATTTTCAAAATTCACTTATGAAATCACGCTTATTTAATGTGGTTATTGATAAAAAAAAATATCATAACGTGAAAATGTAGTGACAGTAGAGATGTGGATGGTTAAAGTCAGTGACGTAAAGAATATCAATGATTATAGTAAAAAGTAATTATGAGGCTATAGATTTTAAACATGTGACATCATATAACATTTATGATTATTTTTATCACTAGACTAATAACATACACCAAGAAATATTTATATTTGATATATATTTATAAAACTAAAATTTGATATTTATATATAACGTAATTTTTCAAGGAGGAGGTGTCGCTTGACATCCATTGGCAAAGGGTAGCTTGGCCCTTGATTGAATTGGTGGTGGAGAGGTAATTGAACTTTTAATTTTACTTCTCTCGTGATTAAAACTTGTTAAATTTGTGATTTTATTCAAAACGAATAACACTCTTCACTGTATGTAATGAGGCAATATATATATATATATATATATATATATATATATATATATATTCATAAATCATGATAAATAAAGATGACTCTTAACTTGGCTTCAATTGGCAATATGACCTTTTAACTTTGGGTGTAGATACTTACACTTATACAAAATTCGACAAATAAACACATTCATCCTAAATGATACCATACATGACAATTTTGTATGCTACGTGGCGTTCTATGTGTATTTTGTCATGTATGACACATGTATCTTCTTATTACATGTATCTTCTTATTCAATTTTATATAAGTTTAAGTGTCTACTTGTGCACACTCAAAGTTGGAGGGTATAGTTATCCGTTAAAGTCAAGTTAAGGTTTATGTTTATGTATTATGTCTATTCTTAAATACTATTCATTTTCCAATATAGATAGTTTATTTTACTTGATCATTTTACCTATTTTATCAAGATGAGAAATAACTTACCTCCATATAATACATGAATATGTCCTTCAACTTTTCGTGTGCATAAATAGACACACGTGTCTTATTTGACATTTAACATGTTATTTTTTATTCTACGTGTATTAATTCTTTACTACTTAAATGTGTTTTATAGTGATGATCAATGGCATTTAAATAAGAACAGATATCGTGGTTATATATTATCTCTTCAACAAGTCCAGTTATGAGCATAATTGTCATGTAGTTTTGATGGAGAAAAGAATCTATGAGTTATGAGTAGCTTATCTTATTTTAAGATTTCAAATCTCGCATTAAGGAGACTTACCTAGTGCGGGTGTTTGTTTCTTCGCTTCGTTTTGGTTTAATCAAATTTTGATTTGATTTTTTGGTATTTAATTTTAGAAAAGTGTGCATCATATTTTTACCAAACTAAGATTGGTTGAGTTTGATTTTTTCTACTTTGATTCAGTTTTTAAATTGATTTTTCGATGTGAATAAAAATAAAGTGAAAATATGATAAAGTGTTAATAGTTTCATGTGCTTACTAAAAATAAAAAGAAGGTAAATATGCGAGATTATATTTATTTTCTCCCATACATGAATGAATAAAGTAGAGAGCAAATATAAGGACTCACAATGTATGAGAAGGTACATAATCAAAAGCTAACAAGTGTTTGCTAGTTGCTAAGCTAACAAAGATTTGCTACAGCAATAGTTCCAGACTTAATTGTCATCATAATGTTATATCAGTAAAACAATTTTTTGTCGTAAAAGGCTAGCGGAAGTAAAAAGTTTAAATGGATCATGTAAATTTTTTTTTTCTAAAAGATATAAAAATATTATTAATTAAGCAATATAATTAAATATTTTTACACTTTTCATAAAACTTCGATTCTTCGATGCACCTTAGTTTCGAAATCCTTACACCGAACTCCGAACAGAAAAATGGAAGTTCCAAAAATAAAGAACCAACACCAAACCAAAGAATCAAAATAATTCAATTCGATTCGATTCGATTTTTCGATATTTATGCCTACACTTACCTATAGATATCATTTACTATGAATGATCTTTTTACACTAACGTATACCTATTTAAATATATATATATTTAAGGCTCTTGATGTACCTAACTCACTATATCACCATTCACCAACTAGTAGTTGCATTCAAACTATGCTTAAATTACAAGGCATTTATTTCATCCTATTTTACACTATGCTTAATCTTAATTCTACTCCCACCAATATGACAACCCAACCCCCACAAGATCGTAAAATCTTTTTCCTTTTTCCTCTTGCATTAATCTCTCTTTTTCTTCTTGGAACTCTTAGATTTTTACTAGATAACTTGAAAAATAACCAAATCCAAATTCTACGGCAAAATAAGTTTCTTAGGGTACCAATAAATGTTTCAGAAAATGAAATCATTGAAGAAAATTGCAATGTATTTGAAGGAAAATGGGTTTGGGACAATGTAACATATCCACTTTATAAAGAAGAAACTTGTCCTTATTTAGTTAAACAAGTTACTTGTCAAAGAAATGGAAGACCTGATTCTTTTTATCAGAATTGGAGATGGCAGCCTCATGGTTGCAACTTACCAAGGTAAAAAAGTTGAATGATGAATATTAATCTTATATTTTTACTCGCGGATTGTGTTTGTAAAAAATGTTTGTTTGATCAGGTTCAATCCTTTGAAAATGCTGGAGATGTTGAGAGATAAAAGGATCATGTTTATCGGAGACTCTATACAGAGAGGCATGTTTGAGTCAATGGTTTGTCTTGTTCATTCAGTAATCGCGGATGTTGATCATCCCATTGAAAGAGTTCCTCCCAGAAAGATTTTCAGAATTGAGGTACTAATGGAATTTACATTTCACTTGAACTTATGTGTACATAAATCGTTGTTTTTCTGTTGTAGGAGTTTAACGCGTCGATTGAGTATTACTGGGCTCCTTTCATGGTTGAATCTATATCAGATCATGCAACTAATCATACTGTAATGAAGCGGCTAGTTAAGCTTGACTCTGTAGAGAAGCATCGCAAACTCTGGGAAGGAGTTGATGTTTTGGTTTTTGAAAGCTATGTGTGGTGGATGCATAAACCTTTCATTAATGCAACGTAACTATTCCATTATTATACACTCTATCAAACGACCCCTAAGTTCATTACAGCAGAATGAGCTAATATTGTAGCTCATGATCTGTTCTGTTTCTGCAGATACGGATCTACTGAAAACGTTCAAGAATATAACGTAACAACAGCATATAAATTGGCGTTGGAAACCTGGGGAAGATGGATAGAGTCGAATATTAATCCTCAAAGGCAAAAGGTTTTCTTCGCGACAATGTCCCCAACACATTTATGGTGAGACTATACTCATATTTTACGTGGTATCAGAGCAGGGATACGCGTTGACATCTCTATGTCATTCTGCAGGAACTGGGAATGGAAAGGTGGGATTGATGGGAACTGTTTTAACGAGACGCAACCAATAGAAGGACCCTACTGGGGAACAGGTTCAAATCTTGAAATCATGGCGATTTTGAAAGATGTAATTGAGAAACTGGAAGTTGATGTGCGTTTGCTGAATATTACTCAGTTGTCTGAGTACAGAAAAGATGGCCACACTTCAGTTTTTGGTGAAAGGAGAGGTAAATTATTGACTAAAGAAGAAAGATCAGAGCCAAAGACATATGCTGATTGTATTCATTGGTGCTTACCAGGAGTACCTGATACTTGGAATCAGTTATTGTATGCAATTTTACTGCAAGATTACCGTAATCATTGATTGAAAAAAATTGGTTTAGTACATGATCTTTTTTTGTTTCTTACCATTCTTTTATTTTTATCGGCGGTGTAGAGATCTTTTCGAAATAATAATAGAACAATTTGAGGAGTCCGGATCTTAAAGGATATAAAATATTAACAAAAATTCTAAAACGATATATAAAATTTTATATAACCAAAACGGTAAAAATCGCTGAAACAACAGCAACTTCTTCCGCCGAAAACGCTACTGCAGCGATTTTGCAAAATGTGATTTTTTTTAAAAAAAAGTTTCATGAAAATAGCTGCCTAAGCAGCAATTTCATTTTTTAAAAAAAAAAAAATAAAAATTTAGGGAGCAATTATTATTTTAAAAAAAATATAAAAATCGTCTTCATTTGAATATTTTTCTTGAAAAAAATCACATTTTGCAGCAAATCGCTACTACTGTAGTGATTTTGCTTATTTTGACGGAGAAAATCGCTATTGTTCCAGCGATCTTGTCATTTTGATTAATATAAAATTTTATATACCGTTTTAAAACTTTTGTCAATATTTTACACTCTTTAAGCTCCGGACTCACAATTTGAGTAGTACTCTAATGAAACTTAAAGCGTATTAAAAAGTGGGACATAAAAAACTTAGGCGTTAGTTGACAACATGACCTTTAACTTTAAATGTTCACAACACTTAAACTTGTATAAAATTAAACAAATTGACATATTCATCCTACTTATTCAATTTTACAAAAATTTAAATATCTACTTGTGCACATTTAAATTTAAGGGTTATAATTGTTAGTTGACACCAAGTTAAAGGTCATATTTACCTATTATATCACTCAACTTCAAAAGGATCATGGACATAAAAGGTTAGATTATGAAACATTAGAAAATAATTTAGTTCTATTAACAAAACAAGCAAAAAACAATAGAATTGAAATGAGATAAAACTATAATTTACAAATATCTTAGTACATCAAAGTTCCATGTAAGCTTAAGTGGGTTACACGACTCTTAGCTACTACTATCATTCGATATACAATTATGGAGAACATGATGTCCAATGATCAGAGCAATCAATTTTCGATTGATCCGTCTTTCTTCCAGTTTCTGATGCATAATAGTCTTGCAGTTGAGCTACTTACTGCGTCAAATCAATGCCGCGATAGGAGAAACTCGCGCACTGAAAAACTACACATCATAGAAACAAACGGCTCCAAAACAAGAAGAGGATTTCAAGGAAAAGCTTTCAAGAACGTGTAGCATTGTTTCGTTGAACAAAACTAATACCTACTGACATATAGTAGATTAAAAAAAAATCACCAACAGGTCTGACCACTTTCGACTTGCAAAATGTGGGTGTGGTAGGAACAAAACCAGAAAAATGATCAATACCCAGTGCAGTCGACAGAAAGAATATCCACTGCCGAGTACTGAAAACGTCGAGATTACTCACCCAATACAAGATTTTCCTTCACATACACGAGTCAATGACCCTTTGAATGAGAAGACTACAGTGATGAATATAATTAGCAAATGATGCACTGTATCTACGGACATCCTAAACCACACACCACAGCAATTAAAATCCCATACAACTCTTGATGATATAAACCAAAACATTGACAAGGCTAGGTGAAAGCCAGAGACAGCCAAGCTCATAACTGGCTCAATTTCGGGAAACACACATAAAAAGTTTGCAACAAAAGCTGGATGGACTTTGAGATAAGGTCTGATTATTTCACCTTATATAAACCGAAATCGCTAAAAACAACATACCAAGTGAAGTCTGGGAAGGGTAGAGCGTACGCACAACTTACCCAGAAACCGCAAACAAACTTATGAAATTTAGGTACTCGACAAACAATCAGTTGTAGCATAGCATCCACATTTTCAATGTTAGGGAACACCTATAGTTATAACTGCACACAATAGATGCATCTGACAATAATAATTTTCACCTAAAAAAGGGAGAATTATGAAAGACGATCTAAAACAAGTTATAATGGCAACTTGAGACAAACTCATGACAATGTAAAATCTTTAGTAGTGGCACGTCTCAGTGCAAATTTATACCAATCCAGCGTGGACAATAACTTACTCGCAAACAAGTTGGGTCCATTCATATAAAAATTGAAATTCAAAATTATTTAGAAACACTCAATATCCCAATATGCAGATTTTTAATCAAATATCACCATTTCTCACACCTACAAATAATGATAAGAGGGTTTTAACTTATCAACCAAGAAACACTTCCATTTCAATATGCATGTAAGTTCAATACAAAATCACCAATTTTCACATCTTCAAAATGTAATTAAGGATGTTGAAAAAACACTTCTTCCCCCACAAAAGAAAAGGAAAACTAGTATCTGGGAGAGAAAGTGAGAAACTAAGCTAAATCACCATCTCGTCCCAATTCCCACCCACTCTAACTGTGTCAGTCTACTAAATGCAAAGTAGAGTACTACATGTCAAAATTATATAAAACAAACCTGCAAAAGCAAAATGAGATGATCTGTAGTGGGTGTGAATAAATTAAACTGTAGTTTTAAGCAAATTTACTAACGAAAATTTAAGACTTCCTTCACTTGGTCCTTCCGATGCCACCACTCTGGAAAAAAAAAATTGATACCCAACTAAAGGACAGGTTTGACTCCTACGACCTAAATTCTTGAGATTCAGCCTAAAGATGAAAAAAACTAGATATATTCAACCGCAAGATGTGATAAACAACATCCAATTGTAGAACCACTCATAAGAGCTCTTCCCAGAGTTCTATATCATCCCCAACATCTCTTCGATCCTTTGAGCAAGAGCCCGTTCCACACTAGACTATGAATCATTATACCTCTTTTCATCTCTGTTCAACTATATTCATACGAGGCACTAACACATCTTTATATGTTTTGGCCACAGTTGTTTTTGTTCAAAAGAAGAACGTCTGGCAACTCTTTTAGCTTGAGATCTTGTTAATAGGCTTCTTGGAGCTTCCAAAGCTTCATCCTTGTCTTTAATTAGAGTTGTGCTTCCTAGAATGCTATCACTCTCTTCAAATCGTAGGGTTACTTTTAGGTGGTTAAAGAAGGAGAGAAAGTCTTGTCTTATAATTGTCTTTGTCACTCTAAAAAAGGTTGGGGATCTATAATCTAATGCTTGCAATCATTCTCTACCAAGGGCTAATTGTTGTTGTGAATGTTTGTCTTGAAATTCTAGATCACTTCTTGAATTGTTTGAACCATTACTTAATTCAAGAAACACATCCTTGAATTGGTTCTTACTTTATTTTCAGTTCTTTTTCATTTTTAAATTTTAGTTCAAGTTTCGGCAATTTCTTTTGAATTCTTAATTTTCTTTATCAAGTTCTTCAGGTCATATTGTGAACTGTTATAAGATCTGACATACACTCAGCTACATTTTCAAAGGATTCAAGCAACATAGATTGACAGACTAGGATACCTTAAAAAATTGAAGGATGGAGGAATGACTCTATACATTATTTGCTTAGCGTGCAGTGTGGAAACCATCCTTACAACGGAGAAATTTGAGAAAAAGGAAAAATAACTCATGTTTTCTTTTGATTATAAGCTAAATAATTTGAAGGAGAACTTAATATATACAAACCATATACCAAAAGAAGAGAGCCTACACTAGAATATTATGTTGTGCTAGCCCATGTTATATAAACCAAGGGTCAAGAGAGGTTAGGGTGGTCACATGTTAGGATAGGAGGTTAGACAGTCCATTGGGAATTGTCTCGCTTATGCCTCTTTACTCTTGAAGTCCCATTAGTAATATTACTCATGACTTGTGTAATTTCTTTGTCCTTTCAATTTGGTTATGAATAGTTGATTTTTTACACTTCTATTATGCAGCTTGTTATGACTATTATTCAGGATGATTTGTCAGGTTGTCTTAAGTTTTTTGTCATGATTGTCTTCATTTACGTTATTTTTCCATATTCTACTTTGGATTGTTTTCTTAAGTGGAGGGTCTGGCGGAAACAGCCTCTCTACCTCTAGGGTAATGGTAAGTTTTGTGTACATTCTACCCTCCCCAATCCCATACTTTGTGGAGTTGCATTGGGTTTGTTGTTGTTGTACTGTCAGATAGAACAGTATGAATCTTTTTGGAATTCATGGGTGATACCAGGAGAATTGGTGGGAAAATGTCAATTTCACTTTAAGCTGGACTATAGGAAGAAAAAGGAAAAGTAACTATTGGAACATGGCTCCTCTAGCACTCAGGTATCCTGTTCTAAGAGAGCAATCAAACCTAATAAAAGGATTAAAACTCACTTGCACATATTAGATGATCGTGTTATATTGCAATGACAATTAAAATATCATCTTTTTCAACTCATTAAATTCCAAAAAGAATCCAGTACTTATAGATTACAAGCGTGATCACTAAGTAGTTATACTTTTGTATGAACTTCTCCATTTTGTATGTTGCTTATATACAAGTGAAGCCCTCATTTACATCAATAACAACGTCACATTACCAAAAAAAAATCACTTTCAATAATAGATGTATCCTAAATAAAAGTATCTTCAGCAAGATTGCACCAAAAATCAACTTTAGACAGGTCTTGTAGCTTGACTTCTATAAGCCATCACAAGGGTTATTCACATCCTCAAATAGCCAAGCAACCAACAAGTGAAATACAATTTAGCCAACCACACCTTTGGGAGACTCTAATAATATGCAAAATGAGGGAATCAAACAGCACTCCCATCCAGTTCACAAACTCATTCTTCCAAATCGTCCTCTCAAATCTCAAAGATAATTGACGAACATATATTGAACAACTACGCAGACAATTGGGCACACATAAAAGTAATGCTTCTTCATCATCCAAAAGAATGAAGTCGTTGGCAAAAGAAAAAGGCACAAAGAAGAAGAATTCTAGATTCAGACAATTTAAATGTAAAGAAACGGAGGTCTTCCAAATACCATAAGAAACTAATTTCAGCAACTTCAACAGCAATCTAAAAGTTGTTCCAATACAGCAGATCGTTTCTAAGGCTCAAAAGCGTACGAAACATTACTATATTTATATCCAAACACAAACTCCAACTAGAACTCCAAAAAGCACAAGGTCTCTTGAAGAAAGTAACCGCTTGACTACCACAATGTAGAAGGACATCAGTAAAGGGTGCAAATGCAGAAGCCAAAGTAGATAGCAATCAAAATCATCAAACCAGACTTAAAAACATCTGCATTCATCCAGAACCACTAAAAGCAGCTGCACCAAGCTGTCAAAACACCTGAATCAAACATCCATTCACAACTCAATAGATCATTCTACATCCAGAAACAATACAAATCTTCAAGCGAATTCAAAAGAAAGGAACATAACAGTAATTAAAACCTTTACAGCAATGCAGAAGGACCGTACAAAAACAGAGAAAATCAATCTAATCAATCCGGGATTAAGAACAATCCATCAAAAGACAGACAATATCAATCAACACAATCACTATCTGTAAGAAGAACAACAAAAATCAATCTAATCAAGCTTGAATTGATAACAACGCATTGAAAGATACGGTGACAGACAATCATCACAACCAAAATCTAATCAATCGAGATAATTGAAGCGGAGACGGAGAAAAAATAAAGAGATGATCTTGGACAATATCCCATTGCTTGGATTCTTGGTTGTTGTTCTCCAAGCAAAATTTCAAGGTAACAAAAGATAATAAATTAACATTCAGGTCACATAAATAACACAAAAATAAAGAAAGGGAAAAGACAAATAAACTTTCATTTACAAAAGTTTGTTCAATGGTGTATGCTCCTTAACCTAATGCAAAATGTCACTCTAAAATCTACATACATTGATTAAGACGCATTCAACAAATTTCAAGAACACAAAAAGCCCAAATATATGTGAATCAACCATACTGCCACAAAACAAATTCAATTAACTACATTAAGGGAACCTTTTTTTTAGAGGTTTTTGCCTTCCTCTAGTTTTTGTCGTTTTATCACACCTCGTCTTACCTAGTAAAGCTCATACCATATCATAGAATCAGCAAGCACATTCCACCAACCATATCATAGAATCAGCAAGCACGTTCAAAACTCATTAAAAATTAAGCCTACTTTACAAGCACGTCACAAAAATGTTTATCATTCCAATCAAGCCTACACACAACATTTTCAAGCAAGAATATTCTACAGGCAGAATCTAAAGCATACTGATGCCAAAAGAACACGGGACTGACAACTAGAGCAACTAACAGAAGTGACCAGAAGTCCAAGATCAACCGAATCTGAGAGCACCACAGAGCACCAACCACCAATAACAATAATCACCTGAAAATGGAGAGGAAGAAATTTACCTCAGTAATATGAATGCATCCCCTGGTACATACCCCCAGGTGCAACTCTAGGTGCAGCTGATGCCCCAGGGCCTTGGTTTTGTAGCCCGTGAGGTTGATGTAAAGGACCGTAATGAGAACCCTGTGGTGGATAATCTCCCGAGGGCATCCCGGCTGAGCTTGGGGGTAACCCATACATTGAAGATCCACGGCCAGCACCACCTAATGTACTACCAGCGCCAGGTAATCCACCAGCAGCACCTCCCACTGCCCCAGCACCGCCATAACCACTACCGGTCAACCCGCCATATCCAGCTGAACCAGCTCCACCATAATGAGACCCCCCACCATATGGACCACCAATCCCTGAACCGTACCCACCACCCACAGATTGGTTCCCATAAGATGAACCACCAGGACCACCCACACCGATACCATTTCCACTACCCAATGCCGAATTGGGACCATGTCCATGCCCGCCATATGAAGAATGACCTGAAAATCCACCATAACCACTAGGCGCACCATATTGCCCAGGACCCATCGGATCACCATGTCCATCTGTTTGAACCTGAGCTCCTCCTGGACCTCCTACACCAGGCTTTTTCTTCCCATCAATAGCCAGCTTACAGTTCAATTGATGCCCATCAATATTCTTAACAGGATCCACCAACGAAGACTGTGCTGCCTCCGCCGTCTTGTACACAAACAAAGCATACCCTTTTGACTTCCCAGTGGCCTTATCAAACCCTAACGGTCCTTCCTCTATCTCCCCATACATCAAAAAATGCTGTAAAATCCTCTCGGATTGCATATCATACGGCACATTAGATACATAAATCTTCCTCAACGACACATCCACTGGATTATTCGAACTCCCACCACCAGGGCCACCTTGAATCCCAGCTGAAGCAAGCTGAGTAACCGTAACTCGGCCATCAACGTGTTTACTCGGTTGCTTTAACGCAAGTAAAGCTCCATCAACATGCTTAAACGTAACAAATCCATAACCTTTGCTCTTCCCAGTATTTTTATCAAGAATAACAACAGCTTCTTCTAACTCACCGAATGTCCCAAAAATTGACCTGATTTTTTCAGTCGTAGTTTCCCAGCCAAGCCCACGAACAAAAAGCTTTCTTTTAGTAGGGTCACGATCGACGATTTCTCGAACTTGATCAAGCACGTCGGGATGACGAACGACAGCATTTTGTAAGATTTCTACCATTTGTTCAGGTGTAACAGATTCAAGAATCTTCCGACCATCTTCGATCGAAAGCCTATTCGCAACAGGAACGTCAGTGCCGACGCCGTTGTCCTCAAGCTTCCTCTTCTTCATCTGGTCCATTTTCTGGAGCTCAAAAACTCTACCGAACAATGGAGTTTAAAACCCTAAATCCCAATTCTCTGAGCAAGTGCAACACTATATATATTTGAGATGATATGGGTTCGGTTTTGGGCTTTTATGATAGCCCAATGCTAACAACCAAATCTTCAAAAGATATGTTCATGTATATCTGGTTCATATTTACGAGATGATAAAATATGGTAAAAGTTATATTGAAAATTCGTTCGTGTTAGAAATGGATGTATTGATTAGGATAAAAATATATGTAGATTGTTTAGTACTTCTAAATTCAAGTAAGTTTTAATAAAGTCATTGTTATAATTAAGATGTATGAAGTCGAGTAGGTTTTTGATTCTCTGTTTTGGTACTTCTGAATTTCAGAGATATTTAAGATGATAAATCCATGTATCTTAAATTATATTTTTGAGATGATGAATATAATAAAAGCTATATCAATATTTAGTTTGTATTGAAGTAGATATATTGATTCACGGGAAGATGTATGTAAGAAAGTCATTCATGTACAAGCAAGCTTCAATAATATCATTATTGCAGTAACAGATGTATGAGGTCGAATAGTTTCTTGATCCTCTGGTTTCTTCTGAATCCAAAGATATATTCATGTATCTCAATTCATATTTCTAAGATGATAAAATGTAGTAAAAGTTATATTAGTAATTAGTTTGTGTTAGAAATAAATATATTGGTTCCACACAAAGGTACATAGAATGTCAGAGAAAATTATTCATATTCAAAAAAAGTTTCAATAGTATCATTGTTATTGTTACAAATGTATGAGGTCAAGTAACTTTTTGATCCGCTTGATAATTCTGAATCTAAAAGTACAGAAGAGGAGCAATGTTTGTTGCTCAAATTGCAGCAGTTATTGTTATCTGTATATATGGTAGTGGATCAGGATATGCAACAAGCAAAAGCTCTGATAAAAGGTTTCGATCTCAAAAAAGATGCAATATTAGGAGCTATTCGTCCAAGTGATTTTCATTCTTTTTGCTTCAAGTTGAACATATAGTCTTTGAGTTGAAAATGGAAGGTATTTATCTTTTGAAATCCTCTCTTGTCAACTTTTGGATGATTATGAGGATTGACAAAAGCAGGCCGAAGAGATATTAGAGAAATGTATTAAGACCAGATATAATGCAACTTTGATTACTGAGGACAAAATCTTAAATAGGCATGTGAAGGATATGTATAACAGGAGAAGGTTAACATGTAGTATAATGTGAAATATTTTACTTGTTATATTAGTGTAGCTCTTGCTCTTTTATATTTATTAATATTACTTATTAGTGTTTTGTCGTTAACTAGTTTTATTGTTTATTATTATATTCGATAGTCTATCCTAATATGTTGTTGATTGCGTTCTCATTTTGTTATTGTTGTTTTCGTTTTATTTTGGTAGACCTTATAATGTTTCATTGTTACCTGCTAAATTTATTTCACTGTCTCTTGCTACTTTGTAAGTAGATTTGTTGAGTCTTCTGGAAACAGTTCTCTACCTTCACAGATATTTGTGACAAGGTATGCGTACATTCTACTCTGCTCAGACCCCACTTGTAAAATTTCATTACTGCACTTAAAAAATGATTGGGCATATTTTTTTTAAAATATTTATTTTATTTCAAAATCAATTTCAAATGAGATTATTTTATGAAAATTAAAGTTTAAAGTTATTATAAAAGCATAATAATTTATTTTTTTTAAAAAAAAGGTTTTGATTATCCAATATTATTTTTCAAATGAAGTGAAATAATATTTCGAAAAAAAGGTAAATAATATTCATTGGTTCCATTCATTTATACCTAGGCTAAGTTACATAATTGTGGGAAACAAAATAATAAAGAGAAGCAGTTATCTGAAACGTATGGTTGATGCGTCTCTCAATCTTCTTCTCCATGTAAGCTCTTACTCGAAAAATCTGATTGCAATTCAGAAACCCCATTTACTTAATTCGAACAAAGATTAAAGCTTTCTGTTTTTTTTTCTTTTTTGTTTTTTTTTTAGCTTTTAAAGAAGTGGCCTTGAATGTTTCTATTTGTTTTTGCTAGATATGAAGTCAAATTTCTAATCTTGTTGTTATGCATTTATTGAGCTTCTTATATAGAGGCGGAGCTATGGTTTTTGAGTTTATGGGTAGTGAGTTCTAAAAAAGAAGAAGCTTATTGGTTCTTGATTAACTATTTATACACATTGAGTGATTTTTTAAACATAAACTCAAGATTTGAGCCGAAACTAGCAGTGAGAGTTCACAAAATTTGAGCAATATGGCCATATTGAGGCAGCTTAGCCCCTATTTATGAAATGTATAGGAAATTCCTTGACCACCCTGAAACTGATTGTTAAGGGATATGCATGACATTGGGTGTATGGGGTGGTGATTTGGGTTAAGATGATTGTTGATATTTGCGAAGCTATCTTTTGATGAGTTGGGTGACTTGTACTTTGGTCCTTCGGGTGAGAAATTCCCAAATGTTTAGTACTACTTTAAATGAAGTTCATAAAGTAGCTCTGTTAAAAATTTGTAAATGAAAGGTACCACAAGTCCTGTTCAAGAACTGAGGTAGACATGCACTTTGATATTTTCCAGTTAGACTTGTAATACAAATTACAAAATATGTTTTCTCGTTGAGCCGTGGGTCTATTGGAAACAACTTCTCTATCTTCCAAGGTAAGGGTAAGGTATGTGTACACATTATGCCCCCAGACTCCATTTGTGGGATACACTCGTCATGTTGTTGCTTGGGTTTGTAATATAATTTTGTCATTTTTGCAGTCATCACTTTTTGATTTAGTTTCTATATCTGAGCCAACTTTTGTAGTCTAATTGTTTCTCCTCTCCTCTCCTTCTCTTATTTTATACTTTCTTTGGTTTTGTCTTGGAAATCAAAACCGTTATGAATCACATCCTGACTGTTCACTTGAGTTCTACTTAAGCTTTACTCTAAATGTTAAGGTCTTCTTTAGTTTTAGCAATTATTGTTCAACTGATTACTCAGTTTCTGGTTTGGTATTCTATTCTACTTTTCGCGCAAAAAGGTGAGACAACTCATGTGTAGCATAGCTTTTTGGGGTAGAAATCGAACAAACCTCTGGCACAACAATTTGTACTAAGAGCAGTGTCATGTTGCCTTGATGGAAATAACTGTTGTTTAGCCAGAAATGAGCAATGGATGTATTGCTTTTGGCTGCATAGTAGGAGGCTTGACTTTGGGTTGCATGTATTTTAATTAGTGTTATTTATCAAATGGATGCAGCTCTGATCTGTATATTTGTTCATTCCTCAGGAAATTATCTCCTTCTCACCTTCCTATCAATACCACACATAGCACTTTTCTCTCCCCAACTTCAGTCTGTGCGGCTGAGTATACACGAAGCAGGCTGAGCATATTAAAGTTAATCTGTCATGCATCTATGGTTCAGAAATATTCCCTATCAGGCTTTGCTGTTTCATCCGAAAGAGAAGGCTCATATAAACTGGTGTATGCCAGAAATGGCTCGGCAGAGATGTTGCAGCTAATGAGATGTAATGCAAGAAGCCAAAGTGATAATGTGTCCAAGGGGCAAGTTTTAACTAATGACTTTCAAGAAGAGGACTATTCCAACAAGGACAAGGGTTTTAACAGCAAGGATGGTAAGGAAAAGGAAGTAGACAGAAGAAGAAAGATTGGATTAGCAAACAGAGGAAAAGTGCCATGGAACAAAGGCAGAAAACATAGTCCAGGTAGCCTTTATATGGATGGCGATATGTTAATTATACGACATATATCTGTGTAGTTTAACTATTTGCAGTACCTTGCAGAGACTCGTGAGAAGATCAGACAGAGAACCAAAGAAGCTTTGCGTGATCCCAAGGTGAAGTCATGTAAGAATCAATTGTACGAAGTCTTTCATGTTGCGTTTACTTTTAAAATAGATATGAAGCATGTGCTGTTGTTAGATAAAGAAAGTTTGTTTAGTTCACAATTTTTTAAAATGTCCAACTGTTTATACTTTTGGTTTTGCTTTGAAGTTTTGACTTGCACATGAAAGACCACAATCCACTGCTCTTTTTCCTTTGTTTTCCCTCAAAGCATTCCTTCTGACAAATAGGAACTTACAATTGTAGCATGATAATGTACTGACCACTCTGATACATATATATCATTCTCTTTCTCCTAAAATATATTTTATCTTATTTCAGGTAAGACAAAAGATGTCTGAATGTCCACGCTCTCTTAGGTATTTTCGCTCTCGTCTTTATTATGCTATATTTTGAAAAAGTATGCAATTATACAGCTATACGTCATTGCATGTTGATAAGATATTCACATCTGCTAGTCTACGAGCGCTCTGAAAAGCTTAGGATTTTGGTATGTGTAATGAGAGTTCTTGCCCAAAGTAACATTCACTAGGTTCGTTAAGTGCAAGAGTTAGCTTGGTTGTATGAGAACTTTAATTTTAGGATTTGGGACAATCTCGAGGAATTGTTACAGATGAGTAGGGGACACCTAAGTTAAGTCAACAAGAATGTGTTTGTATATGTCTGTGGTACGTGTCAGCTTTTTGGTAAATTGATTCTCTCTCGATCTGTCTAAGTTCAAGCTAAAGATACTGTTGAGAAGAAAGTACTACATCATAGAGAAGGGAATACCCTTGGCATAGAGAGATAACAAAGAAAGCGCTATGTTAAGTAAAAATATTTTGCTTAAAGTTCCAACTGCTAGCTCCCAGTTCTTCTTGCTTTGTATGTGCTTCTGGCTAGCCACAATCATTTTCGCTGATCAGATATCTATTTAAGCGATTTCAGCTGGTTACAGAGCTTTGTGACCTCCTCTTATTGTCTTTATTTATTTATTTTTGGATGGAGCACCTCCTCTGTCATTTCTGACCAGAATAACTAAATAGTGGTTCACTGTCTCAATCTGAATAAATCATACTAACCCATCTGTCAAACTTCAGGTTATAAAAGAAAGTTTAGTTTCCTCATTGTGAAACGTTAATTTACTAGAATGTATCAACAAAATCATTGCCACCATAAGTTATCTTCCAAAGGAAAGAGGGGTCACAAGGAACAAATCAGGCTGAAATGTTGTCCACATGATTTTGCAAAGAGGAATATCAAGATATAAGAGCTTTAAAAGCTCCCTCTAAGTCAAGAGGCAAATTTTCAGCAGACCTGCACCCTGTTTCAAACTGTGCGCACAACCAGTCATAGTTGACCAGCAAGAAGAACCTGCTCCTGCTAAGCCGCACATAAACTGCTAAGTTTGTGGCATTAGATATTTACTTTCATAATTTCATGTTCATCCTATGCATAGGTTGTGTGATGACGTCTAAAATCAATCCAAACAATAGTTCTGCTCCCTTTTTAAATTTGTTTTAAGAACTTTAATCACTGGTTTGAAATTTTAGAAGTAATTTAGTAGAGGATGCATGCTATTGTGTGGTGTCTTGACCTTCGGTGCTAACCTTTGTGATCACTAGGAAGTTGCAAGTATAGCCAAAAGTCTCTCTTTACTCTGTTATTGAAGGATAGGAATGGTTTGATATCACTCTAACTGCAGCATGAATAGTTCACCATAAATAATAACTTGCAAAATAGACCTTTTCCATATAAAACTGGAAGTTCATAATAACTCTCTTTTGCAGCAATCAGACCAAGTTACGAATACGCGCATCTCTCAGAAAACTCTGGGGTGAACGATTAAAATGGAAAAGGTCACGGGAGAAATTTTTTCAGTCATGGGCTGAAAGCATTGCAAATGCTGCTAAGGTAGGTGGGAGCGACCAAGAAGAATTAGAATGGGACAGCTACGACAAGATCAAAAGAGAGATAGCTCTCGAACGACTTCAGTTGGCTGCAGAAAAGGCCAAGGCAAAAGAAATCACACGCATACGAGCTGAGAGAGCAGCACAGAGAAAGACGGAAAGGATGCAGAGACTTGTTCAAAGGAGAAAAGAACGAGAAGAAAAGCAAAAAGTTGAAGGAAAAACGAAGAGACCAAGAAGACGGTCAAAGCAAGAGAAAGAAGAGTTAGCTGTTGCTGAAGAATTGAAACTCAAGGCGAAATTAGTGAAGGTCAGAACTAAACAAAACCTTGCTTGAACACTGAGTAAAATATGCATGGGTTGTATTTGGCACTCTTACCTAGATGATCCCATAGATCAATTTTTATTCCTTTGGCCATTCCAAGAAAATGCTGTAGCTACTACAATGAAGTCACATATTATAGTCTCTCCAACATCAAAATTTCTACTTTTTGCTCAATTCCCTCTGGAAAAAGGAAACACAACTGCTGTACAAGTTAGCACCGAACTAGAAAATATTCCAAAATGAATTCCAGATGTGGATGCGGCTAAAAAGTTGTCATTTTGGTGCATTATTGTGTTCTATAAGTGATGCCATATCCTCTATGTTCACAGTTCTTCTGTAATTAAAATGTTGTCATCTTGGTGCCTTCTTTTTTGTGTTATTACTGATGCGATATCCTGTGTGCTGACAGATTCAGAAGAAAAAGTCCACACTTAGCCATGTTTGTAGAGAACATCGACAAGCTTGGGAGAAACTCGATGTAGCATTCATAAAGAGACCTCAAGTACAAAAAACAGTTTCTCTTGCAGATCAGATTCGTGCTGCCAAGAAGAGAACAATGGATGTGAATGAAAAAGCCTTTGGTATTACATCCTCCAACTCTCAATCTATTGAAGTATCTGCAGAGGCTAAATTCATCACAGTGGAAACAAAATGACAGAAGTATTTTCTCCAATCATTTAGCTACTTGCATTGGCATATGAGAATGTCTGGACAACTTAGCCTCCGTCTTCGTTGGGAGCTTTTTGTCCTTGGACATCACTCATATGATGGAGAAACCGCATGTTAGAATTTTCAATTTCAGGAATACCATAAGCTACCTGTAGAAAAAGAAATGGGAAAAGGAAAAAAGCAGCTTGTGATATTCAAGTTATGCAAAAAAAAAAAAAAAGGATTGTCAACCATCTGTCTGTAGTCACATTTGCTGATGAATTAGTTCAGGTTGAAACTAGCTCATTTCAGTGTTACATTCAGCAGTTTTTCGTTGTTTATCAACATGAAAAATATTGTTGCTCGATGATGCCAAAAGAGGGAAGATTGACTTGTATTTGACTTGAGAACATGCGACATGATGATCATTGATGAGGAAAAAACCTGGTTCCCTAAACTACTTACCCTGGAACAATTTCTAAGAGAATCAATTTTTTATTCCAACTTACAGGTTTGCCAGCAAATATAATGTGGTTGTTCCAGATATTGTCTGCCTAGTTAGTGATTGAAAATATAATTTTCCTGCTTCTCCACTTTCGAAAATATAATGTGTAGCATTAGTTCTGCAAACTCAAGACCATCTTGAACCAACCAACTTCTGCTCAAACATCCCATTTGCCAACCCTACCAACTACAGTGGCTGATACTTCCACTGCACAAATGTATTGTGCAATTCAAGCTAAAGCGATGCCATTGCAGGCTAAAAAATTAATCCTATTAGCAATCCAAAAAACTTGTAATATGATGATGAACACTGGAAAAAAATAAAAGGAAATCCCAATAATTTTTGGCACTGCATAACTCAATATGTAAAATTCGTACTTCCAACTATTATGAGGACAACGTGCTATCAAAACTCCATTAAGACATTACTTTGTGAAGATAAACCATCTAGCATTGACAACTAAACACGTATCTACAGCTGCTCATCGGTAATTAGAATTGGACATATCTCTACCAGCCATGTTTGGATTCTGATAGGAGTTCCCATCAGATGTATTAGGAGCGTAGCTCTGGTTTGGCCCTGGACCTGTTTGGTAAGGCGTGTCTCCATTGTTCTGTCCACCACCATTGTATTGGAAATTACGTGCGTTGTTTGGCATTCCGTAGTTATTGGGAGGCACTCCACCCATGTTTGGTGGCATATTCGGCTGCTGCATCCCACCTCCACGGGGTGGCCCTCTCATGTCCGGCTGCTGCATCCCGCCTGCATGAGGTGGTGGCCCTCCATAGCCTTGCTGCTGCATGGGTGGCCCTCTCATGTCCGGCTGCTGCATCCCGCCAGCATGAGGTGGTGGCCCTCCATAGCCTTGCTGCTGCATGGGTGGTCCTCTCATGTCCGGCTGCTGCATACCGCCTGCATGAGGTGGTGGCCCTCCATAGCCTTGCTGCTGGTGCATCCCGCCTGCATGAGGTGGTGGCCCTCCCATGCCTTGCTGCTGGTGCATTCCACCCATGTTAGGTTGCTGCATGCCGCCCATGTTGGGAGGCCCCCCTGCTGCCATGTTAGATCCAGGGTTCTGACTGGGTTGATTCTGCATCTCTCTTCTTCTCTCAAAGTTTCTGGACCTATCAAAATTACGAGGTCGGTCATTGCGCCTGTTTCTCTCATTAGCACGAGCATTGTTTCTCACCCATTCCTCATGGTATTTCGGGTCATATGGTACAGCCTGTCCATTGATAAAAGGTTCCCCTGCAACATGCATTACAAAAAGTTATAAGATTAGCTGATGCACCACATATTAACTTGACACACATGACAAGTTTATAATCCAAGATAAACTGTCCAAAAATGCTTAACTAGTGCTGACACAGCAACCTGATAGGACTACAAAACATGGAATCGCTTACCTCCATAATCTTTATTTCTAACATCGAGATAAGAATCAGGAAGCACCCAACGAACCTTAGGCAGCTCTGGACATGAATGAAAACAAACAAGTGATTAGGCTTACCACCAATTTACTCACCATCATGAATGACCAAAGGAAAAAAAAAGGTTGGGGTGTAACAACTGCATTACCTTTTAGTTTATAAGAAAGCTCTTCAGATACAAGGGCACCAAAAGCAAAGTAATGTCTAGTTGAGACGGAATAAATCTTCATCCGTGCTTCCTCCTCACTGAAAAAATTAACTATTAACATAAGCCATCCATAAAGATAAGCTAATCCTTCTTTCAGGTATAATCACTCGTACAGTCTTTGTTCTCCTCATCCACACAAGCTAACAACTTCGTTTTTACGGCAAAACAAGTATATATTGGTTAACAAAAGGCATACATTTCCATATACAAGTATAGGCACACCACACAGGGAAGTTTGTTTTTCCTTGAACAAACTAACACTCCCTCTGTTCACGTTTACTCATCCATTATACTGAAAATACATTTTCACTCATCACTTTTAGCATATCAAGATAAAAAAACATATTTTATTCACATGTTTTAATCATTTCTTCCCCAAATCATTTATCAAGAGCTAAAACTAAACATCATATCACCAAAAGTAATAAAACAGTATGCAATTATAATTAGGTTTTAATAAAATGGAGCTGAAACACGAGAAGAAGCTAAAAATGCAGAGAAATGAGCCAAACCTTCCAACAATCGTAGCAAGTGTTTTGATGTAGCTATCAATAATTTCATCTCTGGTAGGATCACCTTCAGGCTTCTCCATCACAACAAGCCAGTGCTCAAAATCACAGCCGTCAAGCAAAATCGTTTCCTTCGGAGGTCGATTGGACCAGTTAGGATTTGGATCATTCAGTGACGACGACGTTTGACGAGTGGCAAAACCTCGAGAAAACGGCGTCGGTGCCGGAGAGACATTTCGTAGGTTGGCCGCAACGGCATGAAGTGGTCGGAGAAGGTGGAGTGAGTAAGTGCTCGGAGTTGTAGAGAGAGAAAATGAGTTGCAGGAGCGTTTGAATGCATTGAGCAAAGAGCGAGACGCCATTTTCGTTTCAACAAAACCCTAGCTAGCTCTGTGAGGGTTTATCGGGTTTTAATAGCAAAATGCCATGAAAATACCCCTCTAAAATGTTTGGTTTAGTCCTTCAAGTTTCAAAATGTGTGAAATACATCCACCGTCGAATCTGAATCAGAATACACATCTGAATAATAAGATATGCAATAAACATAATATTTCAAACTTGACGCAAATTACTAGTTTCTCATCGAACTATTGTCAATCTTAAAAACAATCATCTACTTGACTAAGTAAATTTAGATACACTCCTAATATGTCACGTAAAATAACAAATAGTCTCAAATTCTTATAGGAGCATGATGTTCTTAGTAAAAATCTAGAGAAGTATTGAAAATATCCCTAAATTTGATGAGTATTTAGGGTGTAGTACACTAATATTGTAAGATTGGGGTGTATTTAGATTCAGATAGTTAAGTAAAGGGTTAGTTTTAAGTATTCAATAACTTCAGAATGAAACTAATAATTTGTACCAAGTTTTGAAATGTTTTTAATATTTTTCTCTTCAACAATTTGAATACTAAATAATTAAGGCAACTTGTTTTTCCAATATATAAATGTATAAAAGAAATTAATATCTATTTACTAATTAATCTACTATTATATTAATATAATGCTCTTAAAAATTATTAAAACTATTGCTAATGGTACTAGCTAGTGATGGTGATCGTTTGTGTTGACTGATGATAGAGACTAATGAAAATGTTTTCTTATTAATAACATTGATTGGAATGTTTGCTGGTACATTATAAGACAATATGGTTGCAATCAAGCTCTATGAATTCAGCTAAATTTTAAGACCGTCAATAAATCAAGGATAAAACTCTTGTTCACGGTTGATTCTCCAAATTGAGAGATGTTAAAAGTCCTTAGTGATGCATTCACTATTTAAGAACATGGTTGATTTCATGTAATTTACTTCTTTGATTTCCCTATTCTCTCCACCTTACATGATTGATTAATGACTGCATGAATTATGATTTAATAAATAAAGGAGTTATATCCTGTAGAATCAGTCTATGAATAGGTCAATTTTCTATGATCTCCCACCGTTCTTGACATCCCTCTAACTATTCCTTGGTGAAGGAGTAGAAACGTTGGTCCCCTTCGGTCAACTTACATCACAACTTTCAAACATAAAGAGCAAATGAAAAGCATAACTAGTTATGGAAAATTCCTTATTCATTACCAATTATTGAACTTTGTTGTTCATGCATGGTGAGTTACACATACAGGAGAATTCGATTCAACAAAAAGGGCAAAAGCTAATAGTAATGTGTGTTTTGGTCTAAAAAACTTTGTAATTTAAAACTCAAGTGGGAATAAACCAAGCTCATCAAGAACATCCTTGCAATCAGGCAAAGTCTCTTTCTTCATGAAGAATAGTGGATTCGCGTAGCGAGTTGGATTATGCATACCAACATTGTTACTGCACACAACTCTTGAGTTCTCAAATCCAATTGCAGGGTCCTTGCAATCCTCTCTTGGGCTTTGCACAACACCTACATCACAAAGTTCTTTCTCATGGTCACCTGATGCTTCTATTGTGTATTTTCCATTCTTGTCTGTCAATGCTTCTGCTGTATATGTCACCTTTTCTGTCTCCATGTCTCTGCATGTCAACTTCACTTTTGCTCCTATACAATGTATCTCGTTAATCAACCAATCAGACTTCTCTATAACAATATTCGTCAGTTTTGTGAAGCATAGTAAGTGTCATGGTGTGATCACCCATACTACTTCTCTTGTTTCCATCTAGGTGCCTTCCCATTTTACTTTACATCTATATTCCATAGTATTTTTTTATATATTACAAATTGTTTGACAGATTGTATAAAAATAATACTGAATAGTAATGTTATATTAGTAATTTGGGACTAGTAATATTATGATCAGTTATATGTTGAGATTATTTCTTTGTTTGTGTGCCCTTACCGTTCTCGCTCAGTCTTTCAACGATTGAGAAGGCAGTCATTGAAACATAACGTATCGCAACGCCAATCATCAAATACGATACTAGGCCCCTGCTCAAAGATTTGATGGATCGAAATAGCCCACCCTACCCAAGCGCTATGTCATATATAGGGAAACTCATTGGTTGAAATCATCAGTTATTATGGTTTGTTTTGATATATTCGGTAGAAATTTAAAAAAAAATTCAGATTGGTTGGTGAGCCTGGTGACCGGAGACTATGTAGCTTAGTTCGGAGAGCACTTGTTAGATTAAATAGTTTTTGGTTGCTAAATGTTACGGCCTTAAGAACATTTATGTTTTAAATCATGCTTATCCATGCATTAATATCTCTTGTATTACTAATACCATGTGTTTGCTATGTATGAATTGTACGCCCTATAATATTGAATAAACATAAAATACATCTTACCAAACATGTATGTCAATTTTCTTACGGATCTTTCTATAGCAACGATCCTCCATAACAACATATCATTATAACGTTAATCAAATCATATTACGTTACTATATCTCGCTATAACAGTTAAAAAACACTATTTAGATAAATAATAACGTTATAAAGAGATCTGATCGTAAATATTATTCATACCTTCAATGTATTCACTGATTCTGGTCTGAAATTGCACACGGCAAGTGTCACAATAGACAGTGCCTTCAACTTTGAAGGCTTCTTGGCATTGAGCAAAGTTGGCAAAGGCCAATATGCTGCAGAGTGCAGAAAGGACCAAAATAGCCTTTGCCATTTTTTTTTATTTTTTATTTTTTATTTTTTTGGTTTTTCTTTCTTCTCTTGTGTGTGTCACAATTTGAATATAAATGATATATTCAACTATTTATAGGGATAATTTTTTTTCAAAGGAATAATGGTAGAGAGATTGTTGTGGAGTAGTTTAAGGATGATCTTATATTTAATACAAGGTTAGGGAGTTATTTGACTTCTTCATTTTATAACTAATTTTATTTGGTTGAGAGGACAAAATTATTTAATGGGACATAATATTTTGAGGTCATTTATTTGTGAAGTAATTTATAATTTTCATTTGAAAGTTATAATATTTTTAAGTCATATTATATAAAGGCATAATATATAAATATATTCTTTAACTTGGACTTGTTTACATTTATGCCCTCCAACGTTCTACATAAAAATTTGTATCCTAGATGGTGCCCTACGTGTATTGTAACATGTAGGACTCACGTGTCTATTTTTGTTTAAACTTGTATATACATAAAAATTTGTATCCTAGATGGTGCCCTACGTGTATTGTAACATGTAGGACTCACGTGTCTATTTTTGTTTAACTTTATACAAGTTTAAATGTCTATTTGTGGACACTCAAAGTTGAAGAACATAAATGTAAAATGAGATTAAGTTAAATGGTGTGTTTATGTATTATGGTGTTCATAGGTCGATGATTGATTAAAAAAGTTCAAATTAATCTAATCGGTTCTCAAAATATTATTAAAACCAAACTAAATATGATATATGTATATCGATTTTGATTTGATTATTCACTTGTTAAAAAAAAATTAGAAGGACTAGCATTACAAAACTTTGATCACTACAATAAACTCATGCAATCAGTTTCAATTTGTTTGTCTTGCTTTCTTTTTTGGTCCGTCAGGTAAAGAATGTCTTTTTCCTTTTTTGACATATTTTTAATTTCAATTTTCCAGGTAACATCTTTAAGACCACAAGATTAAAAACACATTTTGATGCATTTGATATATTTATATTTTGAGACCACAAGATTCAAAAGTTTATTTATTTTCCTAAACTATTTTCCAAGTCAAAATATGACAAATAAATTGAAACGGAATAGTATAATACACTAATGTATTAACATAATGCCTATGCAAGACTGAAATTACAAAGGAGTCACTAGATAAAGCAAATACCAAATTTTATACCATAAATATTTCATCTAATAACACATCAAACCAAACGGATCCTTAGTGTTCAAGAGTTGCTACAATTGCAATAGGGACATAAGATTCTAGTTCACTGTTTGTGCAAGTTTGCTCAGTGATGGTCCCCTATTCGGGACTTCGCGTCAAGAGCATAATCATGATGTTAGTCGTCAACATCTTTGACGACTAACATCCTTCCATATTCCAGGTGACGCGTTTTCTCAAGTATCAACTATGAAAGACAGACATGAAATAGGATTAGCTTAACCAGTATTCTGCATTCCAGCAGCAATACCTTTCATGGTCAAGATGAGTGTGTCCTCCAAGCCAGGTGCATATTCGCTAGTCGGGTTCAGGTTCACAAGTTCTGTAGCTGGTTTTGCTTCCATGTATTCCTTGGAAATGTGAGGCCTTGGTGTGACACTGTAGTCTGGGTCACGAATACGCTTTAGGGTGTAGGCTTGACACACGTTCAATGTTGTGATGTAGGAGTCACGCAGCCTGAGTCGTTGTTTTAAGTACGGATCACCCTCCAGAAGATCCTTGTGTCCAGCAATCTATTTTGAATAAGGGGAAAATTATGTTTAGATGCACTAACTTGGAACTAGTTTGTGAAGCAATTGAACACAACAAGTGTTCAACCGATCTTTTTCAGAAGTATATGTCACATTACCTGCAGGAGGAGGCTCTTTGTCTCCTCATAGTTTGACCTCAAAAGTTCACCGAAAGACAACAAATCTTCAGATACCAGAAGCTTGTCGAACAATGCAGCAATGCCTGGGTCTCCTTTGGCGAACACCATCTCAACCAAATCAATAGTTACCCTAAAGAATGGCCATGCATTGTACATTTCCTGCAGCATGCGGAGGTTCTTGATATCCTTTTCGATGGCATACTTAAATGCTGCTCCAAAGCCGAGCCAGACTGGAAGATGGAATCTAGTTTGAGTCCAAGCAAAGATCCAAGGAATAGCTCTAAGTGATTCTATGCCTCCGCTGGGTTTACGCTTTGATGGACGGCTGCCAATGTTCATTCGACCATACTCTAACTCAGGTGTGGCCTGCAAACATGATCAATGAAAAATAGCTTATTACAACTCAAGGCAATATTTGTGATAGCATCTGTAATTAATAACTGAGTTCATCGCTAGCATACTTACCAGGCGGAAATACTCGACAAATCGGGGTTCCTTAAAAACTATTGATCGATACTTTTCTGTAGCAACAACTGCAATTTCGTCCATAAGTGCACGCCATTCTGGTTTTGGAGAGACTGGTGGATGCATCCCATGTTCAAGTGTAGCAGCAGTATAACGTTGGAGTGTCCTAAAACACAAGTGTTCTTCCCCAAAAGAGTGCTCAATAACCTCACCCTGAACTGTAACACGGAGAGATCCGTGAATTGTTTCGGGTGGTTGAGACAATATGGCAAGATGGGCGGGGCCACCTCCTCTTCCCACTGTACCACCTCTACCATGGAACATGGTTAGCTTCACGTCGAACTCCTTGGCGACTTGTATAAGCTCCTCTTGAGCCTTATATAACTGCCAGGCTGCTGAGAGCCGACCTGCATCCTTGCCAGAGTCGGAGTATCCAATCATCACTTCTTGCTTGCCATTAATCCGGTTTCTGTACCACTCAATTGAGAAAAGACGTGCAACGGCTGCAGGAGCAGCATCCAGATCGGCCAACTTCTCAAAAAGTGGAACAACTCGTAAAGGTTGCCTAACTCGGCATTCACGCTGTAGAAGCTCAACTGCAAGCACATCAGATGGTGCAGTGGCCATTGAGATGATGTATGCCCCAAAGCAGTCTGCTGGGAGTTCGGCTATGACATGGAACGTATCCAAAACATCAGCAATTTCTTCAGTTTTTGGAAGATCCCGTCCAAATAAAGGTCTCTTGCCACTGAGTTCAGACAGAAGCCACTCTTGTCTACGTTCTTCAGACCATTCTCGATATGAACCAATTTCCAAATGCTGCGTAATAGCATCAAGCACATCAGTATGGCGGTCCGACTCTTGTCTTATGTCAAGTCTCACTAGTGAAAGTCCAAACGTAGAAACTTGTCTAAGGAAATCCAGAAGGCTACCATCCGCTATGGAGAGATCACCACAAGCACAAAGAGATCTGTAGCAGAGCTCAAGAGGCTCCAAGAACTACATAAAATGATGACCATATTAGTATTATATGACATGCAACACAGATATTTATAAATTTCGGTTTAATAGAACAACCATGCAAATGCTTATGCTGTTATTCAACAAGAAACAGACACACTTGCTCATGTTTTTCTAGTTCCTTTTTTCGATGAATAACATGTCAAGTTGTTTAGTAAGACTAGTAAAGAGTACAAGTGAATGTTCACTGCTTAATTTAGGAGGCTCTACATATAGAAAGCAGTCACAGGAAAAGACAGAAGTATAGTATTATGAACCTGCTCAATATTAGTATAAGTTGCTTCCTCTGGAATTTCAGAGTATCCATGGCCTAACAGTTGGCGAGCACGCTCGCGTGTCTGATACAACTTATCTCTCACATCACCAAGAATTACACGATAGGGTTCATTTGGAGGAACTTGCTTCCAAAATTCTGCATGAGAAGAAAACGTTATAAGATCACAGATTATGGGATTTCTCTGTCCAAAGATTCTTTAACAGTCCTATCAAGGTTATATTCAACTACCAAACTCTTCTTTGATTCAATTTCATGGATCAACCTCAATAGCAATATTCAATTAGTTACCTATGTAGTGTTTTTCATCTCTCCTTGAAGACCTTTGGAGTTTATCTGCTCGCACACGAAGCTCTTCACTGCAGCGCCACATAGATAACTGAAAAATTGTACAATTTAGAAAAAGATCAGTGTAGATAGTCTGATTTCTTTCACTAAATGAATCGAGACAAAATTGTCAAAAACATTTAATTGTTGGATACCTCAAACATGAGGTCCTCTATTTGCGAATAGTACAAGTTAGCTGCCATCATTCTTGCCAATAAGCAAACATCTCTTGTGACCTCGGGAGTCACTCTTGGATTACCTGTATTTTGTAGCAGAGTTGACAGGTAAATAAGGACTATCTACTGCATGTAGTAACTAAGTAATCCACGTTCAAGCAGAAGGAGTACTTTGGTTTCCTCCACCCCTTCAAAATTATGTAATCCGAATTCCTATTTTGTTTTCTCAGCTTTTAGCTAAAGTAACTGCAAACATTCTCTACAGTTAAGGAATCATACCATCACGATCACCGCCCATCCAAGAGGAGAATTGAATAAGAGGAGCATTATAAGGAACTCGTTCATCAATCCCTATGTTTTTAAGAGCTGTATCAACACGACGCAGAAACTTTGGCACACCCTTCCAAATTGTTTCATGGAAATAGCTCATTCCAGCTCTCATTTCATCTTGTGGAGTAGGAGGAGTTCTTCGGATCTCATCAGTTCGGAACGCAGCTTGGATCTACAGAGGAAGTAAGTAGCAGATTTTTATCAAAAAAGAAAGATCCATAGAATGCGACACATATTTGATTTTGAAGATTCCTTATTACAATTTTAGAGTAATCATATAACTAGCTGCACTCTTTACAGGGTAAAATACGATTCAGATGAATGAAGGGACAAATATTCAATGGGTAACTTATGAGATAATTTTTGCTTCTCCAATCTTCACGAGATGGATGCAAAAATTAAGTCCATGGATATGTCATATCCATCAAGTTTAGAAAGTAAAACTACATTAATACAAAGCCTGCTAGATCAAGACATATCTATATGACATTGAAGCACAAAAATATCGATTAGTAGAGTTAGAAAGACATCGGAATTGAAGGTACTAATAATAGAATTTCATTCAAGGAAAACACATGAATCAACTAACTAAACGTCAATAGTTACCTCCCTCTGTAAAGCTTCGTCAAGTTCTTGTTTATCATCGGGTGTAATGTCTTTAGCATACAACTGAGCCAAGCAGTCACGGATCCTGAGTTAGAACAAGTTAGTAAACAACCGATGAAAGCACGAAATTTGGTCCGAAAAGAGCATTTCCCCTTTATATTTATTAGGGAAAATATCGAAGCATAAACTAACATAAAATGACAAGCCAAGGAGACAACTCGAACTGCTGAAGACAATAAACATTGTGATTAAAGACCAAACCTGCCATGCTTTTGAAGCAATGATCTTCGTACAGATTGAGTAGGATGAGCTGTTAGGACCAAATCCACAGTCTGATTCTTGATAGCATCAAAAACTTCTTGGGGGGACTTCTTTAAGTCCCCCACCAGTTTCTTGAAAGTTTCTTCAATATCTGACTCAGTTGTTGCATTACTCTCATCCCCGAAATCTCCTTTTTTCTTCAATTTTTGGCGCCTACGGTAGGCAATCTGAACCTCCTCAGCCAAATTGGCCAAGTTAAGCATGTGAGAGAAAGCTTTAGCAATAACAATTGAATCCCCTGGATCCAAACTTGTCAACACATTGCCAAGTTCCTCCAGCTTCTTCGGATCATGCTTGGCTTCATACTCGGCAGAAAGCTCATAACAATCTTGGACCTAATGTGAGATCGAAGAAATCAAAAACTTCAATATTGACCAGTCTTTTGCAATTACAACAATAACAACAACATACTCAGTGTAATCCCACACAAGTAGGGTCTGGGGAGGGTAGAGTGTACCAAGACCTTATCCCTACCTTGAAAAGGTAGAGAGACGGTTTCCGATATACCCTCGATTTAAGAAAAATCAGATCGAAAAAAGAAATAACAGAAGTGAAGAAATCTAGCAAACACGACAAAACATTCTAACAAACAGACTACTTGGTCAACACAAGTTTAGGATTTCAAGTCAACATACACATGGGGACTTCATCCACTAACACAGTCAAACTATACTGAAGCATATGAATACCACTATATCAATACAATCTCAAAGTATTACACACACCTCAGAATCAAATGTTTGTAGTTCACTCAGTCAGAACAGACATAAAAATCCAATTTTTTTATTCCCCTTTTTATAAATGACATAAAAATTCAATCTTTACCATCAAGAAATAAACCAGATTAAAAGTGGAAGACAAAACAACACCCCTTAGTAACCAATTCAAGTGTTTCTAGTCAATTCAACAAAGAACAGACATAAAAATCCAATCTTTTATCCCCTTTTTTACAAGACATAAAAATCCAATCTTTTTACCTTTTTTTACTAGTGACATAAAAATCCAATCTTTAACTTCAAGAAATACACCAGATTAAAAGTGGAACACAAAAGCAACAACCCCTTAGTAACCAAAAGACCAAAATCACAGAACTTCATACAACATCAAAAACTACAACTTTGGTAGATAATTTACAATTTTCTAATCATTCATAGGTTAAATTAAATTGGGAAAAATGCATACTGTTCCTTTGAGATCCTCTCCATGCAAATCTTGAAGAATATCAAGAAACCTATCCAAAAGCAAAGCATCATACTCAACAAGTTTATCATCTTCAGAAACTTTAGCAGGCACCAGTTGCCTCAACTGTGCATCAATTGAAGCAAGTTTCTCCAAATTCTTAGTAGCCATATCTCACTCAACAGTCAACACTCTGCAGCAATAGACATAAACATAAAAATCATCAAAATCTTTTTTTTTTTTTTTTACAAATTATAGCAACCACAATATCTGATCATGACCCCAAGAAAAGTACAAAAAAGGGACCACTTTTTCTTTTCTCTTGTTCAGGCCATTCAAAACAAACAAAAAAACCCCAGTTGGCAACTCTCTACTAAGTTATATATTCTTGTTGATTTATTTGTTAGCAAAAAAAAAACAAGAAAGATATGAAATTTTGAGTATGGCAAATTGGAGAAACATAAATAATGTTCAGTACCTGAATTTTGGTATGTCAGAATATAAAAGAATGAGAAAAAGAAGTCTTTTTACTTTGGACACTCAATAGGATATGGCAACCTATATATTGGGAAATAAAGAGTTTTCTCTTTCTTAGAGTTTTACTAAGAATAACTTACTCTTTTTTTTAGTTTATTTCATTAAAAAAAAATTATAATATTTTAATTCTAATTTTTCATATGTTATATTTAAAATTATAAAATTAAAAAATAATTTTTTGTATTGACAAATTTTAATCAATGAATATAAAATTTTAAAATTTTCTATATTTTTTTAAACTCAATATCTAATCAAAATAGATCACTTTTTTTTGAGGGTATTATATTTGGAATTTATTTTCTTGTAATTTAAATTTTATGTGATTGTTGCTTGTTTGGATGACGGTTATATTATAACGTATTATTAGTGTATTAATTTCAAATTTTACAAATATATAAAAATAATTATTTTTTCTATCTCATTTTAATTGAGGTAGTATGACTTGATACAAATTTTAAGAAAGAAAGAAGAACTTTTAAAATTTGTGATTCAACATGAGTTATAAAAATTTGTGTGTCTATAAATAATTTTATTAAAAAATAGACATTTATAGTTAAATTGTTACTCAATATGAAAATGTCTTTTTTTGACTTACTAAAAAAAAGCAAATCACATAAAATTGCGACATAGAGAGTATTAATTACCTTTATCGTGATTAGATCTTTGCTTTAATTAATTGAATTTTAACCATGGATTTCAAACTACGACATGTGTCCTCCATCCAAGCAAAAATCTTAGAAAAAATAGAGAGAACTCAAATCATATACTTAGGGGCGGAGTAATTTTTCTTCCAATTTTATTTATTTTCTCAAAATATATTTATCATAAAAATATATTATTTTTCTCCTATTAAAAATAACAACAAATTGAGATGCGTCCAATTATATAATATCATACTGATTAAAAGAAGGAAAAATTGTATAAAATAGCAAATTAATAACCTAAATTAAATTGAATAGCTAGGGTTTGATTTAATTGTGCTCCATAGCAAACATTGACAAAAATTTGTCAGCCGTCTCTCTCCCAGAAGTCTCGCTCGCCACTCTCCCATTCTCGCCTCTCTCGCTTTATACACAGAAGTGTATAATTTCTGTTTCTGTTTTGTATAAAGCGAGAGAAAATTGTATATACACATGCAAAAATGTATATCTTCGTGTTATACACTTAATTATATAATTTACAAACATTTTACTTCAAATATTGCAGAGAAAAAGGCCAAAGAATTATACGATTGTGAATTATACAATTGCAGTGAAATACAATTTTTCTAGCTTTATACAACAGAAGTGTATATATTGTGTTTCTGTTTTTGAATAAAGCGAGAAAAACATATATTTTCTTGCTATACACTTATAATTATGCAATATACATAAATTTTAATTCGATTCAACTGTATGCAAAGCTAATTATACAATTGCAGCGAAATAGGCCAGCGAATATATAATTTAGGCCAGCGAATTACTATGTATAGCGAATTATACAGTTTTTATGTTTGCTATGGAGCGTAATTATGCAAAGTTTGCTATATTATACAAATATGATTTTTTTATATATGTGAAAGTTGCCCTTTAAAAAAAATAGTAAACATAACTTAATAATAAAAAAAGAAAAGAATGTGTAAGAATCTTGCAACTGTCTAAACCACAAGGCCTGATTTTGCCCACTACAACTAACACTCATTACTTTCTAATATAATATTAATGACTTTATTTTTATATATTTTGTTTTATTATTATATAAGTAAAACAAAAATTATTTGACAAGAAGACAATATAATATATATATTCTGTCATATGAAGCAGCAGGGTATTGTATTTTTTTTTCCCTCTTTCTTTTTGGTCTGATTGAATTTATATTTTGGATTGTTACCGCGAAATAATAAAATTCATCGTTAATGTTATTTAGTGATAAATTATAAAAAGTTAAGTTAGCTATGAATAATTAAATTTATAATTAATTCCCTCTTTTTGGCTAGTGATAGTTGTAATTATGATTATTTTGTGATGGCCGTATGTCGAAGACTGCGAGAAAAATATTTTTTTTAACTAGAGGCACTAATATCTTTTAAATATTTGTGAATATCTTTTACTATATCCATACATCTCATGTATATCACGTATATATTTATAAGAATATGTGGTGTCCATCTTTGGCATATGTAAAATAAAGTGTCTAAACCCTTCCATGCTTGTTTAGTTTCTGAAGTCTAAATAATTTGAGGCATATAATATAAGTTTGAATTTCGTAGAAAATTAGTTGAAAATCCATCAAAAATACTATCGACTCTGATAGATTTTCTAGTATTTGATTAATAAAAAAATTATTATTCTAAAGTATTGTATGTAATTTAACTAAATACTATGGGGTAAATAGAGGAGCATCGAGGGTGTAATGGTCAAGGGAGCGAGGTTGGAGGTGTTCGTTGGGAGAAAGGTATTAATGAACTTGATATATCGTTTATCAAACTTGTTTTTTTTTTTTTACCATAATTTCATTAGAAAAATCGTAAACTTAGACATTGTTGTAGGCTCAACTATTAGTTATGTTTAATTACTTGTGTGTAAGTATTATATATAACTTTTTTTCAAGTCTTTGTTGCTTTGCTTGTCTCTTCGACTAAAATCGCTTCGTTAGTTTCAACTTTCGTATTTAATTTTTTCCAGAATCAGTATGGCATATATGTGGGTTTGTGGGCTTGGCCTGAATTGAAGTTAGAAAGCTAAGCAGCCCAATAGCAATATTGTCAAGTGTAAAGTGTTTGATTTCTTTCGATTTTTATTTTTAGTTTAAGTTATCGAATTTAACGAAAAAAATAAGAATAGGATAACTTGAATTATATTATGAGTAATTAGTAAATACTAAATAGGTATGCCTTAATTTACAGTAATAAAAACATTTTATGGATGACTCGAATTTCTTCATGATATCGATATTTATAAGACTCATAAGACACTATATATTTCAATGTCACTTGCTTAGGGTTATAATTAAAGATTATAAATATTCGAAAAGATATACAATGTACATTATTTAGAGAAAGGTATGATGACCTTTTGATAAATGAAGGGTGTTAATGTAATATATTATAGAGTATATGCCCTTAAATTTATGAAAAATTACGCGATTAAGCAATTTTATATTATTTAATTACTCACCATAGCTATAGTTTATTATATTTATCACTCGCGATTAAATATTATACGTTAATTATGTGAGTTGACTTCGAGTATCTATAATTATCCTCGTTTGTATAGGTATAATTCGCCAGAATATACAAATACATATGTATAATATACAATTATCTAACCGATATACATATATAATTTACCTCTCTCCCTCTCTGAATCTTGCTCACCTCTCTCCTCCCTCTCTTAATCTCGCTTGCCATATATGCAAATGTATATGTATAATATACAATTATCTAATCGATATACATATACAGTTCACCTCTCTCTTTCTTATAACATGTAATTACAAATTATAATTATTAAACTATAGCTATAAAAAAATTAAGTTATTTTTAAGTTATTATATGTGAAAGTTCCTCAATATTTATCAAATTCAAAATAAGACCAAATTATAATGTCTTTAAATTAAAATACAAATCAATCAAACTCAAAAAAATCTGTCAAAGTACATAGTACTTGAGTCAACTATCAACAGTTGATTGAAGAGTAAAATAAAAAAATACTTTCTTTGAACTTGAAAATAAAATAGAGAAAATATATTTGGCAGGGCACGATTGACACGAATAGTTAATTTTATTTTTTTGTAATTTCATTGAAAAGTAAAAGATAATTAATTAAATTTATTTATTTTTTTGTATTCAAATTACTTTTAAAAGTAAAATCACTTCGAATATATCAAAATCACTGTTGAAAAGTCAAATCATAATTGTTAATTTTTCAGTTCATAATCCAAGAAATTAAATTGGGGTTCCACTTACCAATAAATGTGTTAATGTTCTCTTTTCTTTTTCCTTTACATTTCTTCGTGAAACTTAAAATTTCATATTTTTAGTAGGATTGTTTTGCTCGTGATTTAGTTTAGATCATTTTTTAATTAAATGAAAATAAATTTAATTAATTTATTTTTAAATGTTAAAATAAAGTCAATCTTTCATAACTTTAATTTTTATTTTTTTTTTTGCTATTTGATTTTTGTGGACTTCTAAAAAAATATGAAACTATAAAATTTTGTTAAAGTACACACACATATACGCGTGCACACGCGCGCTGACACACAGAGGATTCTTTAAAAAATAAATCACGCATTATCTAAAAATTGAATCATTATAAATAATATGATAAAATTATTTCCAACAATTTTACAATTTTCTTACAATATTAAATATGACGATATATTAAAATCTTGTTAATATTTGATTTAAATAAAAATAATCAACTAAAACAATCAACTGATAAGAAAGAGTAAATAAAATAATCAATTAAAACAATCAACTGATAAGAAAGAGTAAATACAGTTCTTTACGTAATTATGAACGAATGTTATTGCAACGTCAATGATTAAAGCTTAAACGAATAGTCTATATGTCACGAGTTTGAATCTAGGCTAGGTCCCAATTTTAGGTATTTTTTTTAAAAAAAAAATTAGACTCTTTGGAGCTATTAGGATTTAAATAATTTTTCTTTTATATTGCTTTGGTAAATATATTTGTAAAAGTTTATATTTAGATTGTTTCACAAAAATTGAAGATTTTCCATTATTACAAGTCGAATCATTATGATGAAAATAAATGTAATAGATATAGTATTATATGAGTTATACTCCCTCACAAATACAAGTTAATTGAATGTCATTATATACGCATGATCAAGTTATAATCAGATAATATCATTAGTTATGGTACATGTCAATCTTTGATCGATTTATCTTCACATATTAGGGGGTTATTAGACTATAATTATTGATAATAGCACATTTTAAATTTCCTATGATATTCATTAAACAACTGATATGAAAGAGAGTAAATACATTTCCTAACGTAATTATGAATGAATGTTATTGCAGCACAAATGGTTAAAGTTTAAATGAATAGTCTATAGGTCACGAGTTCAAATTTAGGTTATGTCCCAATTTTAGATTTTTTTTTAAAAAAATAGACTCTTTGAAACTTTTAGGATCTAAATAATTTTTAAATTCACTTTTTTGGGTAAATAAGATTATAAAAGTTTATATTTAAATTTTTCACAAAAATTAAAGATTTTTCATTATTATCAGTCGAATCATTATGATAAAAATAAATATAATGGATATATTATTATATGAGTTATGCTCCCTCACAAATATAAGTTAATTGAATACAATTATATATGCATGATCACGTTTTAATTGGGTAATACAATTAATTATTGTACATGTCAACCTTTGAATAATTTATCTTCACATTTTAGTAGTTATTAGACTATATTTATTGATAATATCTCATTTTAAATTTAGTAGTGATATTCAATAAACAACTGATATGAAAGAGAGTAAATACATTTTCTTTTGTAATTGTGAATTTATGTTATTGCAACATAAATGACTAAAACTTAAACAAATAGTCTATAGATCACGAGTTCAAATCTAAGTTTAGGTCTCCAATTTTAGGTATTTTTTATTTTTTTTCAAAGTCTATAGTTCACAAGATTTTTTTAATTTTTCTTTTCCAGGCCTATCATATGTACCATCGAAATCTTCATGATTTTGGGGACAACAAACTATAAATCTCATCTAAACTCAAAAAATTATTCAATACTTTATTTTATTGACTATTCTGACTATTCAGATACATCTTGTTAAAACTATATAAATCTAACAACAAAATAAAATCTTGAACAACAAAATAAAATAAAACTAATGAGTGAAGTAAAGAAAAAAATTGAGTAAAATAAGAGAGAGAGAAAATAAGAAAGAAAAAGTTAAGAGTGATTTTCTATTTTGGATGGAAATAATAAGTGATTTTGAAGTCAAAGAGTTATTTAGTCATTTACCCATGTCTTATCAATTTGTATCAAATTTTATAAAGAATTGACATATTTCTATATTAAATAATAATTTAATTATAAAATGTCTATTTCATTTTTAATAAAATGATTTACAAGCCACACAAATTTATATCATTTTATTTTGTCTATAAATTTTTTCTTTCTTAAATTTCGTATAAAATTAAATTAGCTTATATAAAATGAAACGAAAAAAGTAAGATTTTTGTTAATTTTTTCTTTTTACTTCTCAATGAAGTTGGATATGCTAATTAACGTTTTTATACCATTGCTTTTTGAAAAGTAAAAATTACTAGCTAATTTTACCTTGATTTGACTCAAGGTAGCAAAAAAATAATATCTAGTACAATCATTTTTTATTTACAGAATAAGACAAAAAGGGTGACTATGATTCGTATAAATGATGTGTGTTACCCATCCCCACTATTGCATTCTATCAAAAGAAAATTTTATGTTTATTTCGTAATCATAAATTAAAAATATTTTTAAATAATTTTTTTAAAATTTTAAATATTAGATAGATTATCAAAATAAAATTAATTTTTTTTCAAAAATACCTTTATAATATAAATTAGCAAGATATATAAATTAAAATAGAGAAATTATTTGCTTCGGTGAAATCACAAGTGGTTTATCTCAAATTGTTATTTACAACTAATATTATTTTCTTCGTTTAAAAAAATGATCTAATTTTTTTCAGTGTCTTTCAAGAAAAGAACGATTCTTTTTTTTGGCAATATTTTAATTTAAACTTTCTACGTAGTATGTTTAAGATCACATGATTAAAAGATATTTTGATATATCTGACGAAGTAGAACCATCTCTATCAAGATAACAGACCCATTCTCTATACTATCAATAGGATCAATTATAACAAGTCACACACTCATGCTCCGGAAATACAGAAACAAAGTATTTGACATAACTTTAATTTAAAATTATAAAAAATTAAAAAAAATTCTATTTTTCTTAAATTTAGTCTCAAATTAAATCAGATAATTTTTTTTAAACGGAGGAAGTATTTCTGAGCATCTAATTTCTTCTAACCTTAAAAGGAGATACTATTCTAAGTCAACCTAATTCCTTATCAATGAAAAGATTCTGTATAAGTTGAAAAGCAGTAGGGCCTCTCTATAAATAGATTTTTATTATTCTTAGATATGATGTTTCTTACTTTTTTTTGATACTTGTCAATGCAAAATTATATAGTAGAAGAAAATAAATGGTTAAATCACTCTATATTATATATGTTGAGTGGAAATTATTAACTAATGTTATTTCAATAAATAAGGTGGTTGTCAATAGTTACAATTATTTTTAAAAAAGTTACAATTTCTTTTTATTTAAATAAAATTTCAACTTAAAAAAATGTTAACACATAATAAAATCTAAATGTTTGTGAAAGTAGTTAACCAGACTAGACTGCAATAACAATCCTTCCTTTGGTCACCATTTTATGCGGAATTTTATCAAAAGAGTTTATGTTCTCAGATATACCTAATTTATATCTATTTTTCACATGGATGGTACATTCTTAAAACTGATATAAAGATTATTAATGTGAAGACCACCTAATATTTATTATTCAGCCAAAAGTTAAAATTCAAAGTTAAAAGACCAAATATATTGTTTTAAGATTTTATAAAGGAGTGTAATAATACTTATTCTAATAAAATTAAATGTGGAAAACTTTATACTCCTCGGACACTCAAAACTTCGAATAGTAAAATATAAAGGTACAACATCAAATTAATTATGATCGAATTGAGATAATGATTTTGACTCTGATATCCTAATAAATTTAGGACTTAAAATGAAGTAAATAATGAACATATAATGGTTATGTTAATCTTGTGCGAGTGATATTTACTCCGTTTCTACATACTTGTCATAATTTTTTTTTTGGAGTTATTTAAAAAATATTTTGTGGAGTATAATTTTGACTAGAATATTTTATTTATTACCTTTATTAATATAATGCTTCTTTCTTTTACTAAAAGAGAAAATAAAAAGGAATGGTCACAAACTTATGGTTATGTTAATCTCGTGAGAATGATACAATAGATAGCTAGAACTAAAAAAAGTAAAAAAAAGAGAAGTCTAAGAAACATTTATAAATGGGACAATTGGGTGCAATAATGCTAAGATTAAATACAGTAAACATGACTACAAACTAATGCTTGATAGGGTTTGTTTGGTAGTATAAAGGAATATATATATATATATAGTATCATTCTCACAAGATTAGGAGTTTGTAAGTTTTAATTTTTATTCTTTTTTTTTGAAAAAGAGAAACTTTTTGTTGATAGCGGGATTCAGACCCACAACTCTAATGTAAAAAGTATTTCAACGATCCCTTCTTTACCACTAAGTTGTTAATTAGTTTGATTAGGAGTTCACGAATTAATATTTATTTATTTAATTTTGTAGTACAAATACAGAATCTACGAAAAAATTAGTTTGTACCAAACACTAATGATCTGTGCAAGAAGATGTTCTACAAGCAATCAAGGAAGTTATTCCTGTTGCATTAGCAAAGCTGTTTAGGAAGGATAATTAACGATAATAAGACCACAAAACACACATTAAACTAATAATTGTTTGATAAGAAGAAAAATATTTTTATAGTCAATTAAAATATTTCAAAAAATATTTTTTTCTAGGAAAAAGAATTCCTTACAAATGAGAAATGAATAAGAATTTGACTCCTTATCAATAAGGTGAAATTCTAAATATCTAACAAACTGAATTATATAAAGATTTCCCGACTTCAGTAAAGAAAATAGAAAAAATAAGTTACGAAAATAATATATATTTCATGTTCATTATCTCCTTCCTATTTATCCAATACCTCCAACCCTCGCCCGGCCCCTTGGTCATCCCACCCCGAACCTCCATATCTCATGTGGCATATTATACTATACATGATATAGTGACAAAATTAGAATTTTCGTTTATTTTATGCAGGCTAGAATCAAACGTACTAATATTATGAAATAATCACTTTTACATATGAAGTAATCATTTTTTTTTCTATTTATTTATTTTATAAGAAAGAGATCTTAAGTCTTCAAAATCTACTATCATATAAATACAACAAAAAACAGATTTTTTTTTAAAAAATTAGATACTACTTATTATGCATGTTTTATATAACCATTAATCACAGTAATTATACTTAATGGAACCCATGGAGGCACAAAATCATGCAGAATCTCAAAAGAGATAAGAGATTAGACAAAAGCAAACAAAGATTACATTTTAATCTTAGCTACAAGATCCCTATAAAGAAAGAAAAACAAAAAAAATGCACCATTTTCTCCACTTTGTTCAACACTATTTCCTTATTAATTACTACCATTCAAAAAGAATGATGCATTTAATTGTATATTTCTTTGAATAAGAAGTTTTTTTAGATCAAACAAATTTTTATGATATATTTAAGATGAGAAGTTTCATAAAATGTATAATCAGACAACATTATGATGTATTTATTATTATAAATTTAAGTTTTCTTCAAAAAAAAAAGTAAAATAATAAATTTAATGTCAAATCAAACCGACTGATAACTGTTTGGAGAGTTGATAGAGAGAGAAGAATGAGAGAATTATGAGTAACCATAGTAGATAGGTTATGAATGATTGAAAAATTAAAAATCCATTTTTTCACATAAAACTTGAAAGAAGTTTAGGGTTTTAAATTCAGAATTTAGAATTCAAAGTCAGTAGATTCGATGTTACAAATTAAATCAAGCTCATTAATCATGAATATCATTCGTGTTTCTAGGGATTTCCTCATCCAAAATGACTAAAAATGGATCAAATCCAAACCATGTAGCATAAAGAAAATATTTTTAATTCATACTCCATGTTGAACTATAAACATCCAACATGTTTACAACATGAAGTTAACCTTCATGTTATTTTACAGATTCAACAGAATTCAGTAACTTTGTAACTAAACTGAAATGATTATGGTCCAGTGCAGAACTCATAAACTAAAGAATTCTGACTCTATCTCTGATATCAGAAAATTCTATGACATATATTTTGAGAAAAACAAAGCAAATAATCCTCTTATTATTAAAAAAACATAGCAATTTTTATTTTTTTTATTTTTTTTACCTTTTGCTTTGTTCCTTCATAGAAATTCAAGAAGATTGGAATTGAAAGGTAGTTGTAGTTGGCTCATGAGCATTACTAGAAGTAGGTTTGTTTTGCATTTTCCTCTTCTTCTTCTTCTTCTTATAACAAATTCCTCTTGCTTTAGCTTGAAAATCTCTTACCTCTCTAAGATAAACGCGTATAGCTCCACTCGCGAATGGATTATTCTCAGGTAAGCCACCATTTTCTTCATAGGCAGCTCTAAGCCTACCAATAAGTGCATCAAGACTTCCCCATGCTTGTCTAAGAGGACAAGTACAAGGCCCTGGAGGCTCTGGTTGACCAAAAAAAGGGCAACCATGTAAATGTACCTTAGTTTTTCCAAATTGATCTAGGTATCGGAGAAACTCTAGCACGTGGTTATAGTTACACTGGGATAAAGGAACAGGTGGCCTTTGATTTTTCAAGTATTGTCCAAAAGTATTCCAATCGCGACGTTTCTGAGACTCATATCTACTCAGTTGAGGTGGTACTGGTGGTAGCTGATGATGATGATGATGATCGTCAGATGGTGCTATAAGTATAGTGGTTTTGGATCTCGATGATGATCCTTCTCCTCCTCCTCCTCCTCCTTCGCCTTCGATTATTATTTGATCATTTGACATCATAGTAAGGTATCAAAATATTTTAATTGTGCAACCTAGGTTGACAATATATAATATGCTTGGTAAAGAAATTATAAATAGCAAGTTATGATCATTTCAAGCTTGAGATTTAATTAAATATTGTTGATTTATTATGAAAGAAAGAAGAAAAAGTGAGTAGAATTATAGATGAGAAAGATGGAAATCAAATCATGGAGTACCAAGGAGACATGGCATGGGTCCAAGGAAAGTATATTAACTCTTCTTTTTCTTATTCCTTCTTGTTTTCTTCCTTTAATTGTCCTATTACCACTAATCATTTAACTTATTTCTACTTATTTTTACACTAAAAATTCAAAATCACTCTACAACGATATCATTTGTCTGAATACTAATATAATATAGTATAATAGGAGTTTCAACAATTCAATCATTTGTCTGGGTAATTTTTATATAAAAAACTTATAATATAACGTAATAGGTATTTTAATAGTCCAATAAAAAAAAAACTTGATTGTAATAAACAGTAACAGAGTTTAGAATTTTTAACTACTAAGAAGTAAGAAAGAGTGTGACAATATTTCTACAATTGTCATTGAATAGAAGTTAAGGTTTCATGATGATAATTTGTTTTTGTTTTTAATAAAAAAAAAAGAAATGTTATTAGTATCTTGATAATTGTGCTAGCTAGCATCATTAAAGCAATCATTATCAAGATATTAGCAAAATCAGCACTTTAATTTAGACTTAGTAGGGGTAGCTAGAGCTGGAAAATATGTTAAATGGTGATAAACATGTACAGTTTATTACTAGCTACTTGTATATATGTATATGTAGAAATGAAATGACCCTACCATGATATGATTTCCATAAATTAAAAAGAAATAATTTAGTGCTTAAATAAGTTAACAAAGAAATTTGTCTTAATTGTACTTTTTAGTAATTTAAGCTAGATGCTGAGCTGTAAAGAGTAGCTTAAGAATATAATTTGCTGACTAATAAATACAAAGTAATTGCAAAAGAAAACATATGTGATGTTGGGGTTCCTAAGATAATGGAAATTGGAAAGAACCAAATTGAAATAAGTTTTAAATAAATATAAAGGAAAAAAAGAAACAAAGGGTAAAAGATATATTTAAACATAGTGGATTAACAAAATGATTAGAGTCTGTTTGATATGAATGAAAATATTTTGCGTGAAAAATTAAATAAGAGGTTTTCTTACTTTTTAATATTTGATATAAGCGAAAAAATATATTTATCTTCGATTTTGAAGGCATGTGTCATTCTAATAGGATTTACTGTTATTGAATTTGTTATAGGTGAGACTAGTGATTATGAATATCCGATTAGTTAAATGATCTTCAACTTTCTGCCGTTCACAATATCTCTTGCTTGTCACGACAATAACTCCTTTTTACGTTCTCCTTCGGTGATTATCAACTTATTTATGACTAATTCTAGAGCATTTTGTATAATTTAAACAAATACTACATGAATTGAAATGAAAAGTAATCTAATAATATATCATTTGATGTCTTCTACCATTTTCTTGATATAACATACGACTAAATTACATGAACTTCTTACTTTTGAAATTGTATCTGATAAACAAATTTTGGAGAATTCATTAATACACATCTATTTAAGTGTTCTTAGAGAAATTAAGCAGGATAGATTAGATAAGGGAGAGTTCGCATTGAAGTAGTCATATTTTTGTTGACATGTCTGCTTCAGCGTGTTTCAAAAGAATGTTTCTCTGGTTTTACTTTAATTTAGTCATTGTATTTTTTGAAATTATGAAATCTGTTTTAGCTCTAACTTTTAGCGTGTCTCGAATTTCTTTTAAGAAAAAAGTTACTTCTTTTGTTCTGCTTTGACCCGTTTGACCATAGATTTCTCAAGTAATATTTGGGAAAAAAATTGACAAATAATGTTTATCCATACAATCTGTCATTATTTAGCAAATATCCAAATACTATTTTTTTCTAGTAGTTGGGTCAAATCTCATTATTTGAAATCTTTTAAAAATTGAAATTCTACATCAAACTTTTATCCTTTACAGAACACCTTCTATAATAGTTATTTGCGTTGTATTACATAATTTTTTACGTGAACACCAAAGTAGTGATGAAATATTCAATGAATATGAAAGTAATGACATGGTTATTGTTGAACAATCGGCTCAGGTAACAAAGTCATGTGTTTTGTCTACTTCACGATGTGTGAAGTGATGTTTGTTGCAGTCAATCCAAACTACCACATTGCTCGAGTTCCATGGACACTAGTTGTTATTCGTTGCAACGAAAATCCAATTGACTTTTAATATAAACTTATGATTAGTTTTGATAGTTTTTAAAATTTATGGATATAAATTATATTTCTCTAATAAATTAAAATATGTTTCCCAAATACTGTAGAAAGACATATGGTGAAATTTCGCCCAATGAATTTGCCAAGAATATTTGAAAATTTATAACCAAACGCTAGCTAGTTTAATTAGTGTATAATTTTTTCAAAAATATGAAATCCGTTTTTAGCTATGACATTTCGTTTTAAAATCATGTTCTTTAGTTATTGCTTTACTATTATGAATATCATGTAAAATTTGTTTATATCTTGTAACTATTTTGAGTAATTAATCAACTATCAATGACAAAAAAAAACTTTTAACTATGGTAAGTAATAAAAGCTTAATCAACTTCAACTTGAAGAAAATACGACAGTTGCCTTTTAGCCTACGTTATGTGTGATACTAATCATAATATTTGTTAATCTTATTAATAATACATAACCATTAACCAACACTGCTACTGCTAATAATGCTCATGAGTGATAATATTATACACATCCACTCTCAGCTCCAGTCTTTCTCATCACTCCATAATAGTTGTGAAGTGGTGTTTCACACTTTCTTTTAGTTGACTTAACTTCTCCACTCGAAATCCGTGAGATATTCAAAAGGGAACCCGTAGATCGAGTGTATTTTGCCTCTACTGAGTTTTAAACCTGAGTTCTCAACCACTTCATTGATCCTTAGGTCACACTCTTGGGTGCAAATTTCAAAGACTTGCATATATGAGAAAGTACTATCATTTCTAGCTAGGGGCGGACTCACATGTAAAGGTGGGGGTGCACGTGCACCCGTTCAAAAAAATCATGTGTATATATATTTATCTTGAGAAACGGATAGAAAAAGGAATATAATAAAAAGTGCACCCATAATGAACATTCAATTGCTCTTGGTCTGTTGGTAGAAGTGAGGAAATACCTCCTTGCAGACCCAGGTTTGATCCTGGTCAACAACACTAATGCACCCAGACTCTTCAAATCCTGGGAGCGCCTCTGATCGTAGCCTCGGTATGCAAGATTCCAGATCCCAAACTAGTTTGTGATTGATGAATAAGGTTTCAAAATGGAAAATTTCATGTTTAAATGAAAAATAAGCACAAGATTGATTTCTAGTAAATTTCTATTATGAACCACTTGCTTAGAATATGACATCAAAGTCTTTTGAGAAGGAAATAGCTCACAGTTTGTTTATTTTTGGATAACAGCGTTGCTCGGACCAGCAACTGCAATCCCTGCATCAGGTACTTGTTACCTCCTACCAAGACAGATATAGTATCTGGTACAGCGCTACCAAAACATATACAAGCACGAAGAAATTCACCGAGTGTATTTTTGTCTAAATTTGAACCTTGGACTTCAAGGTTTTCACCCACTTTATTGACTACTAGGCCAAGGATGCCAAGAGAACAACTCACAATATTCTGACTGATAAAATAATCTAACTTACCTCATCACAAAAGCCTTGACCGAGAAGTCCCAAATCTGCGGAAGAAGTTGCTGTACTATCACAATCTGTTTGCAATAAGCTCCAGCATCGGTTCAAAACTACTAGCAACTATCATATGTGTTGCATGGTACTATGTTAACGGAAATAAATACAACAATAAAACCAATAAATTGGAGAACACATAGGAAGGAATAGAACTTCTACAACTAATTGAAACTCAGATACCTCATGAATAAACTCAATTAAATTGAAGCCCTTTTTCTTAATTAAAATAAATACAAACTAAGTTTGATCACTCTGAGGGGGACTTTTTCTGCGATAAACTCATGATCTCCTGCTTTGAAGAATTCATGATTCATATATGTTTTACCATCTCTTTCCAAACTACAATTTATCCAGATCTTGAAAGTTTCAGATACCATTTCATTCTTTCTCTGCTTTCATTTTCCTTTTTCTAAACAGAATTAACGGCGAAGCTAGACAAGAAGCAACCCCGTCAAAAATAAAAGAGCAAGAAGAAATAAAAATAGAGTTCAAACTTTAGCATTACAGCATGTACAATATTCTTTAACTGATAGGAAGAAAAACATACATACCTTTCTCAGATGCCAAATTGTGAATGTTCAAGAGAAATGTCCCAATCATTAGAAGTTAAACATGAATTCCCCAGGAACAGATGTATATAGAAATGTTCAGAAAATGCATGTTCTGGTTGAGATGGATGTGTAGGCATACTAGGAGCGACAAGATCAGGAATGAGGTTTACGGGAAAAGGTGGCAGTGGTCTGCAGACAATATGATAGAAGCAAGACTGAGATGATTTGAGCATGTGCCATGAAAGTGCATTTACGCACCAGTGAGGAGGTGCGAGCGGCTAGTTGTAGGGAGTATCCAGAGGGGGAGGTAGGCCGAAGAAGTATTGCGAAGAGGTAATTAGAGAGGACATGACAACTTTATATTACCCAGGCCATGACTCTAGATAGGAAGGAGTGGAGGTCGCATATTATGGTAGAAGGTTAGTAGGGGTGAAGTTGTGTATTGTCGTGCGTAGGTATAGGCTTGTTAGTGTTTATCGTGGTGCTAATCATACCCTTGAAGTTCTTGTCTTATGTCGTGTATTTTGTTTCGATTATCACACTATTATTTTGTTGTTGTTTTTTTCTTTTAGACTTAACACTATTTTTCTTATTAACGGTTATGCTTTCTTCATTATTTTGTTCTTCGTTTACTTGGGTTTGATACACTTGAGCCAATAGTCTTTCGGAAACAACCTCTCTACCTCCTCGAGGTAGGTCTACGTACACTCTACCTCCCAGACCCCACTTAGTGGGATTTCCCTGGGTATTTAGTTGTTGTTGTCACCTTGAGGAAGGTGAACTTAGTCCATTGAGCTGGCAGAAGGGTAGAAAAAAAAACAATTGCAAGTTTTTTCATGTTCAAGAGAGGAAATGGGAACAAAAATAGGCAAATAAACTTCAGACAGTTAATTGTTAGTACAACAAAGTGATTCAGGTAAATTGTAATATCACTTTAAGTATAATTCTCCCAGGGAAAACCACTGGTGACAATTTTAGTGAAGTTTAATCTTGGAATATCCAGCAACACAAATGCAAGGTGATGCTATTGTTTGAAACTTGTCTCTTATTGCACAAAGTGAAAACCCGAACAAACGCAAGAAACAAAAGAGGCAATGCAGAAGTATTGCCTTACAATCATAATTGGAAGGCCGTGACAGTTGACAACTTCTTTGACAGCAGTAAACATAGAGGAACTGTTATGTTGAAGGAGTGGAAGACAATAAAATGGAGCAATGTCAGACACCATCTTTAACATCACCAAGATGAGATGCCAAAGAGACCCTTCGAGCAGGAACAGATTGAAATTTGCCAAAGCTGAAAGGCAAACGAGACAAAGTGATTCTGGGGCAATTATCGCTAACTTTATCATAATGTATTGTGTAATTTGAGCTGCTTATGTTCCTGGAGTAGCAGAATGAATCATCCTTATATTTATAGACTTGTTGGGTACTCCCGATCCCACTGACAACCAATTGCCCCTTTACAAGAATATGTCCCTGTGCTTTTTGCATGTTTTCAGTAGAGCTGGCTGACGATACGTTCTTGGAAGTCTTTATCCTATTATCATCAAATCCCAACGTAACATTTGAGATTGAGGCATAGCTTTCATCTCCTTTGTCTACATTGTCAGAATGCAAGAGAAGCAGAAACTTTTTGAAGGACTTACGAGACTGAACATATGAAGTTGGCCTCACGACATCAACAGTTTCATTGAAATAAATAATCTGATCCACATTTTGCAAATTTCCTCCGTTACCCTCCACCATATAATTACTATAACTTAAAACTTGAGCTGACTTAGTAGTGATGTTCCCGTAGGATGACTTAACCCATCCTGTCAATGTGATTGATCTACTAGCATTTGTGACGAAAGATCCATCAATGCCTGTAAAATTTGTCCTAAGAGAAAACGAAAGAGGCAGACTAGTATACTTCAATAACTTCCCTTCTGTCTTTATACTCTTATCATCCAACCAAAGATGCAAATTTGCATCAATGTACCACACATTAAGAGCATTAGTGACACTGAATGAAATCTTATGCATATTTCCGTCTAAAATCTTCCCTATAAATGGCGTTATTTCAATATCATATGATGGAAGATCAAACGATCCGATCCCGCTTATAGGTCTCCACAAGAGAGGATTGACACCCCCGGTATAGATCACCGTGAACGGCCAAACTACACCAACCACCACATCATCCACACTAACTACTACTTCCCTAAAAGCTCCATTCCCTGGTGTATCAGTAAGGTTATTTGCACGAATATAATCGTTCGGTGGATTACTATACCAAAACTCATCATTCTCATGAAAGGAAACATAAACTTCCAGTACAGCCCTATAAGCATTTTGTGGAATTTCAAACTCTTTTGACTGAACATCTGTAGAATTCTCAACCTCAAACCACAATCCATCATTCAACGGCATGTTCCTCGAAATAGGTAAGATCAAATCAGCCCTAGAATCAAATGCCTCGTACGAATTTCGCTTATACATTTCTTCAGCAGGATAAAAATGAATAAAGAGTTCCACATGATATACACCAGTGTAAGTACTATCAACTAAATTCCCCATATAAACAGCAAAAATTTGATTTTTCATCATAAGCAAAGAGTAATACCTTGTAATATCCTTCTTGACAGTCCAAACAATTCCATTAGCCCTTGGTTCAGCAGTGCAGCTTCTGAAAATCTCAACCCCACTAAGCCAAACCCCAAAAATTCTATCAAATTGCCTTCCTTCACAAGTTGATTTCCATTCCAAAACAATCTTGGAAAATTTCTGAGATGGGCAACTAAAAGGGGGTGTGTAGTTTGCAAGAAAAGGGGGTTTTCCATATGTGTAACCAAAGTCATGTTTAAGGACTAAATATGAACAAGGATTGGTTTTGGGGAGATTTATAGGTTTGGTTACTTCAAAATAGGTTGTTGGGGTTGCATTATTGTTCTTGGAAGAAGAGTCTAGCTGGGTAATGAGCTGTGATTTAAACAGAGAGGTACCATGGAGAGTTGCTATGGAAAAGAGTGGTTTTTGGAGCAGAGTGAAAAAAATCAAGAAGAGGAAGAAGAATGCCATTAATGGTTTTGGTTTGTAACCATGTTGGTATGGTTTGATTAAGGGGTTGATATAGTGTAGATGGACACCCCCTAGGAGTAGCACAAAAAGAGGGATTAGCATTATTGACCCAATGATAAAGCACTAACACCTTCCTCGTTGGGGCTCCGCGCACTGGGAAAAGGCTGACGCGACGGGAAACCGGCCACTAGTTACAAAGCTAGCAACGTTTTTCAGCAGCAAGCTACGGTCTAACGACCCCCTAACCTAGTCAGTATTCCAAGAAATGCTGGCTTTTTCGATTGCCCCCGATGCACGAGGACTAGCTCACCAGTAAAGGAGAGGGGCGGACTAACTTGACCGGTAGAAGGTGAGAATAGTCAATGAATCGGAAGAGGAATGTTGATCGCCTTAGTTTTGGGGGTGGAAGGCAAAAGAAAACGTAGGGGAGGGATAGAATCACTACACTATCACGGCCAACTATACCAACTCCTTAATGTAAGGATATGGTTCGGAGAGCACTTGTTGGGTGAAATATTTTTTGGTTGCTAAATGTTACGGCCTAAATGCTGAACTATTGACCCTACTTGTTCGGATGGGTGTTCTGCTGCTTTGGTGAGTTTAGTGATCATGGCTGGCTCACCTGATCTATCAGCTGAGTAGGCACGGAGTTAGCCGGGGCTTCTTCCTCGAGTCCTGTCATGATCGCGCACTCGACGAAAGAGCTTTACAAGCGGCATTGCCCTTCTTCACTCACGCGATATTGCTGGATCGGGCTTTCGCCCTGTTCTATTGGAAGAGAGATGAGATTCCTTCGGGACAGACTCCATTCCGAATATCATCATGACTCTCGAAGTCATGTGCGGTAGCAATACCAAACCAAATACGACGAGTAGTGGGGTCCTGAGCTAAGCCTTGGCTAAACCTTGGAAATCGTAATGCCATAATGCTTTTCAAATCCTCCTAGCCTAACCCGTTCTGGTTGTTATGACTGGCAAGAATCGGTAGGTTCTTTCAGTTTGAAATTCACAAACACACTTAAGGTTCTATTATTTCAAATTTATTTTATAAATAATTTTCTATACATTTTTGATCTATGTGACATTATCTTTTGAGCCCAGTTGATAGTTTTTCAATAATAGTGTTACGTAAATTAAAAAGAGATTTATAAAATAAATTTGGAGATAATAGAATATTATTATAGTATAAATGTATCTATGAAATTTCGGACATAGATTAGGGCTGCTGTGTATTTTTCCTTTAAACTTTGAATGACTACTTTGATTTTATTGTTTTTTATCATTATATAATATATAAATTTATTATTTGGATGATAATTCTACGAGAAAGATAATTGGGTAGAGCTTTTATAAGAGAGTACATAAAATATAAGATAGAATTATTAAATAAAAAATAAATATAAAATGAGAAGAAAATATTAAGATTAGAAAAGCAATTGAGGATGGTACTTGAAAGGTAGATGCATAGATGACGTCCAATGTGATCATATTAAATCAATCGTTACATAATGCGAATTTTTTTTATAATAATAAATTTAAACGATACAATAAAATTAACTAATAATAGAAATAAACATAATATTTAAATTAATATTATTTAATTGTTTAACTGAATTATCATCATTTTTAAGACACGAAAAAAGGGGGTATTTGATAGTTGAGGTGCATATAGACTGAAGTTATGTGAGGAATTTGGTCTGAGCGGTGAAGTATCTCATCGGCGGCGGCTCTATTGAACGGTGAACGGCGTATGACAAATCCTCTGTTTCGAGGTTTTCGAAGACTTGCCTTACTTTCACTTAGCAAGCCTCTCTTCTCTTCTTCTACCTTTTCTAGGTAAAGCTTAAATTTTTTTTCAAAATTTCTCTACAATTTCCTTTTAAGTTAGTTTTGGTTATGCTTAATAGGTATTTGGAATCATGATTTCGAATCAGCATTTGAACATGAGATATGAAATTATTAGATCAAATGAGCATTTGCATATCAGGATATGTTATGTGGATTGTGGAATCACTATTCTAAATCAGTCTTTCGATATACATCATGACTTCAAGTTTTAAAAAAGATATGATTTGATAAGTTTATGTTTTGTATAAAAGATTCAACATTTTGAATTTTGCAAAAAAAGATTCATGATGTGGTGCTTTTGGATATTTTGGTATTTAGTTAGTGAATTATGATTTGATCATTAGGTAAGCTTGTATAGGAATTGGAAAAATATTGATAGTTTACAGTTCGTAGATTTTTCGTGTTTATGAGAAAAATACAACTTAAGCAATCTAATTGCATTGCTTGTACAAACAGAACTTCAATTTTAAATTAATCTAACTTATGTCGCGTGCGAACAGGCACTTAAGTTTGTCCAATTTAGTTAGACCAATTCTTGGAAATCCAGAAAAGTTTTTGAACTTGTCAAGGTTAGTGCTTAAGGAGAGGTTAATCCAACAAAACCCCTGTTGGGAATCAAGGAACTTTAGTCATGGAAGATTGGATTTTGTGATGACAAGAGATGGGAAACTAAAGTTTGAGGAACATGAAGTGGAGGCACCAAAGTCGGAGAAATGGAAGACAAAGAAGAAGCTGAAGCTGCAAAGGAAGAGGGAGAAGAAGAAGAGAAAAGCTGCCAACAAGAGAGATCCGAGAAGACTTGGTGTTCAGGGGAAGAAGAAGAAGCAGAAATTTGACACTGCTGAAGAAAGAATCAAACAGAAGATTGAAAATGTGAGATAAAGATTTTTCTTTTTCACTTTTAGGAGCCTATGATTGTTTTTTTTTTTTTTTTGCCCAATAATGCTACTGCTGCTACTGTTATTTTCTCCATTATTCTATATGCGGTTACCTTGGTCGAGGGTCCTTCCGAAACAACCTCTCTACCTACCTTCAGTTAGGGAGATAGGAGTAAGGTTGCATACACACCACCCTCCCTAGACTCTACTAATGGGACTACAACTAAGGATTCATAGTGCCACCCCTAACTTGTTTGAGATTGAAAACAAATACCACCGCAGCTACTGAAACTATGTCTCAGCCCGAATTATTTGGTCTCGACTGTATCATTTCTCAAAATCCATCCCGTTCCGTCTGAACCTGTATGATTGTTATCATTATATTAGCTTAATAATCTGCAATAATATTAAGATGAACTGAATTGAAGCGCTTGGGAGTGAGCTTCAACCTGTTTTCTTCAGTTTGGTTGACAATAAATTAGAAGGAAGCCGGATGAAAATGACAAATTAGACGTATTGATGTGTTCTCTGTTGTTATTGTTAAATTTATTGAGGAACCTTTTATATTACCATTTCTCATTTGGTACTTGGAAATTAAAGTAAGATTAGAGAAGCATCATTGATCCTGCCTTTGTCTTTTTCCTTCTCTTCTTGGCTGTGGTTGTTGGAGCTTAATCTTAGTAGTTATTGCAAAAAAGATCCATCTTGTCTACGATTTCTGTCTTGCAAGACTGGAGAAAAAAAAGAGCCTTTGTGCTTCCGAATTACTTTAAATTTTTGTGTCATCTACTTTAAACCAAGTTACAACAAGTCCTGTATGCGTGGTTACTGCCTCACTGAGACATTGATGCCATTTCGTAGTTAATTTTGTGGCTATCTTAACCTTTTCCTGGTTTAGGGGTGTGAAGCATGTAGTATGGTCTCCCTATATTTATATTTGTAGAAGCTAAGATTTGTTTTGTTTGCATTTTCCATTTACTGCTATACAAAACCTAATGTACTTTTTTATTTCAACAAAAGCTGATATGTGTTGGCTTTGGGTCAGGCAAAAGTCAAAGAAGCTATGCTAATTGAGAGACTAAAGAGATATGAGGTTACCAAAGTTCAAGGTCCCGAGGTTAAGCCACATTTTCTCACTGGTGAAGAACGATTCTATATTAAAAAGATGGCACAAAAAAAGTCTAATTATGTGCCTATTGGCAAAAGGGGAGTCTTTGGAGGTGTTATTCTTAATATGCATCTACATTGGAAAAGACATGAAACTGTCAAAGTCATATGCAAACCCTGCAAACCTGGTCAGATTCAAGAATATGTTGATGAAATTGCAAGACTGAGTGGTGGCATTCCGATTCAGATAATTGCAAATGATACCATCGTTTTTTACCGAGGAAGGGAATATGTGCAGCCTGAAATTATGTATCCTATTGATACACTGTCGAAGAAGAGGGTAAGTTTGTTAGAGCTAATTTTCTATAATAACCAAGTCATTGCTTCTCATCATGCATTCATGCAAAATTCACTTTGTAAAGTCTCAATGTGTATAGCCCTTCTACCATAAACTTCTACTCATCGACACCAACTTCCACAATCATTCTTCTGCGGTTGACGCGCTACTTAGTCTATTTGCGTGGGTCCTACATTTTCTCAATTGACTTGTGCCAAAGATGTATGACATAGGTGTGTGTAGTTCTATGGATAATTTTATTCCTAATATTATCAAAAACTGCATGTACCGATATATGCACATTTTACCCCTATTGTAGCCGAATCCATGTTATGCAACGTATTGTTGACCTGGCTCATAGATGTAGTTAAGTTAATTATTAGGGTAGATCATCTGAAATCCACCTTAACAACCACTCTCCTACCGTTTTGTGACTTGTATTGTTGATTTGGCTCATAGATGTGGCTCAGTTGATAATTAGAGTAGATCATCTGAAATCCACCTCAACAACCACTCCCCTAAGTACCCAAAAGTGTGGCCTAGTGCTTAGTGGTCAATGAAAGTGGGTTGAGAACGATGAGGTCTCAAGTTCAAATCCTAGCATAGACAAAAACACTAGGTGATTTCTTCTCATCTGATCTAGCCTTGGTGGACGGAGTTACTTGATACTTGTTGCTGGTGGAAGGTGAAGTTAGTCGAGGTGCGTGAAAGCTGGCCCAGACACCACAATTATCTAAATAAAAACACTCTACTACCCTCTTGTGGCTTGTGTAATTCGCTCTACCTCACAAAAGAACAAGACCTTTCGTTGCACCTTATATACCCCATTGCACTTTGCAGTTTCGTCTTTTTCCATCGACCTTCTTTACTGCTTCAATCGTCAACATTATAGGAAAAAGATCTGTTGGTTTTTGCGATATGTTTGCACTATTTTAACCATCGATGGCTGTTTAGTTCGAAACTGAAACTAAATGTTATCAGCTTTTCATCATCATTCTTAGGAATATATACCAAAATGTCGTTTATTTCACTTGGAAAGATAACAAAGTATCTATCACTTTGTATTCAACAAAACATAGTAACGATCTTCCTTTTGCAAATGCTTTTGGATATTTAACTTACGATTTTTTCCCTCACAGACCTTTGGTAGTCTCATACGTGTTTCATGCTACTTTTTTTTGGAATCAGTTCACTGCACTGAAGGATTTGACTTGTAATACTGTTTGATTCTGTCATATTTACCTATATCTCTGTTTTATCTACTTCTGCATCAACCATGGTATGAATTACTAATCAAATTCTCTTTCTTCAGGCGTTGGAAAAATCAAAATACGAGCAATCGCTAGAGTCTGTGAGACATTTCATTGCCATTGCTGAGAAGGAACTTGCACTCTACTATAGACATGTTGCCCTATATGATGAACCAAATATTCAGAGTGCTTACTCCATCCTTGATGATTCAACAAGTACAAGTGAAAAACGAAATGATGAAATAGGAGAGGAGAACTATTCAGCAGACGAATCTATTTCCTTGGATCTCGAGTTACCACAAGTTGATGATTATTGCTCGGATGATAAACAATCTTTAAGCGAATTTGGATTTGAGGATACTGATGAATCAAGTAGTGATGAGTTGGATTCTGGGGAGGAGGAAACTAGTAATTACTGCGGTAGCATATGGGGAAATTATTGAATGTTGAGACTTGAAATAATGTGGTTTTAATTCTTGATCTGATAAATTGAGGGATTGGAATAGAATAGAATTTTTTCAAATTCTAAATCTTCTGTTTGGTTATCCTGAAATTGGCACAAAAACTAGAACTTGATTTTTAATTTTTTAACCCAAGATAGATCATATTTCTTATGTCAATATTTCTATTTTCAGATGTTGCCTACTCCTTCTGTTCTTAGTTACTTGTCCATATATTTTTTTTAGCTGTTCTTATTTCCTAACTCCTCCTCGGGTAATTCTCAATGTTTAGCATCCTATCTTATTGATTCTTCTTTTCCCTCATCGCGAGCTCTCGCTTCCACGATGAATACTCCAAAAATTCACTATAAAATTGACATACCATAATCCATAAAGAACGTGAATTCTATCTCTACCATGAAAAAAAATCTAATGAATCAATATTTTATCTCAAGAAACTTACACATTCTTCAGTTATACAAGTACTTCTCATTTTTAAAACCCTATAAAATCTTAAACAATTAATTCAACAACTGAACCAATAATTAGTTAAATTAATATTTTAATTCTATAATTATCTAAACTCTATATTTGTCAACCCTAAGGACTATTTTGGTCATTTTCCCCTATATTAGCCTTTATTTCTTTCTTCTTCACGCAAATATTGCAATCTGCAATCAGTAAAGCAGTGATAAGGAGATATTTTTCAAAAAAAAAAAAGATGGCCGGATTGTCACAAGATTGGGAGCCGGTGGTGATTCGCAAGAAAGCGCCGACCGCCGCCGCACGGAAAGATGAGAAAGCAGTCAACGCCGCCCGTCGAGCCGGTGCCGAAATCGAAACCGTCAGAAAAGGTTCATATACAACATGCTCTAATCTTCTTATCTCAGTTTTATTGATTTTCTGAGTAGCTTTTTACGATGAGTTATACTGTATCTGCTCCTTTTTTTTTCATTCCCGATCGGCTTTGCTTGGTACGAATTAGGGCTTTTAATTTTCCGGTCAGTTTAACGGCCAATTTCCCCTTTATCTATGGTTTCCTGTTTACATATAGCTAATTTCATTTCATGCTCAAATTGAATAACTCAACTCCTAATAAAACACTTCTGAATAAAAAATATTTGAATTATTTTTTTTGCACATTAAATTAACTGATTAAAATATACTCACAGCCTCAAGTAGAAAGTGTATGTGGTTTTATAGATGTGTATAATCAAGGAAGAAACATATTTTATGTGGTTAGGAAGTTATTAATACACGATTGAGAACACACTGCGAGGCGAGGCGCGAAAGGTTGCTTCATTTAGTAAGATAAGGCAAGATGCAAGGGTGTAGTAGCTGCGCGGAAGCTGTTGCGCCCTTAGTTAATAGCAAAACTTACTCTTCCTGGTTTTGGTTTTATGACGAATAGAAAGTTCAATGTGCAATAGATTTCCTTATTTATAACTTAACTGCTTTTTGTGGTTCGGTCGTTCGGAGTTGCCTGTTAGTATCCTAAAGTCCTATATGAGGAGCATCTTGTATATAGTCTTCTACCAATGAAGCCAAATTCCCCCTTCGTTTTTCTTCTCTATTTTATATTACGAAAGGGAGGCTCCATGTTACTTTTATGTGCATTTTTCTTTTCTGCTTTGTTTGCCAAGAGAGACTAGTAATCTGAATTTTATATTGGTAAAGAGGTCCGGAGTGATATGCACGTCGCTTTGTCATTGCATGTTGATTTCTCTTGATATAACTCAAGTTGGGCAGTCTGGATCGGGAAGGAAATGACTTGTTAATGTTGAAATGGGCCTACTTTTATGTAGAATGATAGTATCTCTTTATCTGGGTTAATACCAATCCTTTTGACATTTCATGAATATTTTTGTCGTAGTTTATATATATTACAGTTTCATATGTTCCATGTTTTGCCAATTGCTAGATGGTGTGAAACTTCATTTTTGGTGTGATATTTTTTTGTTGACATCGATCCTTTAGTTGTGAAAATGAGCAAAATGTTTTACGCTCATGATATCTATTTTCTGAATGCAGCTACTGCTGGGTCAAACAAGGCTGCCTCTAGTAGCACAACGTTGAACACGAGAAAGCTGGATGAAGATACTGAGAATCTGTCACGTAAGTTTGAGTTGACGTTATAACTGAAAGAGAATCTGTCACGTAAGTTTGAGTTGACATTATAACTAGAAACACTTCTATAGAAACAATGTGTTTATAGAGCGTTTCTGTGCTCTGACCTGTTATACACCGTGATTTGAACTGTGCGCCACTAGCTCTAGGAATTTCTCGGTGATCAAAAGAAGAAGAGCACTTTTTTTCTCTGTGAGTCCAAGTCATGCTTACATCCCAACTTGACAAAGCGTCCTTTTAACGGTTTCTCCATCAGGCAAATACCAATAGGTTTGCCACTGGAAAAAACCCCCAGATGTTTTATCTTTTGCTGATGACATTGGGTGTTAATATCTGTTTTTTGTTCTCAGATCAAAAGGTACCTACTGAACTGAAGAAAGCGATTATGCAAGCTCGACAGGATAAGAAGCTTACTCAGTCTCAACTTGCCCAAGTAACTCTCTCTCTCTCTCTCTCTTACGCGCTTATCTTTTTTGTTATAAATATAGCAATCTACATATAGATAGATTCAAGAGAAAGGCTTAATTCATTGTATCGATATAATTTTGGTAATCCCTTTGTTGCGCAGTTGATAAACGAAAAACCACAGATCATTCAAGAGTATGAATCTGGAAAGGCAATTCCAAACCAACAGATAATTTCTAAACTGGAGAGAGCTCTTGGTGCGAAACTTCGTGGAAAGAAATAAACTGCAAAAGTGATGGTGGTGGTGGTGGGGTGTGTGTGTGTGTGTGAACCTTTTGAACGTCTACATCGTTTGGGTTCTAAGTGTGGTCATGTACATGAGCCTTTTGAATGTTTTCTTTAGCCAGTAAGGTGGTTCTTGTGTCTGGATTCGGGACGTTACTTTCGTTGTTAAAACTGAATGTTTTTCCTGTCGAAAATGGATGTGCTTGCTCTTGCTAGATGTTTAAGGATTGCAATTAGGACAATTCAGCAAATTTGATTATCCAGACATCTTAATCTTAATGAACATGATTGTTCACAAGATATAAAGTTTATTTTGCCATACCAACGTCCTTTGCATTTAGGAATTGTTAAGTTACTAATTCAGATTAAAAGATGAGAATTGGTTAATGACCTTAAAATAGATCAGTTACATTATGTAATTGTATTTCTTTTTGTTGTATTATCTTGGAGGTAAGGAATTTAGCAGATGGTATTCTTAAAATATCTTGCAGCTGAGTTATTATTATGAAATGTTTATTTATGGATGGGATAAGTTTTACTTTTATTATTAGTTTTAATTTGTGATCTTCTAATAAATGACTTTTTTCTTTTTTTTAGAAAAAACAGAACTAATACTCTGCTTATTGATTTAGTCAAATTCAATCGATTTTATTTATAGTTGTTTGTATTAATAAATTTAATTATACCGTCAATAGCTTTGCAGTCCATCATTTATGGATATTTTGTCTCGGCAGTTTTTTTATTGGTATTTTTGATTTGATATTATCTTTTGGCTGTCGTATGATGAGTTCATCTACCTAAACACGAAACAATTTAACCAATAAGACTTTGTTTGTTTTCGTTAAGATAAAAGATGTTTGAATCTGAATATACATTTAAATATTAAGATTTGAGTATCTTGATTTGAATATTGTTTTTTTTCAATATCTAAATGTGGAAGTGAAATTGAATGTTATATTATAAAATTTTTATTTCAATAATATATATCACTTTTGATCAAAAAGAAAGTTTTAAAAGTTTTAATAATCATGATTTGGAGTACTATTTTTTCATTCAAAACCTTGATAAACAACAATATACCAAAAATATTATTGCAAGCAGTGTTCTTGACACACGTCAATATAAGAAAATTATTAATATAAAAAAAATACTTGAAAGGATTTATGAAAACTTACCTATTGAAAAAAAAAAATGATGTTTGATGAGAAAAAATAGAAAGAAATTTTGAGTCTGAATGTTGTTAAGAGTCTCCTACAGATCTGATTTATTACGACTTCTTCAGAGCTACTAAGAGGTTTTTTTTAAAAATAAAACAAATAAACTTAATGAATTTAATATGAATGATTCAGATTTAGACTTAAACACTAAACGTACTTAATGGGCTGAATCTAAATGATTAAGATTCATACATCCATTAACTGCAAACAAATAAGGTCTAAATCACATTGAGAAGTCTTTATGAAAATATCGTGAATTATTCTAACATATAATTACGAATAAAAAGTGAAAAATAAAAGATAATGCTAAATTTTAATAAAATTTAAGTATGTCTAATTATTTGGATCCTAATAAAAAGCTCAAAAACTCATTACCAATCATTTTTAAGGAGAGACAAAGTTGAAATTTAAAATTGAATCATAATTTTAAAACTTAAAATGGAATACGTAATAATAACTAAGTATATCCTCTTGTTCAAGCGGTGGTTTTAAGAAGAAAAAAGAGGTAAAGACTTAGAAAAGAGATACTGAAATACTATTTAATAAATATTCTCAGTTTATTTTTACTTTGTTACTTATTTTAAATTAAATTTTAATTTATTTCGTATCTTCAATTTATCCTCATCATCAAATAGTTATTTTTTAAATTATTTTTTTAAAATATAATTTAGATACAATATACAATCATGATCTATTGTGATCTTTGATTTTGATCATGTATAAATAAGCACTTAATTTATATAAAATTTAATAAATCGACATAAGTGTTCATATGACACGATATACGTAGAGTGCCATACAGAATTTGAAATTATCATATAAAATATTTGTATATGACGAATATATTCATTTATTCAATTTAATACAAATTTAAATGTCTGTCGTGCACATTTAAAATTAAAATTCATAATAATCGACTAATGTTATGTTAAAGAATCTATGTATTACTATAATTCAATAGGAGATAATGTTATTAGATATCTATATTATTATTAATTATTTTTTTAGAGAGGAAAATAAGAAAGTAAATTGACAAGATATTTTTCATGAATACATTAGGTCACTTCTTTCGTCATGAAAATACATTAAATTTTTATCAGACGTAATAAATTTTTCCAAGTTCCAAAAAAAGAAGAAAAAATGTATACAATCTCCATTTCTCAAAAGCCTATAAATCAACCCACTCAAAAATTAAACCTAGCTCAATAATCTTCCAAATCCAAAAAAAAAAAAAGTTTATTAAAAAAAAATGACAAAATTTCAAAAATTCCATGAAGAATGGCATGGACATCTTCGTGAATTAGTACAACAAATGAGCAAATTACCAAAATTTTGTACTACAAATCAAGATGAACAAAACACAAAATTATTAATCCAAAAAGTGATTTCACATATTAATGAATACTATAGAGTAAAGTCATTAGCAGCCAAAAATGATATACTTTATATTTTTAGTGCACCATGGTCTAATTCTCTTGAGAGGTCTTTGTATTGGATTGCTGGTTGGAGACCTACTACTGCTTTTCATATTATATATTCCGAATGCGGAATTCAATTAGAATCTCACATAACTAATATTCTCAATGGATTTCGTAATGGTGATCTTGCAGACTTATCTCCAGATCAGTTAACTCGATTTAGTGAACTTCAATGTGAAACTATTCAACAAGAAAATAATATCACCGAACAACTCTCCAATTGGCAGGTAAGCACTTCAATTTGTTCATTTTTAACTTGATACTTTATTAGGTTGAGTGATAAATGATAATCATTTTTTACATAGTTAATAACGATGATATTTTGATTTTGAAAATATAAAAAAGAAATAATTGATCGTGACTGTTCAAAAAGTTCGTGTCTTTTTCAAAAGGTTATAGTTATCTTTTTTTCTCAAAAGAGAGTGATTTTACCTTTTGTCTACTAAAAATTAGAAAGACTCATTTTTCTTCATTTTTTTACATTTCAAACAAAATCGATTATGGTGATTTTGTGTGTGATTTTGAATTTATTGATATTATTGAAGTTTGAGGTATTACTATTTATTTAATGGTTGATTCGTTTTATCTAGAAAGGGTCATTTTTAAGTTTGTTGATATTATTAAAGTTTAAGGTATTGCTATTTTTATAATAGTTAATCCGTTTTATCCTGAAAGGAAGTAATCTACAATCTCAGATATTTGAGGTGGTTAAATTTCTTAAGGATACTCAATAAGTTACATAGAGTACTCAAATTATTTATTATATCTGATTTGCTAATCTAAATATCGAATGTAATTTATTTTTTTTTGGGAACTCGTAGGATAGTGTTAATGATATAATTGAAAACATAGACAAGAAGATGGAAACACTTTTAGGAATATTGAAAAGAGCAGATGAAGTGAGGCTCAACACACTTCACAACTTGGTGCACCTCTTAACACCACAACAACTCCTTGAGTTTTTTATTGCAGCATCAAACTTGCTTTTCGAGATCCGTAGCTGGGGAATCAATTACGATAATCAACGAGTCAAAGAATTGGACGTATCTGTATTGAAGTTCTGATTAATTTAAATTTTTTTTTTAAAAATAATTTGTAGTTTAACGTGAACTTTTGATAATTGTAGTCTTAGTAGTGTTGCTTTTTAGTTTCTACCATATTATTATTAAAATTAAAATTAGAGGGAAATATTTGGTGAGTCGGTTTAAGTTGCATGCCTTTTTTCAAAACCTTTTATGTATGCAATACTTGTCAAATCAATAATGAATTACCTCATCGGTTTAATATTATTTGTTATGTTACGTTTTTTAAAAGTGAATATAACTAACTTTTTTAAAATTAAATTAGATTATATTAATTTGGTATTTTAAATAAAAAATTAAATATTTTAAAATTATATAAAAATTATTTTGCTTATTAATATTGATGAAACCAGCAATGTAAGCTGGAAAGTATCTCATTCCTCCATTAATAGAGGTTGAGTTCTTGACAGTAGAATGAAATGAAGGAGAAAAAGAAGGTGTCTTTTAATTTGGAATGCTCAATCTTAATCAGTGCATTGTGTGTATATATACACATCAATGAGGAGTTAACAGATTAACAAATCAACAAAGTGCAGAACATGTGAATACTAACTAACTATAACCAACTATAACTAACTATAGATGAATAGTACTAACTAACTAACTAATTGATAACTAACTCATACTAATTAAGCTAGTTTTATCAAATATGATGAAAATATACATCTTAAAATGTTTATCTCAATTTTCATAATTTAACTTTAAAAATAGAAATTATGATAAATAATATCAGACGAAGAGAGTACTTCGGAGTGAAGTCACAATGTACTCTCGTTTAATTTTAGTTTGAAGATAAGTTATGATAAATATTAAATACATGTGTATTTGATATCATTGAACTTAGTTTGAAGACAAGTTAGATAAATACTTTCTTTGTTCGGAATTGTTTGTCATGATTTTTTTTTTTAAAGTTAAACTATAAAATTTTTGACTAACATTTTAAGATATATTTTTTCATTATATTAACATGCAAAAAATTGTAATTTATAGTATTTTTCATGTAGTTTTAGAATATTTAATTTTTTAATTTAAAATATCAAATTAGCATAATTTAATATATCTTTAAAAATTAATTAAATTAACTTTGATAAACGCAGTATAACAAATAATTTTAAACAAAGAAAATATTAAATACATGCATATTTGATATCAGAGGTGAACTCAAATGGAGATAATTAATGCACTATCAATGATTATAGAAGCATTAATTAAAGCATGTTGATTTGATAATTTTGTTAAGCCAAAATATAAAAATTAATATATAAATTATAATATATAAATATATTAAATGATTTTACTAGATAAATTTTATTAGTGGAGCGATCATTTTGAACTTCATTTCGCCCCTAATTTAATTTTATATTTTTAAGCTTCATGGATAAAATTAAAAAAGAACACAAAAAAGGGTAGCAAATAAGATTCAAACCTAGATATCTATGATTTTTTTTTTATGTTAACGGGTGTGCATGCACTTGTATGGGGACATGTAATATTTTTATTTGATATGTTTCATATATATCTGACGTATTAGATATATTGGAGAGTGATGAGTAAATTCGTTTATAATTTTCATATACAAGTCAATTTACTTGGATATAATATATTTAGAATAAGCTATATTTAATTTTAACTACGTACATCTCAATATCTATATATTTTAATTTATTTGAACACACTATAATTTGATAAAGTTTATAATATAAATTAAAATATATTCAAATAATTAGCTCATAATTAATTAGTAGGATTTATGTTTTTTTTAAGGCTCATATATATCCGGTAGGGGTGTGTAAAAATCGAACGGATCAATAAACCGAACCGATAAAATGTTATTGGGTAATTGGGTTATTGAATTTTTAATGGATTTAAAAATAATAATTATTGGTTATTGGGTCGGTTTTGGTTTTTCCTATTGGGTTATTGGTAAACCGATAACCCAATAAGACGATAGTTATTTACTACTTTACCCTTCCTCAATATTAAATATACATAATTTAATATATAAATAGATTCAATATTAGCTTTTCAGGCTATGTGATTTTTTGGTTAGGAAATTGGTGAGAACTTTGTTGATTATCTGGTGGAGCAAGCAACTGTTCAAGATTGTCTCATTGAAATATTTTATTTTAGTTTTAATTCTAGTTCGTAATTGTAGGCGATAGCTTTTGCAAGTTTGTGAATGTTAGTAATTTGATCAACATTCAAAGTTTTCTATTATGTTTTGGCGGTAAGTTGGTAACATGTAATTATAACATACGTACTATTATATATTATTTGATCGACATTTTCTTATTGAGTTAACCGAAATCGAACCGACAACATCAAAAATCGATAAATCGATAATTTTTTTTTATTGATTTATTATTGGGTTAGCATATTTTAAAACCGAAAACCGATAAACCGAACAGATTATATGTAAAACCGAACCGAACCGACGATGCACACCCCTAATACCCGGGCTATATTCATACAAAAAGAATTTTACAAGAAATGATGAGGCTTGGGGAAAATATGAGTATGACGATGAAAATAAAATAAAAATAACTTTTAGTGGTAATCATATTAATAGAGAATTTTAGAGTTCGTTTGAAAAGGCAAAAATAAGGAAATAGTTTTTAACTCAAAAATAAAAAATCAATTTGAAATGATTTTTAAGTTAAAAAATAAAAAGTAAGGAAGATCTACTTTTGATTTTGACGTATTTTAAATTACTTTTTATTTTGCTAAATGCTTTGTAACTTATTTTAAGTTATTTTTTATATTTGTCAAACATTTTCAGAAGTTAAAAACTTATTAATTTTTAAACCAATCCAAATAAGTTCTTAAAGTCATTATTGATATCAGTTTTAAAATACAGAAATTACTAATTGTTATTAAAAATACATACTTAACGATAATAAAATTATTGATGTTAATCAATTGCCGCTCAAGATCGTTTTTACGAGTGGATTAAAATGTATTATTTTTTTTAAAAAAAAAGGAAGAGTAAATTAATAAAGAAGTTGGTTTTGTTATATTTTGATTTTGTACCTGGTTTGATTGGATTGAGTTGATTTATAGGCCTTCTAATTTTGGCAGCTAGCATAGAAAATAATCTTTATTTTTGAAAGAAAATGTAAAGTCATCTTTATATTTTTTCAATGGACCTTAATAGTTCATAATTTAGTGTATAAGTTGTCTTTTTTATACGTCTAAATATAATTGCAGGTAAATTAAGAGTTTATTTTATTTACTTTTTTTTAAAAAAATATGTACTATCAATTATTATTGATAATGAACTTATCAAGAAAATAAATGGTCAAATTTAACCGCGGTCTTCTAAAATTGTCACTAATTTTTATTGAGACGTCTTAATTAGGCGATGTTCATGTTAGATACCTCATGTAGGGTTCTGTTGTGTCATTTTGATACTTTTTGTTCACATGTCAAAGTGAGTGTGATATACTCAATAATAGCGCGTGAAAGGCATTTTTAATTTTATTTTCTCATCTTCTTCTCCGTTTTTCAAGCCACCAATTCTTTTTTTTCAAGCTTAAATTCCTTCAATTGAGATCAAATTTTTTATTCAAATTCGTTTTTAAGTCATTTTCTTTTTTTCATTGTATTACTTATCTAAATCTACCATCACCTCCCTTTATTTTTTGCCGAAAAAATGAATATCGACATCCATATTTCATATTTATTCTCCCCTTCTTTCTTCCACTCCCTCTTTTCTTTCCAAAAACAATACTAAAAAGAAAGATGAATAAATATGAAAAAAAAGAATATTTTTTTTAAAAAAAAAGCACAAAAGAGATTTTGAGTGTAATAAAATAAGAGATTTTCTTAGAATAATATTTTTTATTTATTTACTAAATAGATTTTACGATTATTTTTAACTGAAAAATAACACATGTAATTATTTAATTGATCGTTTATCATGTCGTCAATGAATGTGTTAAACTCTCCTTTAATTTTTTGTTTATTATCATAAAAGTGTCAAAATGACACAATAGAATTCTTAATGAATTGTCTAAAATAAATATCACCTAATTAAAGTGTCTAAATAAAAATTAATATCTGATTTAGAAGATCACCGATAGATTTTGACCAAAATAAATTGATATGGCTCTACACATAAGTTATGATGCAATAAACTTCTCAATTTCAGAAAAGGAAAATAAGGGTGAAATCAAAACTGTATAATATAAAGGAAAACTAGTTAGTATTTTATTTGAAAATAAAAATAAAAATCTTTATATTTAGACTCAAAAAGGATAAGGGGCTATTTAAAGCTAGTGTATTATGTGGATGATTCTTGAAAAGTGGCACCTTTTAGATATTGTTTGGAACTTGAAAGATTTATTATAATTTATAACGTATGATATAATGTCTTTACATGAAAAAGTGACCTAACTAAACTTTTACGAAAAAAATACACCATGAGAAAACGTAAGGATTTAGTAATAATCAAGATCCATTTTATGATTTCGATTTGATCGTATGAAATATTATATTCTTAGTAAATAATAGGAGAGATTTAATATATTATGTTTTTCATAAATTTATGAATTAAAATTAAAAAAAAATAAGCAGTATTGTATTGTATTAATATTGAGTTTAGTGTAGTAATGAATGAGAGAATTGAAACAAAGAATCATATCTTAAGTCTTCTACTATATTTAATATAGACAGAAGAGAACAGATATATATGTTGAAGGAATGTATTCTTTTGTGGAGATTGAACACTTCAACTAATTCAGGGTTGTTTAGATTGTACGACACTGTTTGGTTATTGTAGGTGTGTCAAATGGGCGGTTGGGTTGAAATTGAAAATATTATAATGGGTTGAATAGAAATCGGGTTGGGTCTTGACCCGCCCAAGTTTGCTTTGTGCTCAAATGGGCTAAAGAACGGGATGGGTCTTGAACCGCCTAATTTGACCCGATTAATCTCAATAATTTAACATATTGATATTTAACTTTTATAATCACAATTTTGAATTTCCGCTCAAAAATTTTTTATTAAAAAATTAACAAATGGATAGATAAATCCTAAAAGATGTTAAATAGATAATTATTCATACGTTCAATATAAGAACACATCTTAATAAAAAGTTTTAAAACGGGTTGAAATTAGAGAATGAATTGGGCTCAATTGAGAATTCTCTTCAAATGGATTAAGCTTGAATAGGTTGAGATTGAACCTAATTCAAATTATTTTGACCAAATTCTGGGCGGGTTACTTATGTTTTGAGTTCATTTTTGACACCCCTTGATTGTTGTATTCGAAAGGGAACAAGTCAAGAATTATATTGCTAAAAATCGAAGCAAATTTGACTCAGACGACTTGAATCTCCTTAAAGAGAGCGAAATGTTCATGTCTCAATCTAAAAATTTATTTATACATTTTTATCATTTTATTTTCAACTATAATATTTTAAATTTATAATATATACCAATAATATAATAACGAATAATAGACATAAGACAAAGTAACATAAGTTTCCAAGTTAATTATTTCATCTTAATTTTATATATGAATATATAACTTAAATCTTATTCAAACTATTAAACATAACATTACTTAATACTTAAATATACATGCATAGCTTATTTTAAAATTAAAGGAAAAATAATCTGAAAGAAACTTCAATTTTAATTAAAAATTGTTATTACAATACCAAACTTTATAAAGGACTTTTTATCTTTAAATTATTTAATAATGTATTTTAACGATATATATGTAACGATCTGTTAGTCGTTTTGAGCAGTAGAGTTTATTTCTGGTAATAACTGTCTGGGTCGACGGATCCCACGACGGACCGTCATGGGCACGACGGACCGTCGAGGGTGTCTCGTTCCAAAACACTTAGATTCTGAAAATTTGGATACTGAGGTCGACTCTCTGAACTTCACGACGGAATGGCAGGACAGACCGTCGTTGGCACGACGGACCGTCACGAGCCTTTCCACAGAATTAACTCTCTGAACTTTGTGACGGACCTGTAGTACGGACCGTCACAGGCTGCGTAACCCTGACTGGGTCGGATTTCTGTTAAAAGTTTTAAGAGGCGTTTTGGACTATTCCTGCTTATAATTATAAAGTTAGTGGGTTAATGTTAATAATTCAATTACTTGGGGGTTAAAGGTGATAACCTTGAAATAAATAGTGGGTTACTTTTACCATCTTTTTATACTTAATTATATGATAATTAGGGTAAAATAAAAAGAGTTTGAAGAAGGAAAAAAATCAGAAAGAGACAGAAAGAGAGGGATAACGAGCGAGAAACAGAGAGAAGCGAAGAGGAAAGCAGAGGCTTTGAGGAATAGCTTGCTTGATAACAATTCTTCGGTGGAGGTAGGTTATGGTTTATGCTATTTCATAGTAAACTCTTAATAGCGAATGATATGTATTGGGTAGTATTGTAAAGTCTTCTATATGCTTAATTGTATGCTTGCATGACGTGATTATGTAATTGTAATGGGTTGGAAAGATGAGGTTGTGAAGCTTAAACCTAAAACCCTCTCTGTTAATGATGATGTCTTGGTATAAAAGAAGGTTTGATGAACTAAAAGAATAAGGTTAGTGGATCGGGTGTCACGTTCCGACACCAAGATAGTAGTAGAGGATCGGGTGTCACGTTCCGACACCAGGATAGTAGTAGAGGATCGGAGTGTCACGTTACGACACCAGGATAATAAAAAGAATGAACCTTGAATTATGTTAATATACTCAAATTTAAAGAACTTATTTCCCAAACGAGTATGGTGTGGAGGCGTGAGTCCTCATAGATGTGCTTGGGTTGTGGCCAATGGTTATGGTACTTGTTGTTATCTGTTAAGTATGGTAGTCGATTTTATGTTATTATCTGTTATATATTGCTTTCTATTTTGAGTTGGCCGATGATACCTACTCAGTACTTGTGTCTTGTATTGACCCCTACTTGTATTTGTTTTCTCGTTATTTGTGGAGTGCAGCAAGCGTGCCAACAACTTCGACTCGTCAGCAACTCTAGCCAGACTTCAGCATAATCGGATCTCAGGGTGAGCTATTATTCCTAGCTCGGACTGGATTCTTTCCTTCGCGTCTTGATGTCTTGAAGTTCGGACATGGACCATCTCTTTTACTTATTTTAGCTTCTTAGATACTCTTAGATTTAGTAATTTGAGGATAGATGTTCTTGTGATGATGACTTCCAGGTTTTGGGAATAGTAATTGATAAACTTTAGAAGTTATTTAATTGATTTCGTTAATGAGTTTTAAGTCTTCCGCATTATATTCTGTTTATTATGGTTGAAATGTTGGGGTTTAGATTGGTTGGTTCGCTCACATAGGAGGGTAAGTGTGGGTGCCACTCGCGGTTCGTTTTGGGTCGTGACAAACTTGGTATCAGAGCATTAGGTTCGTTGGTCTCATCACACAAGAACGAGTCTAGTAGAGTCTTGAGGAACGGTAGGGGGACGCTTTTATTTTTCTTTGAGAGGCTACAAGACTTTAGGAAAATTCCATTCTTTCTTTCTTTCGTGCTATTACTTGGATCCAATTGGTATCTGGGTGATACAAATTGGTATTTGACCATCTTCACTCTATTTCGCAGATGGTTAGAACTCGAGCAACAACTACGCCAACACCAACACCGGCACGACAAGATGCGTCTGAAACAGCCACTGAGGCTGTAGCTCGAAGAGGAGCAGTGGCAAGAGGCCGTAGTAGAGGTCGCGGGAGGACGTCCTCTAGAGGAAGAGGAGAAGCACCTGGCCCAGCTGGTACTAGGGCGGTGACTCCTCCACCGACTGAGGAAGTATTAAGAGAGGGTGAGGAAGGAACGAATGAACAAGTGCAGAATGAGGAATTACCACCCTAACCTACCCCAGAGATATTAATCAGGTTCTTGCTTATTTTAGCGGGTTATCTGATCAAGGCCAGACACCTCCAGTGTTTTCTGCACCAGCACCTCAGGTTTCGGGAGTACAACATGCAGCTGTTGTGGCTCCCCGCATGGATGCCTCATTGGAAATAGGCACGTTTCCTCGATTGACTACAAGACCTATAATGACAAGTGATCAGCACGAACTTTTCAGTAAGTTCTTGAAATTGAAACCTTCTGTCTTCAAGGGTGCTGAATTTGAGGATGCTTATGATTTTTTGGTTGATTGTCATGAGCTGCTATATAAGATGTGCATAGTGAAACGATTTGGTGTTGATTTTGTAACCTATCAGTTTCAGGGAAATGCCAAAATGTGGTGGCGATCGTATGTTGAGTGTCAACCAGCACAGGCACCACCCATGACTTGGGCATCATTCTCTAGCTTGTATATGGAGAAGTATATGCCCCGGACTTTGAGGGATAGGAGGAGAGATGAGTTCCTGAGCCTCGAGCAAGGCAGGGTGTCGGTTACTGCGTATGAGGCTAAGTTTCGTGTATTATCTAGGTATGCCACCCAGCTTTGCTTCAGTCCACAAGAGCGGATTCGCCGTTTTGTGAAGGGATTGAGGTCAGATTTGCAGATTCCAGCCTTACAGGTATCTACTGCAGCAAAATCCTTTCAGGAAGTGGTAGACTTTGTGATAGAGATGGAAGGAGTGAAGCCAGATGACTTCACCATGGCATCAGCAACTAAGAAGTTTCGTAAGGGAGGTGAATTTAGTGGTTCTTACTCCAGAGGGCAGAGTTCAGGAGGTTATCCAGCCCGACCTATTCAGTCTTCACTACAGGCTGTAGCTGGGGGTCCACCGCAGACCGGTCAACATTTCTCTGAGTTTGGAGGTTATCCCCAGACTCCGTCGTTCTCACAGAGACCTATGCTTGAACCCAGAGAGTGTTATGGATGTGGGGAAATTGGACATATTAAGAGATATTGTCCAAAAAAGAGTTACAGACCCCCAATAGTCAGAGGTAGAGGTGGTCATGGAAGAGGCTGCCATTCTGGAGGACGTGGTGGCCAAGGTAATGGTGGTCACCAAACCAACCGGGGTGGCGGGCAAGCCAGAGCGACTGCAGCACAACATGGTAGGGGCAACAGACAGACAGGTGATAGGGCCCATTGTTATGCTTTCCCTGGGAGGTCTGAAGTGGAGACATCTAATGCTGTTATCACAGGTAATCTTTTGTTTTGTGATTGCATGGCTTCTGTATTATTTGATCCTGGATCCACATTTTCATATTTATCTTCCTAATTTGCTACTGGTCTTAATTTACATTGTGAATTGCTTGACATGCTTATTCGTGTTTCTACTCCGCTGGGTGAGTCTGTGATAGTTGAAAAGGTGTATAGGTCTTGTCTTGTGACTTTTATGGGGAGCAATACTCATGTAGACTTGGTTATCTTAGAAATGGTTGATTTTAGATGTAATTTTGGGTATGACTTGGCTTTCTCCAAACTTTGCAATCTTAGATTGTAATGCCAAAACTGTGACATTGGCCAAGCCTGGGACAGATTTGTTAGTGTGGGAGGGTGACTACACTCCCACTCCAGTTCGTATCATCTCCTTTCTTCGTGCTAAGAGAATGGTTAGTAAGGGTTGTTTAGCTTTCTTGGCACACCTCAGGGATGATACTACCCAAGTACCTTCAATTGAGTCGGTTTCGATAGTCCGTGAGTTTCAAGATGTGTTTCCGGCAGACCTTCCTGGTATACCACCAGATAGAGATATTGATTTCTGTATTGATCTGGAGCTGGGTACTCGCCCCATTTCCATACCCCCTTATAGAATGGCTCCCGCTGAGTTAAGGGAGTTAAAGGCCCAAGTTCAAAAGTTGTTAGGGAAAGGCTTTATTAGACCAAGTGCATCCTCTTGGGGTGCTCCTGTTTTGTTTGTGAAGAAAAAGGATGGAAGTTTTCGGATGTGCATTGACTACAGACAACTGAATAAGGTAACTGTTAAGAACAAGTATCCTCTTCCTCGCATCGATGATTTGTTCGATCAGTTACAAGGTGCTTGTACCTTCTCAAAAATCGATTTGAGATCTGGTTATCATCAATTGAAAATACGGGCAACGGATGTGCCCAAGACTGCTTTTCGAACCAGGTATGGGCATTATAAGTTCTTAGTAATGTCTTTTGGGCTTACGAATGCCCCTGCTGCTTTCATGAGCTTGATGAATGGGATTTTTAAGCCATAGCTGAATCTCTTTGTCATCGTATTCATTGATGATATACTGGTATAATCAAAGAGCAAGAAAGAACATGAGGAGCACTTGAGAATGGTATTGGAAATGTTGAGGGAGAAAAAGTTTTATGCCAAATTCTCTAAGTGTGAGTTTTGGCTAGATTCAGTGTCCTTGGGGCATGTGGTTTCTAAGGACGGAGTGATGGTGGATCCTTCTAAGATCGAAGCAGTGAAGAGTTGGGTAAGACCTACTAAAGTTACAGAGGTAAGGAGCTTTGTTGGTTTAGCTAGCTACTACCGTCGATTTGTCAAGGGATTTTCTTCTGTTGCTTCCCAATTGACAAACTTGACTAAGCAGAGTGTTCCATTTGTATGGTCGGACGAATGTGAAGAAAGTTTTCAGCAACTCAAGACCTTGTTGACTACTGCACCAATTCTTACCCTGCCAGTGGAAGGTAAGAATTTCATTGTTTATTGTGATGCATCCTATTCGGGTTTGGGTGCAGTGCTAATGCAAGAGAAGAATGTAATTGCTAATGCTTCGAGGCAATTAAAGGTGCATGAACGTAATTATCCGACCCACGATTTGGAGTTGGCTGCGATAGTGTTTGCATTAAAGCAATGGAGACATTATCTATATGGGGTTAAATGTGAAGTCTATACGGATCATCGTAGTTTACAGTATGTCTTTACTCAGAAAGATTTGAATTTGAGACAGAGGAGATGGATGGAACTACTGAAGGACTATGATATCACTATCTTGTATCATTCGGGAAAAGCTAATGTTGTGGAAGATGCTTTAAGTAGAAAGGCAGGGAGAATGGGAAGTCTAGCCCACTTGCAGGTTTCTAGACGCCCATTGGCTAGAGAGGTTCAGACTCTGGCTAATGACTTTACGAGGCTAGAAGTAAATGAGAAGGGAGGATTTTTGGCTTGTGTGGAGGCAAGATCTTCCTTTCTTGATAAGATTAAAGGAAAGCAGTTTACCGATGAGAAACTGATCTGGATCCGAGATAAGGTGTTGCGAGGAGAGGCTAAAGAAGCAAAAATCGATAAGGAAGGTGTTTTGATAATTAAGGGAAGGGTATGTGTACCCCGCATCGATGATTTGATTCACACTATTCTTACAGAGGCTCATAGTTCAAGGTATTCTATACACCCTGGTGCAACCAAGATGTATCGTGATCTAAAACAACATTTTTGGTGGAGTAGGATGAAACGTGACATTGTTGATTTTGTTGCTTAATGCCCGAATTGTCAGCAGGTAAAGTATGAACACCAGAGGCCTGGAGGGACACTTCAGAGAATGTCTATTCCTGAATGGAAGTGGGAGAGAATTGCAATGGACTTCGTGGTTGGTCTTCCAAAGACAATGGGTAAGTATGACTCCATTTGGGTAATTGTTGACATATTAACTAAGTCTGCTCATTTCATTCCGGTCAAGGTGACTTATAATGCGGAGAAGTTAGCCAAACTTTACATCTCAGAAATTGTTCGATTGCATGGAGTTCCACTTTCCATTATATCAGATAGAGGTACGCAGTTTACTTCTAAATTTTGGAGAACATTGCATGCCGAGTTAGGTACTAGGTTGGATCTTAGTACTGCATTTCACCCTCAGACCGATGGTCAGTCTGAGCGAACAATTCAGGTTTTGGAGGATATGCTTCGTGCATGTGTGATAGAATTTGGTGGTCATTGGGATAACTTCTTATCTTTAGCAGAATTCTCATACAACAATAGCTATCACTCAAGTATTGATATGGCCCCATTTGAGGCACTGTATGGGAGAAGATGTAGGTCTCCCATTGGGTGGTTTGATGCATTTGAGGTTAGACCTTGGGGTACTGACCTTCTGAGGGAATCATTAGATAAAGTGAAATGCATTAAAGAAAAGCTTTTAGCGGCTCAAAGTAGGCAGAAAGAATATGCAGATCGAAAGGTTAGAGACTTGGAGTTTATGGAGGGTGAACAAGTCTTACTGAAGGTTTCACCCATGAAAGGGGTGATGCGGTTTGGTAAGCTAGGTAAGCTTAGTCCGAGGTATATTGGTCCATTTGAAATTCTAAAGCGCGTGGGGGAGGTAGCGTATGAATTAGCCTTGCCCCCAGGACTGTCAGGAGTGCACCCGGTATTTCATGTGTCTATGTTGAAAAGATACCATGGGGATGGAAACTATATCATTCGTTGGGATTCAGTTCTTCTTGATGAGAAATTGTCTTATGAGGAGGAGCCTGTTGCTATTTTAGATAGAGAAGTCCGCAAGTTGAGGTCAAGGGAGATTGCATCCATCAAGGTTCAATGGAAGAATCGACCAATTGAAGAGTCCCTTGGGAGAAGGAGGCTGATATGCAAGAAAAATACCCACACCTGTTTACAGATTCAGGTACTTCTTTTCGCCCTTGTTTTTCTTCTTGTGATCGTTTGAGGACAAACGATGGGTAAATTGGTATCTATTGTAACGACCTGTTAATCGTTTTGAGCAGTAGAGTTTATTTCTGGTAATAACTGTCTGGGTCGACGGATCCCACGACGGACCGTCATGGGCACGACGGACCGTCGAGGGTGTCTCATTCCAAAACACTTAGATTCTGAAAATTTAGATACTGAGGTCGACTCTCTGAACTTCACGATGGAATGGCAGGACGGACCGTCGTTGGCACGACGGACCGTCACGAGCCTTTCCACAGAATTAACTCTCTGAACTTTGTGACGGACCTGTAGTACGGACCGTCACAGGCTGCGTAACCCTGACTGGGTCGGATTTCTGTTAAAAGTTTTAAGGGGTGTTTTGGACTATTCCTGCTTATAATTATAAAGTTAGTGGGTTAATGTTAATAATTCAATTACTTGGGGGTTAAAGGTGATAACCTTGAAATAAATAGTGGGTTACTTTTACCATCTTTTATACTTAATTATATGATAATTAGGGTAAAAGAAAAAGAGTTTGAAGAAGGAAAAAAATCAGAAAGAGACAGAAAGAGAGGGATAACGAGCGAGAAACAGAGAGAAGCGAAGAGGAAAGCAGAGGCTTTGAGGAATAGCTTGCTTGATCACAATTCTTCGGTGGAGGTAGGTTATGGTTTATGCTATTTCATAGTAAACTCTTAATAGCGAATGATATGTATTGGGTAGTATTGTAAAGTCTTCTATATGCTTAATTGTATGCTTGCATGACGTGATTATGTAATTGTAATGGGTTGGAAAGATGAGGGTTGAAGCTTAAACCTAAAACCCTTTCTGTTAATGATGATGTCTTGGTATAAAAGAAGGTTTGATGAACTAAAAGAATGAGGTTAATGGATCGGGTGTCACGTTCCGACACCACGATAGTAGTAGTGGATCGGGTGTCACGTTCCGACTTGCTTCATGGATGGCTATTATTTCTGCATGATTTGAAGAAGTGGCTACCAATGTTTGCTTCATTGATCGCCAAGATATTGCCGTGTCTCCACATGTAAACAAATAGCATGTTTGTGATCGAGTTTTATGCGGATCTGATAAATACCCTGCATCTGCGTAACCAATCAGTTCTGATTTGGATTCATTGGAATAGAATAAACCCATGTCCATGGTCCCTCTAAGATATCGAAGTATGTGTTTAACACCATTCCAATGTCTTTTTGTTGGGGAGGAACTGAATCTTGCCAGTAGACTTACTGCAAAACAGATATCTGGTCGAGTATTGTTAGCAAGGTACATTAGTGCCCCGATCGCACTAAGATAAGGAGTTTCATCACCAAGAAGCTCTTCATCATTCTCTTGAGGTCGAAATGGATCTGTATTGATGTCAAGAGATCTTACCATCATTGGAGTACTCAATGGATGTGAGTTATCCATGTAAAAACGCTTTAGTATCTTTTCTGTGTACGTTGATTGATGAACAAGTATTCCATTTGACAAATTCTCAATCTGTAGACCAAGACAAAATTTTGTCTTGCCGAGATCTTTCATTTCAAATTCTCTTTTCAGACACTCAACAGCTTCTAAAAGCACTTTACGAGTTCCAATGATGTTCAAATCATCAACATACACAGCTATTATTACAAATTCAGACCCCAACCGTTTAATGAAAATGCAGGGACAAATCGGGTCATTTTTGTACCCTTTCTTTAACAAATATTCACTCAAACGATTGTACCACATCCTTCCTGATTGTTTCAGTCCATACAGAGATTTCTGAAGCTTTATTGAACAAGTTTCTCTTGAATCTTTGTATGTTTCAGGCACTTTAAATGCTTCAGGAATTTTCATGAAAATGTTGTGGTCCAATGAGCCATATAGATAGGCTGTGACAACGTCCATTAGACGCATTTCAAGTTTTTCATGAACTGCCAGATTTATGAGATATCTAAAGGTGATTGCATCTACCACTGGAGAATATGTCTCCATATAATCAATGCCAAGTCTTTGAGAAAAACCTTGAGCAACGAGTCGGGCCTTATATCTCATGACTTCACCTTTCTCATTTCTTTTTCGTACAAAAACCCATTTGTACCCCACTGGCTTGATACCTTCAGGTGTTCGGATTATTGGTCCAAAAACTTCACGTTTTTCTAGTGAAGCCAATTCAGCTTGAATTGCATCCTTCCATTTTGGCCAATCATTTCTCTGTCTACATTCGTGAACAGATTTTGGCTCAAAATCTTCATCTTGTTGCATTATTTCAATAGCAACATTATAGGCAAATATGTTGTCAATCACAACATTATTTCGGTTCCACAACTTTCTCGTCGAGACATAATTCATTGAAATTTCATTATTTTCAGAAGTTCGAACCTCCTCATCATCATGTGTTATGACTTGGGTCTCATCTTGAGAAATTTCTTTCAACCCATGATCATCTTGATCATTTATTCCTTGTCTCTTTCGAGGATTTTTATCCTTGGAACCAATTGGTCTACCACGCTTCAAATGTGGTCTAGACTCATTTGCCTTAACAATTTGTCCCGTCGGGATATCAACTCGAACTGAAGCATTAACAGCTGGAATATGCGATTTAGTAATCCTTGGAAGATTCGTAAATGCATCTGGTAGCTGATTTGCAATGTTCTGCAAATAAATTATTCTTTGAACTTCTTGCTCACATTGGTTTGTTCGAGGATCCAGATGAGATAGAGATGATGAATTCCAATCTATCTCTTTTTCCAATGACTTATGTTCTCCCCCTAATGTTGGGTATACTGATTCATCAAAATGACAATCAGCAAATCTTGCCTTAAATAAATCTCCAGTCATAGGCTCCAAATATTTTATGATTGAAGGAGATTCATACCCAACATATATCCCCAACCTTCTTTGCGGCCCCATCTTTGTGCGTTGTGGTGGAGCAATTGGGACATACACCGCACATCCAAAAACTCTAAGATGGGAAATGTTTGGCTCTTGACCAAATGTCAATTGTAATGGGGAGAATTCATGATAATTGGTTGGCCTTATGCGCACAAGTGTTGCTGCATGCAAAATAGCATGCCCCCACATAGACACAGATAACTTTGTTCTCATTAGTAATGGTATAGCTATCAATTGCAGACGTTTAATCAATGATTCTGCTAGACCGTTTTGAGTGTGAACATGCGCAACTGGATGTTCAACAGTTATACCAGTAGACATACAATAATCATTAAATGCCTGAGATGTAAACTCACCAGCATTATCTAGACGGATTGTCTTTATTGTATAGTCTGGAAATTGTGCTTTCAATCTTATTATTTGAGCCAGCAATCTCGCAAAAGCCATGTTGCGAGTTGATAATAAACACACATGTGACCATCTTGTAGAAGCATCTATCAAGACCATATAATATTTAAAGGGTCCACATGCAGGTTGAATTGGTCCACATATATCACCCTGTATACGTTCCAGAAACGCAGGGGATTCAATTCCAACCTTAACTGTTGATGGTTTAATGATCAACTTTCCTTGAGAACAAGCAGCACAAGAGAATTCCTTTGATTGAAGGATATTTGGGCTCTTTAAGGTGTGTCCATGTGAATTCTCAATGATTTTGCGCATCATATTAAATCCAGGATGGCCCAACCGGTCATGCCAAATGATAAAATCATTAAAATTAGTAAACCTTTTGTTTACTACGGCATGTGATTCAACTGTACTTATACTTGTATAGTACAACCCAGAAGAAAATACAGGTAATTTTTCATGCACAATTTTCTTCTCAACATTAATTGTAGTAATGTAAAGGTATTCAACCTTTCCTTCATTAGCCGTCTCAACATGATAGCCATTTTGGCGAATAACTTTGAAACTTAATAAGTTTCTTTGAGACTTACTACAATATAATGCATTATCAATGCTTAATATTGTCCCTCCAGGTAGTAATAAGGTCGCTCTTCCAGAGCCCTCAATTAATTTTGTACTACCTGATATTGTGTTGACATATGCCATTTTCATAACCAAATTAGAAAAATATTTCTTTTCTTTTAATATTGTATGCGTTGTAGCACTATCAAGAAAGCATACATCTCCATTACTCATCTTGAATCCAACTGACAACTGGGGATTTCTATTAATTTTCATTAAAATAAAATACATCAAAAGAAGGAAGAAACAAAATTAACAACGGAAATTTAAATACTTCAACATAAATAACATGATAATTAAAAATACATAAGTAAAATATTAACAGACTTCATTCCCCAGCTAAAAGATCAAAATCAGTTTCGATCTCCAAAGAAGTCATCAACTTCCATATGAGTAATGTCACCAAGGCCATCAAAAACATCATCCTTTAAAGCCAAATTTGCTTCAATATCCTTATCATATTTTTGAGATGTTCTCGGCTTATCATCATCTTTAAGAGTCATATGTGACTCAGCTCGAGCATTGGAAGAGGAAGCACCACTTTTATTTCCTTTCTTTTTAAAGGAATTTTGATAGAGCCTTACAAAATGTTCATGTGTGCGACATTCATTCTTCCAATGGCCTTTCATGCCACAACGACGACAATTACTTTTTGAGGGGTTATTTTGAGAACTCATGTTGTTCTCCCTTTTATTATGACCACCACTTTGACGATTAGTGTATCGTCTTTTATCTTTGCCACGTCCCCGTGCATTATTATAGCCCCGATGATCATCTCTTTTTACTTCAGATTGATCACGTGCTTCCACCACATTTGCCTCCGGTAATGGAGCAGCTCCAGTGGGACGAGCTTCATGATTTTTCATTAAAAGAGCATTATGTTGCTCAGCCACCAAAAGACATGAAATTAGTTCAGAATATTTCTGAAAACCCTTTTCACGATATTGTTGCTGTAATATCACATTTGAGGCATGGAAAGTAGTAAGTGTCTTTTCCAACATGTCCTCATCTTTTATAGTCTCCCCACATAATTTTAACTGGGAGGTTATCCTGAATACAACAGAGTTGTATTCAATTACGGTCTTAAAATCTTGAAACCGTAAATGCATCCACTCATAACGGGCTCTTGGCAACACTGTTGCCTTTAGGTGGTCATATCTCCCCTTTAAGTCAGTCCACAACTCAAGTGGATCTTTTACCGTCAAATATTCAATTTTCAGGCCCTCATCAAGATGATGACGAAGGAAAATCATAGCTTTCGCCTTATCTTGACTCGATGCTTCATTTCCCTGAGTAATAGTGGCATCAAGACCTTTAGCAGCCAAGTGAATCTCAGCATCGAGTACCCATGAAAGATAATTCTTTCCAGAAATATCTAATGGCACAAACTCAAGTTTGGATAAATTCGACATAATGAAATTATGAGATAATATGTGAATCAAATAAAAATATTTATATAATACCTTTGCAAGTAGCAACTTCGTGCTGATAACGTGTTGTAAAGAAAGCTCAGAATATAAGATGAAAAAGACAAGAAGTATAAGATAGAGGAGATAATTTTCTTATTCAAGTATGTATTACAAAAGGTGAATGATATCTCTATTTATAGAGTTGAGATATCACCCCAAAAGCCCCCATGATAAATGTCCAATTAGTAGGTACATAGTTATCCAAATGATTCTTATCACCTTGGGAACATGTATACATGAATACAATTAAGTCTTGAGTAAATCTAAAGGACAATCCACACAATTCAATGGATTTATAATAAAATCATATTTTTAGGAGATAAATAATGAAACATAATTTCTTACTTAAGAAAATTATTTTTAAAAAATGTTTCATTCCCTTAGAAAAGTGTGGAAAACTAAAGGTTATTTTATTTTTTTTCTTATACTTCTTCCTTGTTTTTTTAAAAAAAAATTAAAAATATATATAGGGTTAAGTAATATGTATGGATATTTTTTTAATTAATACGCTCAAAAAATATGAGGCCCCAAGAGATGATTTAGTGGCCTAGTAATTAATACAATCTCATTGACATGACTTTCAATTTAAAATGAAGAAAATAATTATTAATTTTAAATAATCATCATTTCACACTTCAAATAACCAAAAACAAACATACACTTAATTTTACAAATTATAAAATTTTCATGTTGAGAAAAAAAATATAACTTCATAAAAGTTTAAATTAATATCCAAATTTACATTTGAAATCAACAAGCAATGACTGATATTTTGAAAAACTAATTTTGATTTTAAACTTATTTTTTTAACATTAAAAAACACAATTATTATTGTGTTATAAAGTACACAATTCAATGTTCTCATTTATTTACTAAAAATATAACAAATACCCAATTTATTATCTGACAAATTCTGACAGTATTTATTTTTCTTGATTGGAAGCCGCTATTTACGAAGGAGCACTGTTGCAATATTTTCTTTTGGCTTTTACGGCTTTTTTTTTTTTTTAATTTAATTGTTATCCGATTTCTCATTTAGTATTCAATATTTATATTAATATTCGAAAGAATAAGTTTCATTTTCATATTTGAAATTATAATTCAAGATTCGTAATTATATTTTAAAATAGAAGTAACCCTATGATTATTCCACATAATGATAATTGATAGCTTTTACGACTTTCAGCGTAAAAAAATATTTATCATCTGTTCACTTTTATTTATTATGTTATATTTTTTGAAAGTTATTTTGATTAATTTTTTAAGTTTAATTAGATTGCATTTATTTTGATATTTTAAACAAAAAAATTATATATTCAAAAACCACATTGAAAAGTATTATAAATTACAGTATTTTATATATCAACATGATAAAAAAATAAATCTTAAATGTTAATCAAATTTTTAATAGTTTTATTCTAAAAAAATAATTATAACAAATAAAAGTGAACAAAGAGAGTAACAATTAACGTCTCTTGCTCCATATTCACCTAAATTTAGTGTTTTAGATATTTTAATTCACCTTATAATTTCAAGTTAAATTTTATGTGTAACAACCTGTTAGTCGGTTTGAGCAGTAGAACTATTTGTGATAAAACTGACTGGGTCGACGGATCACGCGACGGACCGTCATGGTCGCGACGGACCGTCATGGTCACGACGGACCGTGATGGACTCAGTCGTCCCATACTTGTGTAATTTCTTCTGCTGCTCTCCTCACTATCCTCGACGACAGGTAGGACGAACCGTCATAGGCACGACGGTCCGCCGAGCGTCTTCGTTCCAAAATACTTCAACTCTGAAATCTGGGTACTGGGATCGACTTTCTGAACTTCACGACGGAACTGCAGGATGGACCGTCGTAGATACGACAGACCGTTACAAGTCGCGTAACCTTACTACTGAAATTTAGCTCTCTGAACTTTGTGACGGACCTGCAGGACGGACCGTCATAGATACGACGGACCGTCTCACGCTGCGTAACCCCACCCTGGGTCGGATTTCGGCTAAAATTTAAATGGGTGTTTTGGACTATTCATGATTATAATTATGAAATCAGTGGGGTAAATTTAATAATTTACTTACTTGGGGGTTAAAGAAGATAATAAGGAAATAAATAGTGGGTTACTTTTATCATAATGGATTATATGATAATTAGGGTAAAAGAAAAAGAATCTGGAGAAGAAAAATAAAAAGAACAGAGAGAGGGAGAACGAGCGAGAAAGAAAGAACGGAGAGGACAGCAAAGGCATTGGGGAAGTAACTTGCTTGATCACGATTCTTCGGTGGAGGTAGGTTATGGTTTAATTTCTATGTGAAAGATAAACTCTAAATAGCGATTGATATGTATTGGGTGGTATTGTAAAGTCTCCTATATGCTTGATTGTGTGTTTGTATATTGTGATTGTGTAATGGAGGTGGATTAGAATGATGAGGTTGTTGAACCTTTAAACTTAAATCCTCTCTATTAAGATGATGCCTTAACATAAGGAAAACTTGATGAAATAAATTAATGAGATAAATGGATCGGAGTGTCAGGTTCCGACACATATTAGGGGATCGGAGTGTCACGTTCCGACACATATTAGGGGATCGGAGTGTCGCGTTCCGACACATATTAGGGGATCGAAGTGTCGCGTTCCGACACATATTAGGGGATCGGAGTGTCGCGTTTCGACACATATTAGGGGATCGGAATGTCACGTTCGGACACATATTAGGGGATCAGAGTGTCACGTTCCGACACATATTAGGGGATCGGAGTGTCACATTCCGACACATATTAGGGGATCGGAGTGTCACGTTCCGACACATATTAGGGGATTGGAGTGTCACGTTCCGACCCATATTAGGGGATCGGAGTGTCACGTTCCGACACATATTAGGGGATCGGAGTGTCACGTTGCGATACTTATTAGGGGATCGGAGTGTCACGTTTCGACACATATTAGGGGATCGGAGTGTCGCGTTCCGACACATATTAGGGGATCGGAGTGTCGCGTTCCGACACATATTAGGGAATCGGAGTGTCACATTCCGACACATATTAGGGGATCGGAGTGTCACGTTCCGACCCATATTAGGGGATTGGAGTGTCACGTTCCGACACATATTAGGGGATTGGAGTGTCGTGTTCCGACACGATAATAATAAAGAAAAGGAATCTTGAATTAGGTTAATATGCTCGAATTTGAAGAACCTATTTCCCAAAATGAGTATGGTGTGGAGACTTGAGTCCTCATAGGTGTGCTTGGTGTTGTTGCCAATGGTTCTTGTACTTGTTGATTGTCACCTGTTAAGTATTGTGGTTGATTTTATATTATTGTTCAATGTATATTGGTTTCTATTTTGAGTTGGCCGATGATACCTACTCAGTACGTGTTCCTTGTACTGACCCCTACTTGTATTTTCTTTTTCGTGTTGTTTTGTGGAGTGCAGCAAGTGAACCATCGACTTCGACTCGTCCTCAGATCTAGCCAGTCTTCAGCACATCAGGATTCAGGGTGAGCTATTATTCCTAGCTCGTGCTGGATTCTCTCCTTCACGTCTTGATGTCTTGAAGTTCGGACATGGACCATTTCTTTTACTTATTTTAGCTTCTTAGATACTCTTAGATTTAGAAATTTGAGGATAGATGTTCTTGATGTGATGACTTCCAGAATTTGGGATTAATAGCTACTGAACTTTAGAAGTTATTTAATTGGTTACATTTATAAGTTTTGGATCTTCCGCATTATATTTTGCTATTCATAGTTGAACTATTGATAAATGTTGAGGTTTAGATTTGTTAGTTCACTCACCTAAAAGGATAAGTGTGGGTGCCACTCGCGGCCCGTTTTGGATCATGACATTATGCAATATTTTTTTACTTTATAAAATTTATTTTTATCAAAAATTCTAAATTTCAATAAGCTATATGTGATTTTGTTATGGCAAAACATGTGAAGAATATAAGTGAAAAAATCATGGGCTACTAAAGGCCACAACAGGAATTATATTTAAATCGAAATCACATCCTCATGTTCTGACCAAATATATACTATATGATTTTTCATCGTATTTTTAGTGTGACGTAGATAATGAAATTTTGTAAGACTTTATTAAATATATTTATTTTAATTGAAATTTTATAAGGTGTCTAATTTTAATTTAAATTCTTTAAGGTTATTTAATCTTAAATCCTAGTTCAATATTTCTATATAAAAGGTACTATATTCTTTTGAAAAGATATTTCAAAATTTCATAAAGAGATTTAGAAGATCTCGAATATTCCGTAAATTCATGAAATATTCATATAAAAAGATCAAATCTAAATCATTTTAATTTGGGAAATACGCCACTAACAACCATTAAATCATGAATAAATATTAAGAGAGTAGAACCAAGATATCAATAAAATTGTACCTGCAATATTTATCACTAAAATATTCATGTTCCTTCAAATTTTATTTGTGAGGTTAATTTATTTTCCATATATTTAATATTTGTTGCAAACAAAGTGTAATATATATAATACAATATAAAATTATCTTATATTTGATTAAAAGACATCAAACCATTACAAAATTATTTATCTCAATATTAATATCTTATTTAATATTTTGGTGAAATAACTAACCTAGAAATAATTTATTTTGAAATAACTTATTTCTCATAAAATAACCTCCTTAAAAGCTTAAGCCATAAACAAAATTTTATTATTATTTGTATTATATATTTATGAAAATATAAATAAAATAAAAAGAATTGAAAATACAAAGGAAGTGTGGAAGTAGAAGTAAAGGGGCATATATTGGGTTGTTTAATTCTCCTACTTCTTCCCAAACTCTTTTTGAGCTAATTCTAAGCCCAAGTTAGGAGCTAGATTCATAACAAAAACATAAAGGGTTGCATACATTTACGAACAAATGACAGAAATGACATACTTTTAAGATAAAATTACTATTTGTCCCTTATAAGTTAATAATTACAAAATCTTTTAAATTGGTACGATAATATAAGTGCTGATACATTAACCGTTAAGTAAGATACATTACATTTTATACATGATACACTAATATGATGTACATTTAAACATGATACACTAATATGATGCGCGAGATACATTAATCTGATGCACGAGATAAATTAATCTGATGCACGAGATACATTAATCTGATACACTGATACATTAATCTGATGCATGAAAATGAGAGATCTTCTGGGGATTTGTAAAACTAATAGGGGATAATGGTGATAAGAGAACTTAAATGTGAGATTTCTTCATTTTTCCTACATTTATTATTAGAATAGGACCATCATTAGTTAGTACAATAATCTTGAGTAACATGAAGATATGAATTGAACTAGAGATAATTAGTTGTGGTATATATGGACAGAGTATTTTAGTCGAGATATAGTAATTGAAACCACAAGTGATTCCAAGCTTATCCTTGACATACATATCAAAGCATAACATAAAGAAACTAGGCAAAAATTGAAATACATAGCTGAATAAAAAAGTTTAAAAAAATTCATGAGATTATATTTCTACGGTCTAAAATAAGCCTTTACTAGTTCAATTGTAAACATTAGTGCGCCGAAACATGACCCCTGACTACCTCAAAACCAAAAACAACATGAAGGAAAGTCTAGTGACCGAAATTAATGGATTCCTTAAATAAGGAAGCCTAGAGTTAAACATAAGCACAAGATCTTTAAAATTGAACTCTCTGTTTAAACACCTTTTAATTTATTCAAATATTCAAAGTTATTTTAATTTTAAACACTTCAAATAAATCAATCCAAACAAACTTTGTAACATTGTATTGTAATATTGTGCGATCCAAACAGAGAAAGTTTATTTTATGAAAAAACATAAAAAAAAAAACTTCATAAAATCAATAAACCATGACTAGTGGTGCTCAACATTAGATTCAGAAATTTTTGGTCCTTTGAGTAGTTCACCAAAAAGTTCCGTTGGATCATAATATACCTCTACATCCTCTGCTCTTAGTGATTCATCAACCTGTCAACATTTAGAAAATAATTTATTTAAATTCATAATTATATATATAAAGAGAGAGAAAAACAAAAGTCAAATGTTCAAGATTAATCATTTTCAAAATCAATTTTATTGATTTTTGAATTTTTAAAATCAAATAAAAAATAATCGTCGATTTGGTTTGATTTGAATTTTTTAGTTTTTTTTTGTTTGAAAGTAAAAGTTTGTAGATGGCATACACATCACAAACATCTAGTACACGAAAAATCTACAAGAAAGTTATTATGAATTTAATTAAACTATACTAAAATTATTATTATACGAACAAAGTGATTTAGTTAATCAATACTAAAGTCATTATACTCGAAAATTTAAGTATTGCACTTGAAAAAATGATAAAAATAAAAATTTTAAGTTAATTAAAATTTAACAGTATATTTATATTTTATTGTGAATAATATATAAGTAATTATAAAATTTATACATATATTATTTCTCAATTCATTTTGATTATTTTTGTGTTCTTCTTATTAATAAAATCAAACAGTATCATTTTTAAAGTGGATTTCCTAGCAAAACAAGTTTAGTGATATTTTTTATTTTGTAAAGTAATAAATGAAATAAAATTAATAGTAGCAATATATTTAGTGTAATCCACAAAATAAATTGAAAAGAGTGATGTGTATGCCGTTTTAATTTACCTTATAAATTGTCAAAAACAAAAGGAAAAAATGGTAAATATTATGCAGATACCCTCCATCATACTTTTGAGATATTGATGCCCCTTATGCCCAAAAAGTAGAACATATATACTTTTTATACTAACGGACATACACATGTCGTAATCTTTATCCAATGACCTGACATTTATTAAATATCATATCGACGAATAAGATTGTGCCACGTGTTTTTATTTAGTCTGCCGTTAGAGTGAATGACGTATATGTTCTAGTTCTTGAACGACAGAAGTACCAATATCCCAAAAATATGATAGAGGATATATCTGCATATTATTTTACGATAGTGTAAAAGTATGTAAGAGGAATAGAGAGAGACCTTCAATATACCAAGGCCATAGAATTGGACCATGTTGCCAGTAGGGGCATGTCCTTTAAATGGACCTTCAAAGAAACCCCAATGTCTGAATTTGTATGTAATAATTGGTGGCCCTGTGTATACACTGATCACTTCCCAAGCAAATCCTCTTGGAAAAGCTGATCTAAAAGCATTGTGGGATGATTCAAATGTCTCTTCATCTGCTTTGTAATATTTGAATTCATTTGGCATTGAACTCTTCAATAGCGCATTGTAGCTTCCCACTTTCAACGTCTCTTCCGCGGACAATCCGTCTCTTCCTGTCCCATCTCATCGCAAAACATAAAGTAAAATTGATATAAATAAAGAAAAAAAAAAGATATTTTTGTAAAAAATAATTCATTTGTGTGTTTAATATGTAAACAAAATACTATATTATTTTAAGAATATAGATACTATAGAACATGATGATCATAGTGGGGTTATAATGGGCCTATATGTATCACTACCTACTACATATATGATTAAAGATATATGTGGTGATGTGAAGGCATTTCATTGAGGGAAAAAGAATGTTATCAGTACACTCTTTTATTTAATGAAGAAATGATTATACTATTCAATTCAATATGATTGAATAATTTTAAAATTATCCCCATATATAAATTTGAATAAATTTGTATAAAAAAGTATTGATTGATATTACCAATATGAAATTAGTTTGAGCGGAGAATTTTCTTTGCTTATTTGCACTTTTGAATGAGAGTCTCGACGTGGCGGTATACACCTAGCTCCATAGCTGGGCTAGTCACTGGCTAGAGGGCGACCGACCTATCGGACCGGAAGCAGCCGAGAATGTGAATTTTTGGTTTCATTTTATTTGTTATATTTTTTCTTTTACGTTTGCTAAAAGAAATATTAAATAAAAGAACAATTTAGCTAAATTATGGGTAAAATTTATCCGCACCGAAGGTGTGTTTGGTATGAAAGAAAATATTTTTTCAATTTTCTCATGTTTGATTTGGTCAAATATTTTGAAAAATGTTTTTCAAATTAACTTATTTTCCTCAAATTTAAGATAAACTTTTTTCAAAACTTTCTTCCAACCCCAACCCCATCCTACCAGACCCCCAAACCACCCTCCTACCTGCCTCCCACCCATCCACCCCTACCAGCCCCCCTATCTCTAAAAAACTTAAGTTTATTTTAAAAAAAATATTTTTAACTTCAAAATTTATTTTTTTCACCCATCGTTGATCCCCCTACCACCCCCATCCAATAAAAAATAATTAAAGTTAGTTTTTTAAAAATATTTTCAAACTTTTAAAATTCATTTTTAAACTACCCCGTGCTCTCCGACCCCCCACCCACTCACCCCTACTACCCCAGTCCCCCCTACAACCCAAAAAGAAATTGAATTTGTTCTTAAAACATATTTTAAACTTCAAATTTTATTTTTTCATCCCTACCCTAGATTCCCCCCACCCTACAACTATCCCTTACTAGCCCCCCACCCACAAAGAAAAAGAATTTTAAGTTTGTTTCTAAAAACTAATTTCAACTTCAAAAATTATTTTATACTTTAGTAAAAAATAAAAGATATTTCTCAAAAACATTTTATTCAAAAATCAAACACTAAATATTTTTCAAAAAATATTTTCTACTCACAAATTAAACAAGAGAAAATAAATCAAATATCTACTTGTTTCCTATAAAACATTTTCCTTCATACCAAACACACCCCGAATGTTTACACCAAGTCAATACATACATGACATGTGTTTAAATTTATAATTTATTTTACTTCATTAAATCTCATAATAATGAAAATTACATTTAAACAGATAAATTTCTGGCCTAGATTATTTATTCTGTTGCTGAATAGAATAGTATTTTGCAAGTCTTACCATTTACGAAGAGCTTGAATTTTTGAGGATTAATTGTCCTAAAGTCTTTTACTCTAGTCTTATGTGAAAGTTCCATTTCCCATGATTTTATAGCATTTTGTACTGTTTCTTCAAGAGATCCTTCTGGCCAAACCTGATTTCAAAATCATAAAACAAAACAAAACAAATTGTATTTACATGAAAGATGATAAATACTACTACTTTAATTACATAAATACACTTCTTATTATTTTTTTTCATAATCTCTAATATAATAATTAGCTTTTAATGCTATAAAATTTATACTAAAATTTTTGTATTTAAAAATTATGTAAAAAAAAAATATTACCCCCTTCAATTTATCTTATTTCTCCTACTTCTTAATCCAAGATTGATTGTCATTTTTAAAAAATTAAGAAATAATTAATTATGAGATTTCATTTTTATCCTTAATTGAAAAAAATAAGGAGATGAATTGAAACAAAACAAAAACAAATTGGGATCAATAAATAAGGATTATTTGACACAAGATGTAAAATAGTCTGGATGGACTATAAATCACAATATTTAACAATTCAAAATAATAATAAGGCATATAAAAGATTATTAGTAATTAAGTAAATATTTATTTAACTTTTGAAATCTAAAAAATATCACGTAAATTAGGACGAAAGAAATACATATGCACAAACCTTAGTCCTTCCTTCTTCAAAGAGTTTATTAACACTTCCATAACTTGGAGCATCACCATGTCTCCATTGGATGGTTCCTTCAGCAGCAGCTTGATCTTCATGCAAGAATAGCCTATACTTATCACTTGTAATTTTAATTTTTTCCTTCTCACTAGCCATATTTCTAAGTTTTTAATACTTTTTTCTCTCTAAAAGTTTATTTTTTTTTGTGAATTCCACTTTGTGTGGCTATGCCTTTTTTATAGATGAAATTGTAGATGGATGATTATCTTAACTAATTAATGTATATGAAAGCATTATATAAGCTCACGTGGACAAGTTACTATTTATAATAATATAAGATTTATGATATTCACGTTGACACATATATTTTTAACATATATACTATTAAATAATGTAGTGAGGTAAAAGGTAATGCGCAAAATATAAATTGTTATAACAATTTCGATCAAAATTCGAATATATTTCAGACTCTTTTCCTCATTAATAAATTTTGGGTACATGTTTTGAAACTTTGAAAGCATTTGAATGACTTACAGAGTAATTAATAGATGTGAAATAATAAAACTATCATTTTTATTTATTTATTTATAATATGTCAAATTAAATCTGAACAAGTGAAGATGGTAGGATAAAGCATTTGTACTAGTAAATAGGGGGAGGAAGTATATGACAAATAATTGAATGAGAAGTTCTTAAGCTTTGACCATAAAATCTTCAAAGAAACTTGAATAATTTATCTTTAAATTATTAAATATGTGTGATCACAAAATTTAAAAATCTAATCTTAAAAAGATTCTCAAGTTTCCTTCAATTTTTTAAGAGAAATTCCATTTCTTCATAGAACTTTCAAAAAAAAATAAAAAAAAAAATGAAATGCATCTCCAATCATTACTCTTTTTAATACATTATACTTCGGTGTCTTTATCTTTCAATATCAAATTAAATAATTGACAAACTTTGAAATATTTTTACTTACAAAAACATTTAAAAATATGGGCAAAATGGAAAATTTTAATTACTTATATCTTGATTTTATAAAATTAATAAATAAAAATCTTATCTTTAAAAATATTTTTTCAACGATTAAAATATCATTATTTTTGTGGTAGAAAATAAAAACCTTTCTACAAAAGAGATAGAAAAAGAGAAAATTTGGTTTATACCTTTAATGTATGGAGTAGGATTGAATGAAAATTTTGATACTCCCTCTGTATTATAAAGAATATTTAATTTGACTTGACACAAATTTAAAAATATAAAAAAAATTTAAATCTTATAATCGTAAATTAAAATTATGTCAAATGTACAAATTATCCTATGATCGGACTTAAAACATGTCATTTAAAAAAATTGAAATTAAAATATTATAAAAAAAATCATTCTTTTTTAAACAAATTTAAAACGAAAAAGTTTTTTTTAAAAATAAAAATAAAAATTGGAGTAATATTTAATGATGGGGTCAAATTGTAGTAAGCTGGTGTTTGCACGTTTCACTAGTCATCAAACTTTTATTGCAGAATTTAAGAAAACCTTAAATGAATACAAATAAATGCATTCATATGAATTACATAAAAACAAAATAATACTTACCTAACATACATAATAATAAAAAAAAAACGGCCTATATGATTACAATAAATGCATTCATATGAATTATGATAATAGAAAAAAAAGTTTCAATCTCTATCAACTCAGCATCAGCAAAAAAGGTTTTTTTTCCTGTATCGATTTAATATGATCTAAAATAAATTATAGATATGTATATGTAGATACAAATTTATCGACACCTGCTCCTACTAGCCTATGATACAACAAGATATGTTTATTGTTTTCCTAAGCTTTTGGAGAAATTATCATAAAAAAAAAACAGATGAATAACATTACCAGAGAATTTTCTGCATTACATAAACAGACCACCAGAACGAGATTCAACTATTGGGTCAATTCCATGGCGGCTTTCATCAACAAGAGCTAAAGTTAACATTTCTGTGCAGAATTGATCATCTGGTTTGAACCACAACGCCTGTTTAGGAAATGGAACAGACTCAATATCGATTTAATCAGACCAAATAGCGGTATTTACACATTTGAAATGGAAACACACCTTGTGATAGTATGTAATAGCTGATGTGTAATTGTTCTGCATAATTGCAACAACAACATATCAAAGCCAAGTTTGTTACTTCGGACATCATATAATCTGAGATTTATTACCTGGAGATGATAAGTGTATGCAAGACCAGCGTAAGTACTTAGACTTCTTGTAGACAATGCAAGGGCTCTCTCATAATATGCGATTGCCTCGTTGTACCTCCTGAAAGAAAGTTTTGCTTAATGTTAATGTTTACAAACTTACTTTCAAAGGTGAATCCGAGATTTAAATTGTTGGGTTAGCACTTAACTCATTCTACTTTTGAAGTTATGGGTTCAAAGGGTAATTAATATGCATTAAAAGTTTATTTATTGCATATATCTATCTATCAATGTTTGGTGCCTCAGGGAAAATTTGATGTCCCTAATATTAATTCCCTAAAGAATGACCATTGGCCATATAATCAGTAACCTAAGGACTAAAAAGTTCTCCCAAGAGATTCAAAGCATCTTCCGTATATTAACTCCATTTCATGTAATTTTTCTAAGAAAAGAAAGAACTAATCACACAGCTGGTAAAGCTGTTCAGCTTTCTCCGGCTGGTAAACTCATTATCACACTAACCGAAATAAATATGTGAAAAATCTTCTTATCATTTAAAGAACTTTTTGAAATACGAACCTCATCGAAGAATACTACGATAGTAAAACCTGAGGACATGTAACCTTGTTATCTATGTTATTTTTTGGGATCTAATGAGAACGAAAACAAATGGTCACCAAACTACAACTTGTATGTCACAAAACTAATATTAGCATAAGACACTTACTTTAATTTTCTGAGGGCATGAGCAAGATTGATTACTGTTGATTCCCACATCTCACTTAAGGAAGATGGAATGTGAGACAATGTTTTCTCAAACCACCGCACTGCTTTCTTATACCTGAAAGAGAGAAAATTAAATAAAGTTTTGGTAAAACGGATAAGAATATAACAAGAGAAAGATCAACAGAATTTTTCGTACTAAGGGACAAGATACTCGAGTATGGTAGGTTGAACAAGACTTCAGAACAATATACCCATAATTTTCAAAATGCTAAGTGGTTGAGATTAACACAGAAAATACATGTTTTATCACTTTTAGAGGATAAATGAGAGAAATGTTAACGCAACTAAATCATAAATGTCGCAAATTCACAAGAGTAGAGACCCTTACTCCTTCATATGATAAGCAACAACTCCAAGTTCATTATATACAAGTGGATCTGAGGGGCATATTGACTTTGCCTGCATAAAAAACTAGAGGGGAACATTATCAGCACTATTATTCGGGGAACTCCAGACAATATCAATAGACTTCAGGATATGAACAACCAGCATGAACACACATACTTGTGCAGACTCAGAGAAGAGAATATTTTTTCTCAGAACCTAACATAACCAAGTGTTGAACATAGGAAACCACAGACAATGTATAATCACCTGCTCAGCCAGTTTAAAGCTGTGAGTACGCATATATTCCATTCCAATGTACAAAGTAGGCAAATGGTACCTGGAAAAAACAAAATTAAGGATTCAACCTGTCAAGGAAAATATACACCCTTATAAGTTATAAGAGGGACTGCAAGATAGGAAGTTACTCTAGTGGGCCAAAGTACAAAACTTATATCCATAACAAAAAATCCGCCTTTCTTTTGTGTTTGTTCCTTCTTTTAGTTGAGTTGAGTTCAATTCATTTAAGAACTCAATCCTTGTTGTTGACTATTTCCGTCCCATTTCATATTTTGAGACTTTGTAATTGGTTGGTATTATGTTTTGGGACCTGTTGATATAATTCAGGTTGAGATCCGCAGGGATCGGGGTGGTATCAGACAAATTTTGCAGCTTGCCAGTGACTGAAATCTGGTGCGAGCCATGATTGCGAAGGGGTACAGTGATCACCTTGAAGATTTGACCAGTCAAGGGGACATTTATTCTCTATGATCGCATAACTGTGGAATCCGGATGTAACAAATGTCGACCCTCCACAATTGCGACATAACTCCGCAATCAAGAAGGCTTAATAGGAGAGTTGACTTTAGTCAGCTACTCCTTGCGGTCACATGGATTTAGCCGGCACAACAAAGGTCTTTTTTTTGGCCTAGAAGTCTTATTGCATAGGATGGTTCAGTGTAGCAACTGAGGGTTGTGAAGACCCCATATATTGTTCTATTAGTCCTATCTGCATAGGTCCCACTATTCGTTCTAGTGATCCTATTCAAGAGGGTTCAGTGCAGATGTGCTTCATTTCGTGCTTGGCGGCTTGATATATCATACCTGCTATGGTTATGATATAATGTGTAATACCTTGTTTGCAACATGAATACTAATTTTGAAGATTTATTCCACGGGGTAAGACGAAGGAGCAGATCGATGATATTATTTGGCCCTTGTGTGGCTCACCAAATCACTTACAGCTCTGAGCAAATTCCTCTACTAGTTCTACCAAGGGACATCACGGATCTTCATTTGAGACAGTGTTCTAGATTTTCCGGAAGCGAGCCCACCATAGTTTGTCTAACATCCTACACTGACATGTGGCTTGAAATAATTCTTATATAGAGGACTAGTCAACCAGTAGTTTTAGGGGCATTTTTAGGCAAAAAATAACGTTGAGGGCATTGATGGTCCAGTAGGGAGGAGGAGGGTATTTTTTAGCCAAACTCAATAGGTTAAGAGGAATTTTTGGCCGTTTTTCGTTCAACTTGGTATGGATGAAAGAATTAGCACAAATAAAAGTTCAATTCTATCAGAAAAATTGAAAATACTAGGTCTGTCACAGCTAGAAGACAAAATTATCGAGCAAAAATAGGATTTACCCAGGAAATAGTCTAGCAGCAGTGCGGTAAGCTGACATTGCCTGGTCACCTTCTTCTTGAGCTGCATAAGCATTTCCATATCCTATCCAAGCTGAAGCAAACGTTCCATCTAAGCTTGTTGCCTTACTGCCAAATATAAAAAATCAGAATACAAAATAAGACCCTCAACAACTGAATGTGGATGAATTATTCGTAAGCTACATTAGAATATCCAAAGAACCAGAAATATGAGATAGCACTTAGCTCTCAAAGCTACACGATTGCTAAGATTATCCATTTTATCATGTAAAAGTAAATTGATAAGAATAATTATTTCAGGTATCATATCATTTAATATCTTCAATGGAAGGACCAGTCTTAACTTCCGTGACGGAGCAGTAAAGTAGAAAAACACTACCCAAAGGATACATTCTATCTGACATGGGAAATCAGAGATCACAAAAATCGTAGAAGAATTTCATATGATCCAGTCACACTTTTGATAGAAATTCACTTTTAATATCACTATCCACCACTCAGATTCTTACATAGATAGACCTCTTTTTTATCCTCAAAAAATATGCTACTAAAGAAAATGGAAAACTACCAAGATGGTACAGGATACAAAAGACTAGAACTATAGTCACATGTACCTATAGTGTTGCATAAGACAGAGGGCAGAAAAACAAATTCCATATTCCGAACCTTGAAGAGAATGTTTGGCCAGAAGTATTGTTGTGAAACAAAGTTGTTCCACGAGAGAGAAAGATGGGTAGAACTACAAACCCTCTTCTTCATGACATGATGACATAGATAATTTTACCTAAAATAGCGGCGTGCTTGGTCATATTTCTTGATACAATAGTAGTAGCAACCAACTGCAAACCATGACAGAGCCCTGAATAAACAACATGGTCTAGTGAGGCAATCGTATAATGGTAGTTTTCAACCACAGATAATGGACATAGAAAAGGAATAAAACACATCATCAATCCAAACAAATTGAAGACCATCTCTCCAAGTCCACCCTAATTTATCCATCAATAGGCTAGAGTCTATATTTTTAAAATGATGCAAAACATAAATTCAATGCCACACTACATACATTTAAGACTTTGAATTGTCATCTACTAAACTGACACCTACCTATGGAGATTCCTCTGTGCTAGTTAGTTATCTACTCAACTGACAACGGTACTTTTGCCTGTGGAAGAGAGCAGTATTCCATGGAATATAGACCTATATGCAAGCTGGCTCGAAAACCACCTTCTAGAAAAGAGACCGGAAAAATGGTTGACATGAAAGTCAAAACTTGACTCCATTATTCAATTCACAGCATGCTTAATTTTGAATAGTTTGCTAATCTTTCAAATTATTTTTCCTATATTTTCTTTTGATTCCACAAACTGACTTGTTAATAATGGCATACTGGAAAATAGATGATCTCAATTTGGTATACCTTTTGCTGTAAATGAAACAATATATGCAGTTATTATCATTTTAAAGATTTGCATTAGTCCTTATACAACTATCGTCTATCTCTGGCAAAGTTAGCACCAAATTATTGTAAATCCACTCTTTAATGGGAAGTAAACCTATTCTCATCAATGCTTAAGCTGAAGATACTTTTCAAAATGTAAATCATTTGGGTGAAGTATTAGCACTTAATTGGTGTATTTTTCTAGGCAAAGTCGTAATAAAGAAAGAGTGCTCCCTATGAAAATGCTGGGTTTGCTGTTTCCACATCTACTGGAATAGATAATAAAGTTGGGTGTGAGTACTAGAATAGGCAAGTTTTTGAACTAGGGTATATCATGCTGTCATTATTTGGTTTTCCTTTTTCTATTCCTAAACTATCAGAATAGCAAAATTTGTTTGAAATCCCAACTCGATCCCCCACCCTCTCTCTTGTAGTCTTGTTTGTTGCCATGTCTATCGAAATGAATGATCAAGGTAACATATAGGTTAAATGTCAGCAAGAAAAGAGATTTTTGCATGAATAATCACTCTTAACTCTATTGACCTTGAAAAGAACTCAACTCCCAGCAAAAGGCTATGAGTAGAATCACATTTTTCTTGATTAATAAGAATTTTTCATACTTTAGGTTTATTCAGAAAAGAAAATCTTCATGCAATAGTTATGCCTTGTGAACGAATATGCAGCAATATATTTTTCAAAACTCAAGCCCTGCCCACTCACTTTTGAGGATAATCCTTCACTAAATTGCAAGCCATAAGATACAGCTCATTGGAATGTCCCAACTCCATTGCTGCTGCTAAGTGCACCAGGGTACACTTGAGGTGGAACGGATCCTTTTCAAGCAATCTGTATTTTATCATGTACCAAAGTATAAGAGGAAAAGAAAACAGTTGCCAAATTTCATGTAGTGATGTAAAGTAGGTACCAAAATACATGTGATCAGTATACAATAAGATCTAGCAAAAGAATAAAAAGACATAATTTCCTTTCTGGTGGGTTACCAACTTACTCAGATGTTAGTTCAAAGCATTTCTGATATTCACCGCATTGATGATAATACTCAGCTTTGCAGGCTAAAAGATCAGAGTTGGATTTAAGCGTACACAAAACAGATTTGTCCGAAAGCTTTGTATTAGGTCCACTCTGTTCCAGCTCTCTAAATTTAGCTTCCACCACATTTTCTTTATCATACTGAGAAGCACAGGAAAAGGAAAAAATTATTCCATTGAGGAGTAAATGGATGAGCAAAACATAAAACTAAAATTTTTCTACGCAAATAATAGAACACTTCAACATTTCTGTAAAAATTCAAGTACAGCTTCTGTCTAGTTATCAATATAAAGTACCAAATTCAATATTCTATTTTTCAACTGGGTGAAACTTAAAAGTTAAGTGTTTATGATCCATAAAGAAGATCAAATGGAATAAAATGTAGTCTTATAAGAAGTGATTACCTTCTTTATCAAACAAGAATAGAATGAAGAAAGCCACCCATCTTCAGGACCAAACTGCAAACATGAGAGCAGGGTTCTCTCTGAAATTCACTAGCAACTGGATTGGTCAATTTCTCATAATAATTCCTTTAACAAAGATAACATTAACACAATAATACTATCATCTAAAAGATTGGCAGTTTTCAATGATAGTATCAACAATAAATAGCATTAAAAAAGGTAAAAGCAGAAAAAATGCCAAAATTCAACAAGATTTTAAGTGCAAAACACAATTAAAGAGCAGGCCATGGTAAATAAAGGTGCAAAAGAAACAAATGAAAATTATAAATGTGATCTGAAAAAATTAACTATAGCACGAGTAATACTTATAGGACAAAGGAATTTGAGAAGCTACAGTTAAGTGCATATTTAACATTTCGATTGTTCCGAAAACTATTTAAAATTTCTGATTCTAATGCTAAGAGGGGGTTTGGTTTTCTAATATTGGCTCAGTGGCTACTTCCCTACTAAAATTCCAACTTTATATTTCTAATGACTCACATATTTATATAACATTTCTTTATCAATTAATATACCACTTTGCCAAGGAGGTTTACGAGTATTCTCCAGTTATATATGTTGTTTAGTTCTATTCCCTACAAGACCGAGCTTATAGGTGGTGAAGAGGATCCCTTAGTCTTGGGGCCTACATAGATACTGCCTAAGCAACACAAGCAGCCAACTGCCCCTGCACAGCTTCAGAGTTTGAGCACATTACGGGCCTTTAACAGCACTGAACAGCTATAGAATGTTTGGTTAAAAGAAAGAGAATGTTCATTACTTATAAAAACACACACCAAGGACTTTTAGAGTACAATAAACACGGTCTCCAAAAGTACTTGCATTGTTTTAAGACAGTTTGATTCTACAAATTAGCTTGTACTATTTCATAGTTCCAAGAAGATACACTTTAAACAGCAAAGGTTCTCACCTTCATCACAAGTGAGCATGTGATTCTCTATCAGACATTCCAATGCCTGAAAATGAGCATAGATAAATTTCATAAGATTGTCATGGAATTGAAAGCATGAAGGACCTATGATGCTTCTACGATAAGGAAAATGAATATAAGATAACTAAGTATCTTCCAGAGTTTTACCATATAAATCTGGCCTCTAATACAGTAATTGACAAGACTAATTCCTTAGCCATAACAAAGGAGGAGAAAAAACCAAGAGACATACTAACCAACCCCTAGATAAAGACTTCCATCAATTAAAGAAGAATGACTAGAATACCAAAACTTACATACCTCATAACACAAAGGATCAGCCTTGATAGCAGCTTTATACCTAAGAAAGTGTCACGGAGTTATAACAAGTCAGCTCCTTACGATGATAATATTTAACTGCTAGATCAATATTAAGAAGTAGGGAAAGACAGCTCAGCACATGATGGAATTGTAATTCCTTAACATCAGATTCAATGATATCTCTTGCAATACAGTTAACTTGAGACTGAATACATCTCTTTATCAGATAGGATCTTCAAGATTCATTTTCTAACCTAATTCTATGCACAAGAAAGCAAGGAATGAGAGGTAAGGAGATGAGATCACTGATGATCACAGATGCTGAACACAAGACAAAAGAAGAGGATAATTTGTTCCTACAGTTATATTAAGGGGAACCAATAATTTCTTCATTGTATTAACAAACAACAAATGAAGGAGCCAACGCGAGGGAAAGGATGGGGTCTGTAAACAAAAGGTTCATCCGTATGATAGGCTATAGTCAAAAGTTAATTACTTCAACACCAATTATTCTTTTCAGTTTAAGAAACTACCAGAAATCAGATGTAAGGAATTTAAATGCTCTAACTCACTTTTATCTTTTTTTTAGAAGAGAAAAGATGAGATAGAAGTGGTTTAGAGTATTTACCACTTTTATCTCAAGGAACCCAAATAACACTGTTAAACTTCTTCATTCTTTGCTTATTCGATTTTGCTAAGGCGTACTATGTTCGAATTAAATGTGGAAAGTCATTTTGCCTCACTTCCTATACTTTCTATCATTTCTTCTCCCTCATAACTAGTGTGAAAACATGATTACCAGCCAAACAGAAAACTATAGCACCGAGAAATCTCTCCCGTGACCCACAAGAAATTCAGACCAAATCTACAACAACATACCTTGTGAAATCACAAAAGTGGGATCTAGGAGGGTAGAGTGTATGCAGACCTTACCCCTACCTCGTGGAGGTACGGAGGTTGTTAAGACCAAATCTGTAATCCAAAATTATGTCTATGAACATCAGTGTCTTATATCCAAACTATCACTAACCATAGTCGAGCCTGTGCACGATTCTCCAACGCTTCATATGCCTTGCCCCTCAAAAAGCAGATTGCTGATAAAATCTGTCAAAGATTTACATAGAGCATTTTGAATCTGTGGGAAAGTCATGACTCATAACAGATTCTCCCGGAAATCCCCACTAGGTAAGGGATAATGGAGAAACTTACATTTATTTCACGATCTTCACCATCCTTGTCCAAGTACATGCTGTTGAACTCTCTTGTATCAGTAATATTACCATGTTCATCCACTTTAGCATCACCCAGCATTAGAAGGCATTGATCCCACTCCTTCAGTTCTTCCTAAAAATACAGAAATTATACAAGGAAATTTAAGCAAACTATTTTAGAACATAATAGTATCCAATTTGTTAAGCCTAATGTTTAGTCTGGTTAATTACTTGTATGTTAGTGTAGGGGTAAGTGCAAGATTATGATGACCTGTTCTTGAGATCACATATATAGAAGAAGAAGAAAATATGGATCCAACTAGCACTTATAGTTAATCCCAATTATTTAGGGATTGAGGCTTCAATCAAGGGACAGATACTACAGATTAAAACCTAACCATAATCATACTTAGGGATGTGACATGTTGATAACTGAAAGTGGAAAGACGGCAACCTACATTCAAATGGTAGCACCTTGCCCAAGTAGGCAGCCATGTAATCAATGGCAAAAAGTGAAAAGAAGCACAAATGTCTAACTTTAAGCACTACACACAAAGCACGGGATTCTAATTAACAAAAAAATTCAGAATATGTAGTAGTTCAAGAATAATAACTATAAACACAAATAACAATTATATAACTTATTTTCAAAATTACAATTAGGTGAAATATTTATTGTTTAGCCCTCTCTTTAAGACAGTTGGACTCTGAGACACACGCCTAACACCTTTGTGTTTGCACTGAAGCACTGCCCAAGCAAGGTGAAGCACTAAACCTGTTTGCAAGTAGTTTCATGGCTTATGAATGCGTCAAGCAGGCATTCAATGACAGTAGAAGATTAGTGGGACTTGTCAGGCTGGAAATACTATCACGTACTATGTGTTGAGTTAAATGTTTTGTGTTCTGCAGTGTTGCAACTGTAACACTTCAAGTTAGGGAAGACAAACAAAGAAGAATAGAACCAGAATCTGATCCACTTGTTCAGTTTATCTTTTTTATAAGAATTGCTACTTTTCTTTATATTCTCATTGAATGAAAACAATTTTACCGAGTTTCAAGAGTGTGGTAGCTCAATCCTAGATAAAGTGGTGAAGCTGTGAACTAATGGATTAGGTGAAAAGGGGAGGTGGGGATCACCTCTAACAAGTGTATGCTCTCTAGTGTAGATTTTTTATTCAAGTGTAGATCTTCACTGTCAACTTTCACCATATAAGGAAAATGACTGGTTTGATTCCACGGTGTGCTTCTTTCATCTCCTAATCAACATTTGGTGCACAGAAAGTAGAAAGAGGTTTGAGGTTATAGTATAGATAGGGGATGGAAGTCCAAAACATTACTTGGGATGGGAAAAAGTAGTTTACACTACAAAAAGACAGGGTTTATCAAGCCTTCACATTTTTGAGCAACCTCACTGATATATGATCAAACCATCTTAAATATATTAACAAGCATCTGGCAAATGATGTCAACCCCTGAAATTTAACACCTGAATCAAGTTCCAAGTATCTATGAAGTTTTACATAATAAGGTCCAACACACTGCTCGATAACAGCTTAAGATACACTGCTTTGTGTAGTATTTGTGTCCCATTTACTAGTGATAACTAAAGCAAAACCGTACTAGAGGCTGAACCTACTTTGCTGAATCACCACTTCTAATGTTAAAGCACAACAACTAGCCTGTATAACTCAATTTAACAGCTAAGGAGCACCACTAAACATGTTGAATCCCCAATAAAAAAAAATAAACAAGTACCAAAAACAGTTCTTTGGGTAGTTATTCCCCATTTTGCTACTAGAGCCTAAACCTACTTTTGTTAATCACCACTTAACATAAAATTACAATGCATAAGTAGCCTTTTTACTCAATTAACACATAAACATGAAGATCCCATATAACCTTATTCATAAAAGTGCAAAAAGACACAATCTTGTAACAAGATGGAAGCAATTAGACCTCAAAATGACCCGGATTATCTTGGAACAAATAAACAATCAACTATTCAATTATTTGTATAGTAAAAAGGGCATACAAGGCACTTGGCGGCGAGGTATCGGAAGCGGAGGTCACGAAGGACGATTTGAGAAGCATTAAGAAGGTGAAAAGCACGGCGATAGTGTCGACCAAGATACAAAGCTTGTGCTTGCATGTATATATCGGCTGGGTCAGAAGTAATTGCAGCTACTTTATCAGCAAAGAAGATAGCTGATGAATACAAATGTTTACTCACACAATCCCTCACAACACCTCTTAGCCTCTCAATTTCTTCTTCCCTCATTGTTTGTATACAAATTTCTCTTCGATTGTTCAACTTTGAATTCAAAATTGAGAGTTTTGGGGAAGAATTTGGGGGAGAAGAGAAGAGCGGGAGGCTATTGTTTGTGAAAAAATGGAGGCGGGTTTTTGACGGGTTTTTGAAAAACTAAAGGCAAAATTGTATCAACCTAGTTGTTCCATAAATATATTAATATTCGTTGATTTGATATAAGTTTAATGACAAAATTAGAATTTACCTATATACAAAGAGATAATTCATGTTTATATCTTGTCACAATTTGATTTCTTGAGATATTTACTACATTCGACAAGTATATAAGTTAATCTGTAATACAAAACATCAAGTTATGAGAGTACAGATAGAACTTAGCGAAAATAATAATCTAAACAAGGACAACAAGACAGAACAATCAAAATAAAATATGTACAAAAATTCCTCTCAAAACCTGAAAGTTACTAATACAAAGTTATTTAATAAAGAGTACAAATCTCAAAAGTGAACCATAATAAAGCGTGTCCAGAGACAGAGCCACCTTGTACAAAGGGATTCATCTGAACCCCAACGATTCAAATAAATTTATATGCATATATAGTAGATGTTGAACCCTCTTCGACTACTTCATGTGTCTATTTCTACAGATTTTGAACCTCTTATTAAAAAATGTGGCTCCGCCTAGCGTGTCTCAACCATAATAAGACTAGCTAAAACAAAAGAATTAGGAGACAAAATTAACCCGAAATGCCAAGTAGTCACCCTCGCCTTTGAATCACAACTGCAAAAGAATGTTGAAACTAATGATAATTGATACTGAGATCTGCATCACGAAATAGATACAACATGTAGCATGAGTATCAAAACAATATATACTCAATTATTTAGCAACGAAAATAAAATATTCAATATTCACCAACAAAGTCGACTCGGTACCCAAACTATAACCCTTGGGTGCTCAATTGCGGATAATAGAAGATTGTGATTGGTTCATTTGAACAATTTAGGAATGCGAAAATGGAGAAAGTGAAAAAGGTATCATCTTTCAGTCTCTCTTCTCTACTTCGCCAGCAAAAAGATGCTAAAATCGCCCTTCAACTCTTCCTTAATCCTAATCCCAGCCATGGAAGCGACAAAACTACTAAACCTTTTCGTTATTCTCCACTCTGTTATGATCTCATCATCTGCAAGCTCGGCAGAGGTAAACTCTTTCAAGAAATGGAAAAAATCATCGATAAATTGAGACAGGACACTCGAGTTTCTCTCAACGAAGTTGTTTTCTGCAATGTTATTTCTTTTTATGGAAGAGCACATTTACCTGATAAGGCTCTTCATATGTTTAATGAAATACCCTCTTTTCGCTGCTATAGAAGTATAAAATCTGTTAATAGCTTGTTGAATGCACTTTTAGCTTGTAAAGAATACAGCAAGATTGGTGAAATGTTAAACAACTTTGAAAATTACGCAACCCCAGATGTTTGTACGTTTAATATATTGATGAATGCGTGTTGTTTGTGTGGTGATTTGGGTGGTGCACGGGAGGTGTTTGATGAAATGTGTGAGAGAGGAATTCAGCCAAATGTGGTGACTTTTGGGACGTTGATTAATGGGCTTTGTGTGAATCGAGAAATTAACGAGGCGTTTAGGATGAAAAAGATTATGGAGAGAGATTTTAAGTTGAAGCCTAATGCTTTCGTGTTTGTCGCGTTGATTAAAGGACTTTGTAAGGTTGATGATTTGGATGCGGCAGTTAAGATGAAGGAGGAGATGTTGAGAAAGAAAGTGGAATTGGATTCAACTGTGTATTCTACTTTGATTAGTGCGTATTTTAGGGTTGGTCGAAGGGATGAAGTTAATGGTTTGTTGACGGAGATGGAAATGAATGGATGCAAATGTGATACGGTTACTTTCAATGCATTAATGCATGGTTATTGTCAGGAGAAAGACTTTGATTCTGCATTTAAGGTTTTGGATGAGATGGAAGGGAAGGGGTGTAAACCTGATGTGATTAGTTGCAATGTGATAATTCGGGGCCTTTGTGATGACGGGAAATTAAGAGAAGCTAGTGAACTCTTGGATGATATGCCAAGACGAAGGTGCAAACCCGATGTGGTAAGTTATAGGATATATCTTGACGGGCTCTGTAAAGCGAAGCAGTTTAAGGAAGCTGCAGTTATATTACATGAGATGGTTTTCAAAGGATATATTCCTCGTGATACAAGTTTGTGTAAGTTATTCGACGGGCTAATTCAAGAAGGAGATAGAGAATCATTACTGAGAGCTCTGGATAATATGGCCTCTGTAAATTGTATTAGTAAAGAAGTGTGGGAAATGGTCATTTCCATGATGTGCCAACAAGATAACTTGTCTAGTGCATCTGCTCTAGTAGGAATGCTAACGAATGATGGAGTAAACAAATTCTCCTTGTAATGGTTAAACACACCTTCTAGATGTGCTCACATACGTAACTCCGAAGCTCATTGGTCAGTCTGGTTCAAATCACGGATTTCTTGCAGAAAAAATCCTTGACAAGACTTCAAATGTTCGGATTTGTTGATCTATGAGCGACATCCCTAAGGTACTCAGGGTCCAAACATCTTTGACTTGTAAAAATGCTTAAGCTTACTTTTTTCGCTCATAAACATGTTGTCTACCTTCCTTCTCGAGATAAATTTGTATCATGTCTGTAAGGTTTTTTAGAATGTACTCTCACCGGCTGCGGAACTTGTTTCTATATTTTTAGCCCATATCTCGATAGAGAAGGCTATAATAATCTCTGTGAAATAAGCTTTTCTGGTCTCTATCCGTCTTAACCATGTTGCCTTATGCAATCTAAAGTTCATTATTTGTGATCTGTTACCAACTGTGGTATACATTACTGTCCCCTTTGTGCTGTTTTTGCACTGGGAGGACAAGAAAACTTGGTCCAGGTGTAATCAGAAGCGGAGCCAGGATTTTCATTAAGGGGGTTCAAGATATATAGAAATAGACGCATCAAGTAGCCGAAGGGGGTTCAAATCTACTATATATACATATAAAATTATTTTAACCATGTATAAATAATATAATTTTCCGTCGAAGGGGGTTGAGATGAACCCCTTCGTACAAGGTGGCTCCGCCCCTGCATATGTTCTTGATTAAGGTTCGTGTAACTGTTTTACGTTTTGATTCAATTTGTAGGCGAATTACTCAGAGTATAAATCAGTAATGCCAAATGTTGTGCAAAGATGCAATGAGATGGGAACAGAGTGATTTCAATTGATTACACTCTTAGTTTTTTAAACGACTTTTCTTTGGCCGAGGGTTTGTCGGAAACAACCTCATGGAGTAAAGTATGAGTATCATTCACTCTACCCATATCCCACTTATTAATGCCAAATTTACAGTGTGCATGTATAATTATGTCATTGACTTTGTTTGGTTATTATAACTGGACCCTTGCCTACTTCTGTCCCTTTTCATTTGTCTTCCCTTCCACATTGTACTGCTCAAAACAACTTAGTTTTTTCTCTAAAAGTTTGACCAAGCACCTCAACATGTTCAGTAGGATAGAATGTACGTAAACCTTATAAGTACCTCGTGGAGATAGAAAGACTGTTTCCTAAAGACACTCGGCTCAAGTGCATATAAAACCTTAGAAAATAATGAAAGAAGTACTCTTATAATAAGAGAAGCAGTGTAGAGTCTTGACTAAACAAGATAGAATAAGTAGATTTGAAATGAGAACAGTATTTTAAGTATTGATGTGTAAGTTGAAGATCTAAATTAGGTAAATTTCTACTTCCTCTTGATGAATGTACTGTGTTTGTAAATCAGTCAGCGTCAATCACTGTAAAATTAAAGCAGCATGAACTCAAATCCTTTTAGCCTCTAATAGTGGGGGAAAAAAGTTTATAATCACTAAAAAGCCAAAAATGAAGCACGATGTTTGCGTGCACACAACAAGTCACTCTAGATAATTTGTGACATTTGTAATTTTCGTATTAATTGAATCGTTACATGTTTCTTTGTAGTGGATCTGCAATAATCACGTCGCTAATCCTCGCGGAAAACCTTCCTTAGTCAAAAGTAAAGTAAGCGAGCTAGTCATACGAGCCAGGAACCTAGTCAGCTTGTTGCAGTTGCTACGGTAAACATGCAAATTCATGAATAACACATGAAAAATGAAAAAAAAAAATCTTTATTTCTCGTTTCGGGCATGAACTTGAAAATGTTGACATTTGCCCCTGTGGACCAACGCACGTTATTAAATAGGTTGTCACGGACAGAGGCGGAGCTTGGTGAGGGTTTGTGGGTACGGACAAACCCAATAACTTTTCCGTAGACCCTATATTTGTACTAGAAAATTAATTTAATATATGTATATTAATTTGCGAATCCCTAGCAAAATTCATTAAAGAAAATTTAGAATCTCCAAACTCTTTATCCTGACTTTGTCTTTGGTCACTTACAGATACATGTGTCACCCAAAATCTATAGACTATAACACATAAAAAATGAAAAAAAATTATATTTTCCATTTCAGACTTCGTTTGAAGTTGAAAATACGGACGTTTAAAAAAATCAAGGAGATCAAAAGCCGGCAGCTTAGTTCATCCATACCTACCCAAGTTCCACGAGGCATTATTTCAAACTTAGGCATATGAAAAACAATAAAAATTCCTTTTATCATGTCAACTAACTTTGACATGACTTATACTATATTCTTCCCTTTCTATAAATTCCTCTACTTTTATTCATTCATTCAACAAAAGTGTCCATTTTCCACCCAACTTCTTTCATTGTATTACTAAATGGCTCGTCGCGATATGATAATTTTCGTTACTTTAATTATCCTTCTGGTCTATTATCCACCGAGTTTTGAAGCAAGAAGGTTGTTGAATAAAAGAAGCGTCGTCCCGTCTTCTTCCCCGAGTAAAAAAAGTCATGACAAGGTTGTTCATGCAGGGCAACAACATGAGTTTGGTGGGGTCAATGTTGATCAATCAGTTCCAAGCCCTGGGATTGGCAATTAGCATATTATATATATATATGTATCCAACAATTTTGAAATCATATCCTTATTCTTAGATATAGGTTCATTGAAATAATGTAATAGTTTATCAATGTATACAAAGATTACATAAGGTTTTTAGTCTAACTTGCCATATTTTGGTGGTTTCATTAAAAGATTTAAGTTAAAGTTATATATAGTGACATTGTAAAACTTTGATTTGTTACTATAGTGTAGTTTATTATAGCCGGTGTGTGCTAATTTATTGTTTTTTATCAAGGTGCCCCAAAAATTGATGTTTATAATACAAGTTTATAAAAAGTGTTATTAAAATTTTCTGAATTCACTCTTCCTTGTTATTGGTCTGAAAATAAAGAAGAGCAACTTAATACATTTGTTCTCGATTGATGCACTAAATTGAGCAAAACGATAAAAATCACATATTTTTAACGTAAAATTACCATTTGTCCCATATTAGTTTATAATTACATAAATTTCTCAAACTGATAAAATAATACAAACGCGTTGATACATTAATCTGATGCGTGAGATACATTAATCGTTAAATAAAATAAATTACACTTTATACATGATACACTAATCTGATGCGCAAGATTTTGGGGATTTACAAAACTATAATAGGAAATAATGATAATAAGAGAACTAGATTTCTGTCAATTTTTCTAAGTTTAAACCAACTCTGATCATTCAATTGTTCTATTTACTTCAACTGGAGCGTGAACAATAAAATGGGATGGGCGCTATGATATCAAGTCAAGATATGACACGTGAGCCTAACTCATCCCAAAAAGTTAACTCATGAGGAGAGGTTTGTCCAAGTCTATATAAGAAGACTAAATTTTTATTCCTCTACCGATGTGAGACTTCTTAACAATTTCAATTTATATTTATAAATCAGCTCAACTATTCATCGGACGATATTAAAAAAATAAAAAGTCATAATATCTGAGTTGAGTGTTCAGTTAATTTAGTACCTAACTGATCCAGATGTTAGAAATTAAGTTGAATATTTAATCAGAATCAACAGTATTGAGATTTGTCCATTTCCTTTAAAAGAATGTCAACCAGCACTCTCATCATATAATTGACTAATCATAACTTTTTTTTATTTTTTTTTAGCTTCTTGTCGTTAAATTTTTGTTATTATATCATGTTTTTTATATTTTAATTATCGTATTATTCTAAAGAGATTTAATTCAAAACAATTGTTGTTGTAGTTATTGTTCTGCTACTTTTTTGTTACTATTTTTTATTTCTTCTACATAGGGGCGGAGGCCACATATATTTAGAGGGTTCGGCTGAAAATATTACTCTATTATTTATACATGGTCGAATTTATTTTTTAGTATGTATAATAGATGTCGAACTCCCTTCTACTGATTCATGTGTTTACTTTTCACATTATGAACCTTTTATTAGAAATCCTGGCTCCGCCACTGCTTACACTTATGTTACTTCTTTTTTTCTAGATTGATTTTTCTTGAACTGATAATCTATATATCGGAAATAACATTGATACATGATGTAAGGTCTACATGGGCTGTATCTTCCTTATATTTAACTTTATCAAATTACGTTAAATATATTGTTATAGTGTATTAGTGAAAGGGAATTCAGTAAAGTTACATCCACCAAAAAGGCCTAAACTGCACCTGGACGTTGCGTGCACACTAGAAGTCACTGCAGATGTATATTTCCTGGACCCTCTCTCTACTATCCATTATCAAAGGCGAAATTATATAGATCCTGAATTTTATAATAACGATTTCAAATATCATTAATTGGATTGTAAACTTAATATATATATACACATTTAATAATCTTTTTTTAATACAAATATACTTTAAATAAAAAAAGTTATAACTGAATTCGTATCTGAACTTCTAGCTCCGCCCCTCATCAAGAGTCAAGTCAAGTGAATGTAGTGCCAAAAACAACAAAATCCGGCTGCTTAGTACATTCATACCTACCCAACTAATTACACAAGGCATTTCCATATATAGACACAAATTACAAGTACAAACATAAGTAAAACAATATAATTTACACTAATTTTCCTCCCAAATAATGTCTCATTGCAACATAATAATTATTTCCCTTATTCTACTAATAATAATTTCTTATGCTCCTACCTTTGAAGCAAGAACAAAGTTGTTAAAGAATATGGAGGAGAAGAACATTGTTCCTTCTCATGATGTTAGTGTACTCATGAATTCCCTTCAAAAAGGCGATGTTCCGCCTTCTTCTCCTAGTGATAAAGGCCACGCGAAGCTTGTTAACTTCAAGCATTTTAATGTTGATCACAATATGGAGTCGGTTCCTAGCCCTGGTATTGGCAATTGACCAATGACAGAGACGAATTCGAGATTTTAAAGACAGTAAAGAAAATTGAACTAGTTGATCAATGAGTGCCCTCTAAAGGCTTATTAGTGTTCAGGGTGTCACGTTAATTATATAATCATTTTCAAGGTATATACAAATGTGCAAGAAAATCTTTACATAGGTAATAAGTGTAGGCCGAACTCATAAGCAGATCCCTAAAATTGTTGGATTTTTTCTTTCAGGTATCTCAACTACGTCGTTTTCCTATTGAATCATTGAATTACCCATAATTTGTTCCTTATAAACATTGTTGGCTGATTTTGATCGGCTTTTCTAGTGTAAATGCCTTCAATTGTGTTCATATTGTAATGATTCTGATTGAAGGAATGAAGACAAACTGTGTTAGTCTCATTTGTTTTCTACTGTGTTCAGATGACTTGAAGTAAAACACAATTATTCTTGAACATTTTCACTATCAATTGGACTAATGAGTTCTGGAACAACATATGTATGCTCTATCAATATCCCTCACAAAATCTGTTTCCACATCAGCAAACAGTGTTTAAAAGGAAAAAATTATGGATGGTTCAATGATTCAATAGGAAAATAGCTAAGTGAGATACCTGAGAGAAAAAACTCGACAAGATTAGGGATCAATTTATATATTTGGCCGTAAGTGTATATTTTTGTATATCTAAAGTAAAATCCATCAACAGAGATATACTTGACACTGAACTACACTTTTACCAACCCTAAACCCTGGAATCACTGTGAATCCCATACGAAGTTCAGTTTCTGATGATCCGTTGGACATTAAGAATGCTTTTTCTCCGTTCACACTTTCCATGTAAACGTCTGAATATCTACAACCTTTCTTCACTTGAAAAAATCGAAGCTTGTGGGCTAAAAGAAAAGGCAAGACAATGAAGCAACCAAATATGCTTTGCCATTTCACAAAATGTGTAAAAGAAATGTGTTTTTTCGGATACTCATTAGAATTCAGTAAATTCCTCTGATCCAAATTCCCAAAAAGGGATTTTTCCAATTTGGGATTGATGAGTTTCAAGTAATTTGTAACACAAAATCTCGCGAATTTTGATTTTGGCTTCCTGGTAAGTAATCTGTTGGTATAACAGATTTCAATTCTGTTGAAAAATATATCTGATCGTTTTGACTGATGAACAGAGGAGTATGGATCGTTGTGTTAGGATCGAATTCACGCACACACTTGATAAATGAAGAACACAAGAACTTTCAAGAGAAACAGATGAGAGATCTAGAGAGAGAACTTTCAAGAGAAAGAGATGAGAGATCTAGAGAGAAACCAATATTTTGTGGTAACAATCCGTGAGTAAATTTCCACGGCGGTGGGGTATATATATTAATAAATCAGAGTATTTTTTGTTACAGAAAACAAATGGAGAATAAATAGTACAGCCTAAAATTTAGGTCGGGGCGCTGCTCCGAACCCCTCCTTCGGATGGGGGGCGGGAGCCCCCATAACCCCCTGACAACCTCACCGCGGAGGTTAAACCGCGTAAATAGTAATATATGACATTACATCAAATATTAATCAGGATCAACAACCTAACACGTTGAAAACATCAAATATTTCCTGACAAACAAATGATTCAAATGCGTAATATATGTCATTTGGTTCAGGTCGAATAGACGAAGCTGCAGCATGTAATTCCCATCCTGCATATTCCATTTCTTTACAGAACAATCCAACGAAACTCCAAATCGATTTGATTGTTTTTCGAAAGAACAAGAGTAAAATCGTTGACACTTGAATGAAAGTTGTCGATTAAACTTGACTTATTATCGAGTAACATGTTCTCATTGTTAGCTTCATTCAACTTCTCTCTGAGAAATATAATTTCAGAGTCTTTGAGTTTAATCTGAGAATCCAACTTATTTGCCATGATTTTGTATATGTTTAAAATGCTCTTTTGTTCCTTTCTGAGAAACGATCATCGAATTGATCGTTGTTTAAGTAGCTTTGTTTCAATTCAGACAAAGTTTTGAGCTCGTACACGATGATTTCATCAGCAGATAGAATGAAATCATGATCATATAGAGATTGATTGAGCGTATTGTAACAGAGCATATGCAGCTTTTATAGCTGAAATGCTCGCGAATAGCTTGGCTAGTAAATCTCCTTCATTTTTGTATGTAAATCTTTACTTTTTGATCTTCGTTTCTCTGAGATTTTGGCCTTCGATTTCTTCTTTGAATATGCAATACATTAGCAAAAGCGCGAGCCAATTTGCTCTTACTTTGTATTGTTGGGTTTTATTTGACCTAAATTTCTTATCATAAATAGGTTTTCTTTTAGGAAAAAGTTTTGGATGGTATAAATAGATGAATGTTACTTTTAACTTAATTCACAACGTAGTCTTAAAGGCTTTGAGAGTTTTTGGTTAGGGGGAGAAATTGTGGGTCACAAAGCTAGATACGTTATCACTTGTGTGAACCTCCCATGTATTCCGAGTGAATTGGTTGAGGTTGTTTCTCTCTGTATTTTGTACTCTCATATTTATAGTGGATTGCTCATCTCCTTTGTGGACGTAGGTCAATTGACCGAACCACGTTAAATCTTAATGTCTTTTGGTATATTTTTCGTTGTCTTCTTACTTGTGATCTTTCAAGGTTTGCTTTGCTAGCTTCCGCATTTACACCTACTTATTTTCGATCCTAACATGTATCACAACATGTCACCTACTTATTTTCGATCCTAACATGTATCACAACATGTCGATCCATCTAAGAGTACTTAAGCAAATATGATCCTTTTTTCCGACTGTTGTAGCGCCTTAAACTATGCTTTATGGTCTGAATTCAAACGGATTTCAAGATTTGCTTCTTTAATAGCAGTATCACTATAAAAACGTAATAGTAATAACTAACCGTTTTGATCCTTCTCTATACTAAAAAACAAAGGGTCAATACACACCGTTTGACATTAATAATAACAAAAATCACAAGTTCTTTGTATCTTATATTAAATATACGAAATTTCCTAGTGGATTGTACTAATTAAATATAGTATTAATAATATTAATTAAACATTGTATAATTTTGAATAAAACTATATAGTAGTTTCTTGCCAATTTCGAAAAGTCCAAAAAGTCTTATGCAAAAAGACGTACTAATTAAAACCAAATACTACCTAACATTTGATGACTGTCCATTGCTATGTGTTAGAAATATATATGTTACAATTTACTCTTATTATTAACCCCTAGATTTGATGTAATTATAATGTAATTACAAATTTATAATCTAGTTGCACAAATAAAATTACAAAGTTAGTATTCAACAAAGACATAACATTAATATTTGACAAATATATGTCTAAAAGAAGTATGATTGAACTTTATTTGTAATTTGGTATCCAAGATACATAATAATTTTTAAAAATATAGTGTCCAATAAAATAAAGATCAAACCAATCAAAGGTTTCGTTTTGAGTTATAGGTATGAAAAAATCCTCAGTAGGAAGCTATTCTCTCCTAGTGGGGCCTCTACGAGGCATAAATCTGAATTAGTCAGACTCCAATACAGATATTTCTGACAATAGAAGAGAAATCAATTTTTTCCCTCAAATGTGTTGGTATGGTAGATTTGTTTTTCTTTCCTTTTGTCATATTTTATTTCTTTCTAGAAAAACGAAAATGTGTTGTTATGTATGGTAGATTTGTTTTTCTTTTCTTTTTTTCTGGGTTATTTACAATCCATAAGGTGACAAGATTTAACGATCATGAAGGATGAAAAGTGATTGTTGAAGGTATTATGAAATTAGATGAAATGTTTTATGTAAAATTACGTACGAATATTGTGATTTATTGTGATATTTTAATCGTGAATTATTGACATTAACAGAAAAAAGAAATTTATGGTGGTTCAAATGGATGATGTACACGTTGATAAAAAAAATGCTCTTAGAGTTACGAACATTAGAAACTTCGAGAAAAAATTGAATTATAATTTTTAAGAACTTGAAGAGCCAGGTTACAACTATAGACAATGGCCTTGAAGAAGAAAAAAAAAAGGTTAATGGTGATTGTGGTTTGAGGGAGGTCGAAGAGAGGTGAGAGAAATAAATATTTTATTTTATTTTATTTTTACAAATAAAAAATTATTATCTTTATCTTTTATGGAATAATATTTTTGGTTAATAATTTTAAAAATATTTATGAAATAATTTGACATGACACTATTATATTTGATATGGATATGACATGTCATTTATGTTAGAGAGAATGAGTTATACACATAATTAGAAATGTTTAAAAACCTCATTTTAACTAAGTTTAAGGATTCAGTTGACAATAAATCAAATAAAATATTCATAATACAACTTCATACAATTACAAAGATTCATCAGACCATTTCGTCTTTAACTTTATTCATATCTAAAAGCATAGAATTGGAAGGTGTGAGTGATTTTCACCACAAACATTTTTAACAACATGAAAGAAGATATCCATGAGAGGATTAAAAGTCTATTTGAATATAACTAGATTTGGTGTATAATTTAGTTGTACAAATAAACTTACATAGTTAATATTCAACAAAAACTTAACATTAATATTGGACAAATATATGTCTAAAAGAAATATGACAAAATTCTATCTATAATATGGTATTCAAGATACATAATAATTTTTAAAAATATAGTGTCCAATAAATAAAGATCAAACCAATCAAAGGTCTCATTGTGTTATACGTATGAAAAAAAAATCCTTAGTAGGGAGCTATTCTCTCCTAATGAATATAGACACAAATCTGGATTAGTCAGACTCCAATACAGGTATCCGACAACAGAAGAGAAATCAATTTTTTTCTCAATATAGATTTATACCTGATATTATAAAAATACTTGATACATAATTATTAAGTAAATTACATTTCAACTGACATACCTCTTACAAAAAAAATCATGAACAAATTGGATTATACACGCAAAAAGAAATTATGTGGGACTTGTGTGAAGATAGAGTTAGATAATTACATGATGGAAATCAAAAATCTATTTATGAATGAATCAATCCAAGTTTACATTATAAAGATCTGGAAGAAGCCTACTTGTGGAAGTTACATTTTCATCTTTACCAGGTACAGATACTGAGACTGAAGAATCACTCCAAGGTGCATTCATATTTTGTCCTTGACTGTCCTGAGAGTATGTTGATACTTGTGTTGTTTGACTGTCATGTGAAAGCTTCTCGAACGATTTAAATCTCATTTCATCGTCTGATGTAGTACGTTTGATTATTGGTGCTTGCACGGGGAGTTTTCCTTCGAGCATACTCACTACAGAAGACATGGATGGTCGGAGAGTAGGAGAGGGATTCGTGCACAAAAGAGACACGTTTATCATCCGCATTGCCTCTTTTTTGGAGTAATTGGTACCGAGACGTGGATCAACTAGTTCTAACAGATTTCCCTGTTCTTGTAGGACGTAAGCCTGCATAACAAAGCAAATGCTCCCTTCGTTTCAATTTGTTTGTCTAGTTCTAACGTATACAGAGTTTAAGAAAGTAGAGAAGGTAGTTTACCCAGTCAAGAAGGTAAACAAATTCCTCTTTTGGTCTGTAGTTTGTGTTGCTTTTCCCACTGACAATCTCTAATAAAACAACTCCAAAGCTATAAACATCAGCTTTATCTGTCAAGTAGCCTCTCATTGCATACTCCGGAGCCATATAACCTCTTCAAGAAAAGAAAACGAAACGTAAGATACTTCAAAGTAACCATAGTAGTGAACAAATTTAAACGCACAGAACTGTAACTCTCTCATCACATGATAGTACAGAGACAGTTATGATAAGAAGGCTTACACTGTTCCAGCAATTCGGGTGCTAATATGAGTGTTCTCTTCTTCATCTAATTTAGCCAATCCAAAATCTGAAATCTTCGCGTTCAGATCCTTATCAAGAAGCACATTCGTACACTTTATATCTCTATGGACGATTTTCAACCTTGATTCTTCATGAAGGTAAGCTAACCCTTTTGCTATTCCTGAGCATATCCTTTTTCTGGTTGCCCAGTCTATGTTTAATCTCTGATCGTCACGGCCTGAGAAATGAGAATTGGAGGAATGTGAAGCATGAACTATCACTGCATAATTAACGATTCTTAAAATGTTGTTGCGAAGCATTACCAAAGAGAGCTCGAGCAAGACAGTTATTTTCCATGTATTCGTATATCACTAATAACTGGTTCCCTTCTATGCAACAACCGTAAAGCTTGACAAGGTTTGGGTGTTGTAGAGCTGAAATCATGCCTATCTCATTGACAAATTCACGATTTCCTTGCTTTGACTTGGAAGACAGCTGCTTAACAGCTATGATGGCACCATCGGCGAGTACACCCTACAGATAGCAATATTCACAACAATCATATTACAGACAGAAGAAGGATATGAGTTACTTCAATTATTACTACTCTATTTTTCCTATAAACATGACATCGAGGATAACCAGTAGGAAATATCACCAAAAAACCGCAAGCTGTCCTTATGCAAAATCAGTATGGATAGAGAATTGATACCTTGTAAACTGGTCCAAACCCTCCTTCACCAATTTTGTTGGCAGGATCAAAGTTATTAGTAGCAGCTTTAATTTGTCTAAGTCTAAAATGACCTGTTTGTAAATCAAGGGCTCTGAGTTCTGTAAACGAGATGAACATTGCAAACGTCAGTATATATAGATCTTCTAAAACATCTGTATGATGAAAAACAACTTTTAAAAGAATGAACATCTGTATGACGAAGACAGTTTAAGACGTCATGAGCATTTAATCGTGTGCTAAGTATCTATGATACGACATGATGTCGATCCACCAACAGAACAATCATCTCAATGCCGGTCAATTACAGGGAGATAATTATTTGTATCTCACGGCTAGAAATCTCGTAAATGATTCTGATTATCACAACAGAACTATCGCCATATTATCAAATATAGAGAGTGAATAAAGTCTTTGAGATATGTATTACCTAATTCTTCTTGGTTATTTTTCCCTCCAAAAATGCCTTTCTTCCACAGAGCAAATAAAACTAGCAGAAGCACTACAATTGAAGCGAGTACAATGCCGATAACAGCTCCAACAGGTAAGCCACTACCAGTGTCAACTCTAAAGTCTGCAACAACAAAGTGGGAATTTATTAAAATAAGTTTGTGGGAAAATAAGTTTAAAGTCTATCGGCAGAGATATACGAACTTGGTGTCACTGTGATAGCTGAAATCAGTGGTCCATATACACCTCTGTCTGGAATAGCGTTAGTCCCCTTCCCGGTCCAATACAAATGAATCTCCAGAGTGCTACTAACAGTAACATCAGGAAAGTCCTTGGTAATGACTTTCCCAACACCGTTAGCTTCCTCCATAATGTTGAAATCCCTCAAAACTACTCTCCCCTGGTAAGAAATCAAAATATACCACATTAAAATTGGTACCTTAAATATTAAATTGGAAAGCTGCCGATCATATCAGAACTAAATAAATCAACTTTCTAGATTACATATTATTTACAAAAGAAGTTAGGCCTCAAACTTACTTGTATTGCTACATCAAATATCCGCCTTCCAAGGCTGCTATATGTTGAGTCATTAGAAAACATTATTTCAGCAAAGTGAAGGCGCACTCTGTAGCTACCTCCTTGTAGGCAAAGCCCATAATATTTGAGGGAATTAGGGGCAAGGCGTGCTGTATTGTAGAAGTCAGGACCGGACACATCCAGTGAAAATGTATTTGATGCAATATAACTGGCAGCTTGAAGACCCACGTACACTCCTGAACTGCTGAAAGCCCATCTGTCAGAGGGCGAAGAAAAATATGACGGACCTCTATTGGTCGTGTCTGCCTCATAATTATTTCCCTCAAATGAAGTTCTAGGTCCTCCGCAGTTTATGAATAGTGAAGTATCTGCAATTGACATAAAGAGCATAAACATAAGGAAGGGTTGTGAAATTATACATCAACTCCAAGGCTATGCTTTTGTACTTCAGTGGTGAGGTCCTTTGACAAACTGCTAATTCAGGCCATCTCAATGGCCAAGCTAAGAATCTCCGAGTATAAAATAAAAAGGTTTATAGGCTGTAACTCTTACATTTCGTGTCTGTGGGACAAATGAGGGGTTTCATAGAACACCAGGCATCCCTGCAATTTCAAATAAGTTAATCCACACAACTATAGACAGTTGATGCATCAAACAAACAAGCAGTTGATGCATAAGACAACATTTCGGAGGACTTACGTGGTGTTGTTCATTGTATCGGAGTAGCTAGCAGCTAAGTTTCTGTTGAAGAAGGAAGGTTTGTAAGTTATGTAGTTAAAGGACCAAAATTTTCACTTATAAAAAAAGAAATAATATATGAATGTAGTTTCGAAACAAAGAGGAACAATGCTCACAAGGTAGAGGAATCGCATACTGGAGTAGATATTTGTGTGAAATTGTTGTATGACATATCCCTGCATAAAATAAGATTATAGTTGTCATGCACATAGAAGGCATCAAATTCTTGTAAATGCGTCCTTGCAGCAAACAAAAGTTTCGGGGGCAAACTTTAGCTTTGAAGTGTGGCATTTTTGTTTGGGAGCTAACTGTGATAATAACCAAAGTTTACTACTAAGACGAGGAAATCGGAACAAATTGAGCAAATACCAACATGTTCTCTCTTTTACTAAACATCCAGCTGGGAATTGCTCCGCTTAATGCATTGTTACCAAGAAACCTACATCGCGGATAAAACTTTTGCTTGTTATAACCGAATGAAAACTTTGAGAAAAGAATGTACAAGATTTATGCTTCAACTTGTAAAGGTTTCACTGCAAGGTACCTACATGTTATCAAAATCCATCTGCTCAAATGCACCTGGGATTGTACCATTCAGCATGTTGTTGCTCAAGTCCCTATCAGAAGCAGGCAGGATTATCATCAAAGCAGAAAGCAAAGCAAACCACTTTGGTATCCAAACAATAAGTAAAAATATTTGCTTCTTCTATGCAACTACAAGGATTCAATGGTATTTAGAAGAATATCCTTTTATATAACGAAGGGTGATTCCAGGCTTAGAGTTAAAATTTCAAGAATTTCGATATATTGTTGCAGAAAGAAGAGATAACAAACTAGAAAACTGCATCCCATTAGCTCAACTTTCGCTAGCACCAGTTGCTAAATCGTTGCTGTTACCTTAGAAGAGACGTCACATTTTCAATTGAATCCTTTTTACTATTAAATATAGAAAGCATCTTTTCTTTTGAGAAGGAAATATAGAAAGCATCTTATTTGTTCCGACTAGATAAATCAATTGATCAGGTATAACAACCTCTAAGTCTAATGTTACACTTGGCAGTCTTATTCACAATTAGACATAATAGGTAGTCAGCACAATAATATTTATATTCCAATACAATAGCTATGTCATCTCCCTGAATACATCTCTCCGAGACTTCAACGTTCTAGTACTCTTGATGAATAAAAATATAGAAGAGCCAAAACACAGAACTTGCTGGAAAAAAAATTTCCCATAAAAGAAGAATGATTAAAACAATAAAAAGATGACAAACTTACAAAAGCTTCAAAGGCATGGCACCTACATATATCGGAATAGGACCGAAAATTGAGCAATTTCTCAAAGTCCTGCATCATTAAAATCAAATTAAAGAACCATGAGTATGCGACATTATGATGAATAGATGTACTATCTGAATTTCCAACCACAAGCATATACTACTCACAGCCTTCTCATCTTCGTCAAGGCTGTAAGATTTGGGAATTGCATTGGTTCTCCTCTCAAATCAGATATTCTCCTGAAAACAAAATGCACATGAGAAACTCTGCTATAGCCTTCAATATTCATTTCTCGAGAGATTTTCCCTTTTAATTTATTCTTTCTATTATAATAAGAGAAAAAGGGAGCTTTAAAGTGAACTTAACAGTTATTTGACTTTAAAAGCAGGTAACACAAGAGAAGTGTGTACTTACAACTCGGTCATATTTACCAACTGGGATATTGTAGCAGGAATAGGTCCCTCCATTGACGTTCCCTGAATGTCTCTGCAGAAAGTTTCATGATAATTGCAATTATAAACTGTGTATGCCACTATATTTTTGCTTTTTCAAAATTTAGAGTCCTTCCAGGAGAAGAAAATTCCATCAATATTTACAACTATCAGATGCATACTTACAATCTATCCATGTTGGTCCAATTTCCAAGAAAATCTGGTATGGTTCCAGAAATGCTATTCCCATCTATCCTACTGCAAACCGACGAAAGAGTCAAGAGAATGAAGCACAAAAGTCAAATGTTACTCTTAACATTTTCTTGCTTACAAGTCTGTCATGTTCTTAAGATTGCTGAAGTTCTCAGGTATAGTTCCATTGAGATTATTGGCAGACAGAAACCTGCAAAATGATCCACCAATTAACCATGATAACGGAAAAATCACACAACTTCTCCTAATTCGATTGGCACTTCTTTGCTTAAGTTTGATACAATTTGACCAACTTGTCCACTATGCAAAAATACGTTACGTTACAGTTCTTTCCAAATCAAAATGGTGAGAAAATGCATTTTAGTTTGAATATTGCAAAGTGAAAAGTGCCAAATAATTTGGAACAGAAGTAACAAATAAGTAAATAGTAGACGATGAATGTATGGTTACTATGTCTTACAGTTCTCTCAGGCGGCTCAAACTACCAAGTTTTGGAGGAAGAGGTCCTTCAAGTAGATTATTTTCCAAATTTCTGAAAATATCCAATTCATCAATGTGACATCCAATTAGATACACCAAAAGTATTCAGAAAGTTAAAAGAAGTATGCGATATCTTCAACTTACAGTTGTTCCAGTGTGGAAATGTCACCTAACTCCTCGGGAATCTGCCCATTGATACGGTTACCCAAGAGTGATCTATACATATAAGTTTGAACAAACTATCAACAAAAAAGAAACCTCTTTACTGGAAATCTTTTAAAAGATTAAACAGAAAAGAACTTACAAAATAGTGAGACGAAGCTGGCCATAACTTGAGGGAATCGATCCATTTAAGTAATTACGAGACAGATCTCTGGAAATGCAAAAATTGATTGAGCCACATTAAACTTTCACTCTTTAAGGATATGGATTACACAATTCAATAAACATTGTTTCATATAAGCAACAAACAGTTAGTAACTTGTTTCTGTTATGATTTTACTTAGTAAAAATTGAATAAGACTCGAACTCATACAAGTTTCTGTAATCAGAAAGGAGAGAAATCATATGAGTGTCTCTATTAACTGATACTCACAATTCTCGCAGATGAGTTAGATTTGCAATTTCTGGAGGCAGAATTCCCGTCATATTAAGACCTTTCAGTTCGCTGTATCAACAAAAAGAAGAAGAAGAAATCAAAAGAATTTACTCCCTCCATTCTAATTCATGTGGTGAAGTTTTAAAGGAAGTGATCATGATATATGGTATAGCTACAAGACTTTTGAAGTTTATAGTCGTCAATATATCATAGCATTTGTTCAGCTATAAAACATTATCATTAAGAGTAAAATGTGAAGTTTTAAAGATCAAAGCAAAGCTTACATTGTTACAACATGGCAAACTGAGCTGCTATTGAATGTACAATCACATGTTATGTTGCTCATAATTTTATCATAAGTAGGATCCGTCATGTTAAAACCACTACTCTGAGAGCAAGAGGATCGGCTTACATTCCAATATCTGTTTTGAAGTTTCGATGATATTGTTTGCAGAACTCTTACTGTCACATCAAAGTTAAATTAACTCATAATCGTTTACAAAGGAAATTTTTGTATGTAATTTCACATAATGTATCATATTGGCCATTGGTAATATCATCAGTTTACACATAATGCATCATAGTGTTCATTGGCAATATTATTCTGTAAGGAGAGTAGAGTGTACTTAGACCTTACTTTTATCAGATAGAGAGGATATTTTTTATAGACCTCGTTTCAATGCAAAAATAATTTTTTTTTTTAAATCTAATAAAAATACACTAGACACGATAAATAGTACTAACAAAAATAACTTATATAAGGACACAACATGGGCCCTCATTGGGATTATAAAAGGTGAAGGATAGGGTGATCAGTAGTTGTTACTCTCTCCGTTTTCACAAAGAATGTTCTAGTTTAATTTGACACGGAATTTAAAAAAATAAATAAGACTTTTAATCATGTGGTCCTAAATTAAAGTTATGTTAAATGTACAAAATTGTCTTTTAATCTTGTGACCTTAATCATGTCACGTGAAAAGTTGTTGAAAAAAAAATCATTCTTTTTTATACAAAGTAAAAAGAAAAAGAGGTCATTCTTTTTAAAACGAAAAAAGCATAAAATTAAATTTCAAACCTATAAAACATAGTTGAAATACATATAGATAACCCTATATTTATATCCTAAATCCACTTTTCAAACCCAATTTTTCTCATATCAATATAATAAAAAATATATTTTAAAATATTTATAAGCCTTTTTTTTTTCTTATAGATGTACTCATAGCAGTAAATTTTGTTGGTTGGTTGGTTGGAAGGAAGAGAGAAAATGAAATTGCATTAACTGATTGAAAAAAATCAACAAACAACTTGCTAAAAGCAGCATGTGATTGGCATCTTAATTGATGAATAGTCAAAGCAGTCCAGAACAAATTAATTTAAAAAACACAACATGTGATTGGCTTCACAAAATATACATCCAACGCAGCCATCACTTTAATTGTTTTAAGATTAAAATATAGAAAAATTCATGGTATTAATAATTAACTCCTCGATACGTAATAGAAAATATAATTACTCTGAGTATTAGTTATACATAATATTAAAAAATATAGCAAATAAAATGCTATTAATATATAAAGCTAATATAAATATTATTTTTATTAATATACTCTATCAAACAATTTTTAACAAGTCATTTAAAAAAAAAAGTTCATTTTCATAGCACATAGAACATACACTAATATAAAGATCAATAATTGAAAAAAAAAAGTTTAAAAAGGAATTTCTTTTCATAACGCAACACTACTTTATGTACTAATTTGATGTTAACCATTTAGTAATGTTGAAAAATCAACGAACACAAACAAATATATACACAAAAGTCAATTTTTCGTACAGTCGTTGAATTAATATTATATTTATCCTAAAACAGATATTTTTTAAGTTTATTTTTTACTCTTACCAAAAAAGTAACTGCAAGATACTATTGCCTTCGTATCAAATTAATTTAATTGTTCCATGTTTTAAATTATATTCAGAATGTTATTTTAATTTTATCCATCGTTAGTTAGTATTGAAATTAGCATATTAAAAGAAAAAATGCGTAAATATCCTCTTATACTGCGTTCAAAATTCTAGAGATACATTTCGACTAAACTAAAATCCTATTACATCATAAAACTTTTTTTTTCTGTAATTTTGTGCATTTTTTGTCTTATGTAACACCCTCCCTGACTCAAAACAATTGAGATGTGTCTAGTATATAAGTCATAGTCAAGCGCTACTTATGCATTTTTTCAAAAAAGCAAAAGCCAAATAAACCAAAAAAATAAAAAATATTACAGAATTATTATTAAGAAACAAAAAAGCTGACATGGATACTACGAAGCAATCAGCAACAGGAAATTATGAAGAAAAGTTCTACTTCTCAGATCCCAAAATTAGAAAAAAGTAAACACACTATGCAAACCCAGGAACAGAAAAGAACAAGAACCAAAAAAATCAGATTTCACAAATAAAATCACAGATCAATACGGAATTAATTCATCGATCATTCAACTAACTAACAATAATTATTATTTATTCGAAGAAAATTGAAATCGAATACCGATAGGAAATCAAAAAGAGGAAGAGAGGGGAAAAAAATCAATACTAATTAGTAGAAACTGTAAAAAGAAGAGAAAATGATAACTACCTTCATCTTCTGGCAAAAGTTGAGCGTCAACAGATCTGAATGTAGAAAGCAGATATAGAAAGAGAAATATAACACAAAATCTGATACAAGTAGCATCCATTATTGTTCAGTCGAAGAAATTCAATTTTTTCAAGTTGTGTAGTCTCGAATGCTGTATAAAAGAAAAAAGGACGAACAATTTTGTTAGTTAAATTTATAAAACATAAAAATGAAATGAAAATCAGATGGTAGAAATTACCAACAATTAATGAAGAATGTGTTCAAGTTGTTGAAGCCTTGAAATGAAAGGCGGGAATGGAGAAAAGGGAGGAGATAAGCGTTCGATATAATAATAATTGAAGAGAGTTAGGAATGAGTTTTTAGGGAGAAAATTATTACAAAAGTGATCCCTTATTTTTAGGAAAATAGCAAATAACTTCTAGACTATAACCGAAATTTCAAAAACATATATTCACTAATCTAAGATTTTATTACCTTGAATTTATTTTTTTATAATTTTGTGTACCTTTTTGACTTAGGTGATATTCACATATCTCCCATGCGCTTCAATTATGGTGGAGTCACGAAATGTGCCGCGTAAAACAAAAGATATCAAAATTACAAAAATAATAAGTTCAGAGAAAATAGAACCTTAATTTTATTAGAATGTGTCTCTGCAATTTTAATCATAGTCTAAGAACACTTATGCATTTTCTCCATATATTTTTTATAGTAATTTCAAAATAATTCCTTAACTATCACGAATTTTAAATTGAATATTTTGATATTTATCAAATCATATTGGAAATAACTTTTCTTTATCTTGCATAACATAACTTTTCTTTTATTTTATTATTTTCACTTAAATTAATTAACAAATTACATATCTAATATAACTTCATAATATATATATATATATATATATATATAACGATAAATCATTTTGGAAGTAGCTTATGGAGTAGATATTTTTGTCTATTTTATATGTTTGGTAATACCATTTTATATTTGCGAATTTTGGTGTGTGTTTTTTGTTTTTTTTAAAAAAAATAATTATACTTTCAACTAAATTTAACAATTAAAAATTGATGGAAATAAAAAGTTTTCACGTTTAATAAACTTAAAATATTAAAATTACTCAATTAATTCTTAATAAACTATTTTAATCTACAGTTAGATATACTTTACGTTAGAAATGAAGCCAAGATCAAAATTTGAGAATTCTAAATCAATTTATTTAGGAATTCACAAGTTAATATTAAAAAAATAATTTTAATATAAATATAGATTTTACGAAAAAAATAATAAATTTGTCTAAATTCATATATCCACTTCACCATTTTGACAATTTCTTTATAAAACAACGTTTTTGACGTCAACTTGTTCAGTCTCTGTACAAAGGTCCTTTTTCGGACACTTTCAACTATTTCTAGCGTATGTTGTCCCTTTTTAATCATAAAGTCAAAAGTCTAAATATTTTTATTATAAGCTTTCCAATTCCTTTTATTTATATAATAAAAAAAATATCTTTCTAAGAAAATTCTAAATTTTATAGCCCATCAAATATTTATCCATTCTGGTTGAACGTATTTAATTTTTAACTAATGTTAAACAGTATGCGAAGTTCGTTGAGTGTTTGAGCATCTTTAATTTCATCTCAAAATATTTATATTTATGTAAAATTAAAGATATTTATATAAAATTAATATAGAGCATTTATTAAATAAATAATTTGATTCAATCATTGGCTTCTGAATGAGTGTTTAAAGCTTTTCTTGTGTTGTTGAGCTGAAGTTCGAATCTCGTTGTTAATATGTATTTTTAATATTTTTAATTCCGTTATAATATTCACGATCTTAAAATTCTGAATCTGTCACTGTGTGCAAGTTTGATTTGAGTTGGATCTCTTAACCTGTCATAATTAGACAAATGAATATTGTTGAAATGCATAATGCTCAAACAAAGGAAAAATGATGAAGAGTTAACCAAAAATTGTACACTAAATATTTTTTTTAGAGATCCTCTTCAAATCATTGATATAAATATCGGAATTGTGTGCATCAACATGTAGATTTCAAATCTAAAAAATAGTATAGCTAAATATATATTATGAGGACCAAAAATACAATATATTAATAAATGAGGGATTAAGGGGTCGTTTTTGATAAATAATAATAATGCAGAAATTAGTAATGCATAGGTTATTTTTATCAAGTGTTTGGTTCATTGTTTTCATCCTATCTTGTGTTTCGATTAAAATTCTATGAAGAGTTTCTTTCCAATTATACCCTTGAATTATTATGTAGTTGGATCAAGTAGATAATTGTCTGATAATAATATATTGTTTATATGACATTCTAACTAGTTAGGAGAAGAACAATTTTGTTCTCATGTTTGCTATTTTTCTCACTTTAATTATTTGAAGGTAAATAGTTGTCATCTTAATAAATTGATCACTCACAAATATCAATTTTTAATTTATAAAAGATAGACCATCTAATTGTAAAATAAAAAAAAAGGTAAATAATAGTAAAATCAAATAACCATCTACATTTGTACATGAAAATTGTAAGTTGTAATTTTAATATGTATATAATTTTATAAATTATTCAAAATACAAATATCATCACGTGGCGTTTGTGATCTTATAAATTATATGGTTTTCTAATTATAATTACCTTTTGATTAGTAAATGTTAAACACTTCACATTCAGATGTTCTTTTTATTTGTATTAAATTTATTTAGTAACAAACAATTCTCTCTAAATAAGTTGTAAGCTAATTTATTTAAATTGAATTACTAGTACAAATAAAAACATAAAATAAATTAAATAAATAAAATAATTAAAGTGATTTAGGCCTCATTTGTTTACACTTAATGGAGGTCTGAATCTTAATAATTCAGATTCAGCCTGTTGAGTATGTTTAATTTTTAGGTCTGAATCTGAATCATTCAGATTTAGTCCATTAAGTTCATTTGTTTTATTTTTAAAAAAACCTCTTAATGAGTCTAAAGAGGTCTGAATGAATCAGTTAAGGGGACTCTTAACAACATTCAGAGGTCTGAATGAATCAAATCTATAAGAGACTCTTAACAACATTCAGACTCATTTAATAAATTATTAAATAATAAACCATCGCTTCTCTGTTTTAAGCGTGCCTTTTTATCTCATAACAAAAAAAAATTCTCTTTTCTCAATCAAACACCATTTTCCCCCTCTTGAACTGGTAAGTTTTCATAAATCCTTTCAAATTTTTTTTATATTAATAATTTTCTACAAGAACAATGTTGGTGTATTGGTGTTTATCAAATTTTTTGAATGAAAAAATTGTACTCCAAATTATAATTATTAAAACTTTTAGAACTTTTTTTAAATCAAAAGTGATAAATTTTGTTGAAATGAAATTTTTATGATATTTTACTAATTTAATGTTAATTCCACATGCACATTCAGATATTAAAAACAAACAACATTAATTATTTAGTGTTAAGATTTAGAGACCACATCTTAATATTCAAATGTGTATTTAGATCTAAACAACTAAATTTTAATATTCATATGTGTTCAGATTCAGACCTCTTAATCTTAATTAAAACAAATGAGGCCTTAAAGAATATTTTTGTCTTTACATAAACTTATCCCATGGTAATTATATCATATATATTACTAATACCTACAAATAAGGTACTAATAAGGCTTAAATCATCGATAGACCCTTAAAGTTATCCGCATAATTCAATTAAACACCTCAACTGAGGTTTGTACCTATAGAATACTGACTCTTCTAAATTTGAACCATTTTGACACTTTGTGCACACATGGCACATAAAGTGTATCCTACACTTTTTTAGGCGCGTGAATCATCAGTGCCTTTTTAGTTTTTTTTTTGTTTCTCATAATATTTTTTTTAATTAAAGAACAATCCTTCTTTCTTCTTTCTCTTTCAAAATTGCAGACCTGTTGCCACCAATTATTCATAACAATAAAATCTACCATCTTACATTTTTTTTTATAAATTTACTTCTTCTGAACTTATTGTCACGACCCAAAATGGGTCGCGAGTGGCACCCACACTTATCCTACTATGTGAGCGAACCAACCAATCTGAACCCCAACATTTCAAACATAATAAATAGAAAATAATGCGGAAGACTTAAAAACTCATTAACGAAATCAATAATTAACTTCTAAAACTCAAAACTTATCATTATCCCCAAAATCTGGAAGTCATCATCACAAGAACATCTATCCTCAAATTACTAATTCTAAGAGTATCTAGAAAGCTAGAATAAATAAAAAGCTAGTCCATGCCGGAACTTCAAGGCATCAAGACATGAAGAAGAAGATCCAATCCAAGCTAGAAGCGTTAGCTCACCCTGAAATCCGGTGTAATGAAGACTGGCTAGAGTTGTGGTTGAGATGAAGACGACGGTACGTTTGCTGCACTCCACAAATAACAAAGAAAAACAATTACAAGTAGGGGTCAGTACAAAACACGAGTACTGAGTAGATATCATCGGCCAACTCAAAATAGAAAACAGTATATATCAGATAATATCATAAAATCAACTACCATACTCAACATGCGGCATTTACAATTACCATAATCCTTGGTCACAACACCAAGCCCATCAATGAGGACTCACACCTTCCCATCATACTCATTTGGGATAATAGGTTCATCAAATCTGAGTATATTACCATAATTCAAGATTCACTCTCTTTATTCCTCTTGTGTCGGAACGTGACACTCCAATCCCCTAATACTACGTGTCGGTTCGTGACACCCGATCCCCCTAATACTACGTGTCGGTTCGTGACACCCGATCCCCCTAATACTACGTGTCGGTTCGTGACACCCGATCCCCCTAATACTACGTGTCGGTTCGTGACACCCGATCCCCCTATTACTACATGTCGGTTCGTGACACCCGATCCCCTAACCTCATTCTTTTAGTTCATCAAGCCTTCTTTTATACCAAGGCATCATCATTAACAAGAGGTTTTCAAAATTTAGGATTCAATAGTTTCATCATGCTTATTTCATCACAATTATATCATCACATCATGCAAACACACAATTAAGCATATAGAAGGGTTTACAATACTACCCAATACATATCATTCGCTATTAAGAGTTTACTACGAATAGCATAAAAACCATAACCTACCTCCACCGAAGAATTCGTGATCAAGCAATCTACTTTTCCAAAGCTTTGCTTTCCTCTTCGTACTCTCCTCTTGATCGAGCGTTTCTCCTTCTCTCTGTTCTTTCTATTTTTCTTATTCCAACCCTTTTTCTTTTACCCTAATTAGCATATAATTAAGTATAAAAGATGACAAAAGTAACCCACTAATTAATTTAAGGTTATCTCCTTTAACCCTCAAGAAATTGGATTATTAATATTCAACCACTAACTTTATAATTATAAGCAGAAATAGTCCAAAACGCCCCTTAAAATATTAAACAGAAATCCGACCCAGCCTGGGATTACGAAGTCTGTGACGGCTCGTCGTGCCTGCGACGGTCCGTCCTTCTGCTTCCGTCACAAATTTCAGAGACTAAATTTCACTAAAGGATCTGTGACGGCCCGTCACGCCTGTGACGGTCCGTCCTGCCATTCCGTCACGAAGTTCAGAGAGTCGATTTCAGTATCCAAAATTCAGAATTCTAAGTGTTTTGGAACGAGACCCCCTCAACGGTCCGTCGTGCCCATGACGGTCCGTCGTGGGATCCGTCGTCTCAGCCAGTTTTTCCAAAAATAAAATTTGCTGCTCAAAACGACTAACAAGTCGTTACACTTATGCTTAAATTTAATAAGAAATGTAAGTATTTATTTCCTTTGTTATAAAAAATGAAAGAATATAATCTAAGTTTTCTTGCCGAAAATAATGGACATCACCATTTTTATTTTGCCGAAAAATATGGAGGCCCCCGGAAAATATAGAGTTCACACACACAGCTTCAGGTTCACACCCCTTCTTTCTTCATTACAAAACAAGAACATAAAGTAAATTTAAATCAAAACAAAAAGACACTGAACATATTCTTTTTTATAAGAAAAAATATACTACCAATTTTGAAATAGGAACAAAAAAAAAACATGAAGAGAACTAAAGAAAACAAAAGAAGATAAATTCATACTTAGTATATATTTAAATTTCCATTTGGAAAATAACAACGATGGACAAGAGGTGATTTTAGTGAGAGAAGAAAAGGAAAGATTTGAGGTGGTGAGGGTGCAGATGGGTGTGAGGGTGGTAACATGAATTTTTCTTTTTTTTAAAAAAAAATTGAAATTCTTTTTTTTAAAATTTATTTAGATTCTTTTATTTTCAAAATTCATTTATAGAATTATTTTAAATTTAAATGTCACATGTCTTCATTTGATTTGTTATTTTGTCACATCAGTTGCATATGCATTACACACACTTTCTCTTTTGACCAGGTCTTTAAAAAATGTTTGATATGTACTTATTTTTTAAGGTTTGAGTGTCTAATAGAAAAATGAACATGTTAAGATGTCTAAGCGAATTTTGCGGACAATTTTAAGGGGCTGCAGATAACTTAAGCCTATTAATAATATATCTTATAAATTCATGAATTAGTTATACATACACTTATGCTTCTGTTTCTTCCTGTGGATTCCCTTCCCCAAATTTCTATCAAACATAATATTAAAAAAATTACACATAACACAAAATATTTCTTCTAATACGATCGACCAAAAAAACCTTTAAAAGTCTAATCATCACATTTTTTCAATTAAAGACAACCAAATAGATCAAGGTCTGCATGGAGTCGTTGGTTTATGTAGTTTAATATTTTCCTCTTGATTTTAGTTTTCTATTCACTTTTTGTACATTTTGGAAACAAACTTTTTCTCCCTCAAAAACAAGATATTAGTAAAAGAAATTGTGTTGATAGGGTAGGGTAGGGGGCACCTTCAATTTGATGCATATTAAATAATATATGTAATATCCAAAGACTTGATATCCAATATTCAAATCTCTCTAGAAGAGGAAAATTTTTAAAATGATTAGTTGACTTATTATTAATTCTCATGTAATTTTTAAATACATAAATTTTTTTCTAATATTTTTATAAGTTAGTTGAAAATAGTTATAAGGTTGGGTCCATAAATATATAAATAGTACAATCGGTTGAAAATAAACAGATAAGATCCATTCATAAAAAAGTATACTATATATAAATCTTGTATAATTATATATATAATAATGTATATAAATACTGAAATGTGCATCATCCGTTTCTCTCAACAAAAAGCTTGTAATAAATCGTTTAATTAATATTTTCGATTAAATACTACAAAATTTATACATAAATCTATAGTGAAAATTAAGTGTTTTAATCTTGTAATTCAATTTCCTCCACAAGATCTGTAATAGACAATTATGAGGTATGAATTATGAGTCTATGAATAATTTATATATGCAAGTATTTGAATTTATCATGTTTTTGGTTCTTATTTCTCTTTTAACTTTTTCCTTCTTCTCATTCAATAATAATAACATATTCAATATAATTTCACAAGTACAATTTAAAAAGAGTAGAGCTATCAATATGGGCTAGTTCACCCATTCGAGCTAATCCATACAGGCTTCGACATATTACAGGTCAGATCGAGTTAGCCCATTTTTGGTGTGAGCTAGAAAACGGTCGGCCCAACCCACAAGTACGTGGGCTACAGGCTTGTCGGACCAGCTCAATTTTTTTAAAATTATATTATTTTTAGAATTATTAAAATTAAATTATAAATTATAATTTAAAAATATTATCATAAATATCGATAAAATAATATTACATGATGTTAATGTTACTAGTTTTTAATCAAATCCACAAATAAATTATCTTTATAATATTTATTAAGTTTTTTTTAAAAAATAAAGTATAAACACCTAGATAGAAATATTAACATAACTTTTTTGAATTTGAACTCTCTTTAATTTTAAATTTTAATATTATATTATATTTTTTAATTAATTTTTATTAGCCCAAAAGCTGGCCCTATCGATATTTCCCAAGTTCCACAAATCAGCAAGCTTATTTGAGCCGGGCTAAAAAGCTCTTCTCTCAAATGGGCTCCAAAAATTGTAGTCTAATCCTATTAAATTCCGAGTTAGGCCAAGGCAGACCCAACAGACCTAACCTATATTGACGGCTTTAGAGCAGAGTATACATAAATCATATCATATTTTGTCTCTTTATCTAAAAATAAAATATTTAATATTTAAATTATTTGAAAAATAAAATATAAGAAAGTGACAATAACAATAACAAAATAATTCGAGATCGATCAATAGTACATAACACACAAATTTAAAGGAAAGAACATAAATAACAAAGAAAACTTTTTTTTTTCTCTATGTGAATATTTGGTTTGGACTTTGGAGGGAAGGAAGAAAATTCAATCTCCATGTGTGAAAACAGTTAACTTTTTTTTATTTTTTTTTAAATTTAAGTTGTAATTTAATGAGATATTAAAAGCCTACATGTCTAGACATAATTAATTGGAAGAAAAATAATAATAATTGCACCCATACATGCATGCAGATGAAGAAAGACAGTCAAAAACATTCAGCTAGAAAGCATATAGTATAGGAGGAGCCTACACAAGTATTATTATTATTTTAAGACTAATAATTGGATAAACAAACTCATGCATGTAACCTCTTTTTTTCTTCTTTGAAAATAAAAAACTAATGCTAAAAGTAAGAAAAAATAATTATTTTTTCTTAAAATAATAAATAGAAATAAAATTAATTTTTAAAAATAGTAGACAAATAAGAATGCTAATTAAACATTATCAATTTATCATACAACTATAAAGATGAAGAAACACTTTCTTTTACTATTTTTTATCTGATGCCGAACTCCACATTAGAGCTCTGACTAATTTCAGATTGTACACCGTAAGATTTATAATTTGAAAATGACACTCTCAAAAAAATCTTTTTCATGTTCACGATTCAAATTCTAAAATTATGATTAAAGGTGCAATATTTTTACCAGCAAAAACGCAATGGGTAAGAAAGAAACACTTGTTGAATGATACTCCAAAAATGTGCAGAATATTGTGCAGCTAGTAGAGCCATCAGCCTAACAAGTCACAACCTGTCACCTACAATAAAACAGTTGGCAAAGGAATTATCAAAATTAATGCCTTAGATATTAATAATTCAGGATATTTTAGAAAATTATGATTAAAGTAAAACTACTTCAATTGCTTTTTAAAAAAAATTGAGCTGCGAGTCTGCAATTATAATTTATCTATTATCACAAAAATAAGGGTAAGTTTTGCATATTATATTTTTTATACATTCGACTTATGAAATTATATTGAATTTAATGTTGGTGTTGAAGTTATCACACCTCTTTGCAGTTTGTTTATCCGTTTTTAACTTGATATTGAGTTGAGAAAGTAACGTGGCCTTAAACTTTAGATATGCATAATATAGTAAAATATTTTTTAATCTTATGATATGAAACATGCAAGTGAAAAATTAAAATGTTAAAAAAAATATTTTTTTTAAATAAACAGAAAATAAATAATTAAAACCTAGAGAGTTGATAACATTTAAATTAATCTATAGAATGTCAACTTTGATTAGTCTTTTTCTATATAAATCTCTTTTAATAAAAAGACAGAAAAAAATACCAATGCGACAAAGTCCCAACATATCATTGTCATTCCAATGTACATTATGAAAATTATTGAGTTCTAATATCTACTTATAACATTTATTATTTGTCCAATTCATGCTCAAATCTAACTTCAAAGAGCCAATTTGGTAAGGAAATGAAAAAAAAGAAGGAAGTTTTAAGTATATTTAAATTTTGATCGAAGTTATTATAACAATATCAAATTTTAAAAAGGATATTTTACTCTTTACATTATTTAATAATGTATTTTAAAAGTATATATGTGTCCACGTAGACATAATAAATATTGCATAATTATAAATAATAATGTGTCCACACAACATATATATACCTTCAAAATATACTATTTCTTTCGTTTAAAAAAGAATGACCTCCTTTCTTTTTTAGTCTGTTTAAAAGAACGACCTCTTTCTTTTTTTGGTAACAACTTTCCACGTTGAAATATTTTTTAAGGCCACAAGATTAAAGAATAATTTTGTATATTTGACATAACTTTAATTTACGATCACATGATCAAAAGTCTTCTTTATTTTTTTGAATTCGTGTCAAGTTAAACTAGATCATTCTTTATGAAACAGATGGAGTATTAATTAGTGACGGGGTAAAAGATCCTCTATAAAATTTGACATCTAACAATAATTTCGATTAAAATTAAAATATTTTTCATACCATTTTTTTTAAAGAAATACTTAATAAAATAAAGATGTAGTTCATCAAGTTTACTTTTTTTCTCTTATTATATAAAGACCGATTATTAAAATAGAAAGGGATAATGCCCAAGTATCCCCTCAACCTATGTTCGAAATCTCAGAGATACACTTATACTATACTAAGGTCTTATTACCCCCTGAACTTATTTTATTAATAATTTTTTACCCCTTTTTAGCTTACGTGGCACTATCTTGTGGGCCCAACGATGACTGACTTTTTTTTTCGAACTAGTGTCACGTAGGCTAAAAAAGGGTAGAAAATTACATATAAAATAAGCTCAGGGGGTAATAGGACCTTAGTATAGTATAAGTGTGTCTCTGAAATTTCGGACATAGGTTGAGGAGGTACTAAGGTATTTTCCCAAATAGAAAGGTAAAAAGTAATCGATAAAATAATGTTCTATTTTCCTTTTCATTATTATTATTATATTATATAGAATATAATTGAAAATTCAATGAACGTGTATGAAAGGTCAGTACACTTTATCCCATGAAACTTTTCTGTACAACAGTAATTTTGGCCAACGACTCTTTTTTGCATGGTCAACTACTTTATCATGTGATAATTTACTATAATGTTTTATTAATTCTTAATTGACAATATGCTAATACAAATCAAAGTTTTCTTTGACGTTAAGAATGAATTAACACAAAAAATCTTGCGTAATTTTCAACTCTTACTTTAGTCTTTATTTCTATTCAAATCGGCTTCATAGTTCATATACTTTCATCAATTTTCCAAAATTCAAAAAATCTATAAATTTCCTTCGTTCTTTTTTATTGGTCATACTTATGAATAAAGAATTTTTTTTTTTATTTATTATGTTCTCAATTTATTTAGAGCGTTAATCTTTTTGAAAAAATAAAGATAGAATCTCTTTAATGAGTAAATTAATTTTGGGATTTTATCAATTAATTGGGCGGGGGGGGGGGGGGGGGGGGGTAAAAACCTATAAAATCCCTCCATCCTTTTTTATTCGTCATTTTTATGAATCAAGAAAAAAAATTATTTTCTTTATTTATTATACCCTCAACTTATTTAGAGAGTTAATATTTTTGAAAAAATAAACGTAGAATCTCTTAATGAGTAAATTAATTTTGGAATTCTATTAATTAATAGGGGAAAAATGATATGTCAATTATTTTTTTAATAGGCGTGTCAAGCCAAAAATGAACAAGTAAATAGAAATAGATGGAGTATTAATTATGAAAAATATAGGGATAAGACACAAGTACCCTTAGACTATAACCGAAATCTTGGAGACACGCATTAACAAAACTAAGGTTGTAATAAACTCATTTTTTTAAAACTTATAAACCTTTTGGCTTACGTGATACACTCCATTGACTCACCGTAGTTGAGGCACGTGAAAGATATTTGAATGTCATATAAGCCAAAAAAATGTATAAAATTACCAAAAAAAGGAAATTCGAGATAGTAAGATATTAATTTAGTTATAGTGTCTCTGAAACTTCAATCATACTGTAGATTGCTAATTGTTGCTTATACCAAAAATATACTAGAGAACATAAATATGAGATTAGTTGATAATATTAATTCAAACAAAAATTGGACGTTATCTACTCTTTACTTACTTTTTAAATAGAGATTTTCATGCAACTTCACAAAGTTTAATTGTCAAGTTCAATATGAGATGATAATTAAATTTACGAAGCTGGCCATAGCTTGAGGGAATCGATCCACTTAAGTAATTACGAGCCAGATCTCTGGAAAAGAAAAAAATTGATAAAGCCACAGGTAAAAACCCCATTGTGCACACAGACAGAAGGCAAAACCCTTGCTTTCACTTGAACTTAAGACCTCTGACATGGAAGTTCCAAGCCCAAAACGATACTCACAATTCTTGCAGATGAGTAAGATTTGCAAATTCTGGAGGCAGAATTCCTGTCATACTAAGACGCTTCAATTGGCTGTATCAACAACAACAAAAAAAGCATACGAATTTCTCATTACATGATGCACTTTCTGATTTAAGAGTAAAATGTGAAGTTACAAAGATCAAAAGCAAGAGCTTACATTACTACGACATGGCAAACTCAGCCATTATTGAATGAACGATTACATTTTACATTGCTGTAAACCTCTTTATTATTAGGAACTGTCATGTTAAAATCCCTCTCCCGCGTACAAGAGGCTCCGTTCACATTCCAATATCTGTTCACAGGGTAAAACCCCCATTTCTATGGAATAACTTCCATGCCATACCAGAGAGGTAACTCGTACTAGGAACTCGACTCAGAAGGCAAATTCCTTGTTTTCGCTGGCAAGAGGTTTCGAACTTTGAGCTCTCCATCGTGAAAATCTCAAGTTCAAACCACTAGGGACCCTGAAAATCAGGAGTAGAGCCAGAATTTTTAATAAGGGATTCAAAATCTAAGAAGTAAATACACGAACTAGTGGAAGGGGGTTCGGATGAACCCCTATATGCTGCCTCCGCTCCTCCGAAGGATTGACCAGAAGGCAAACACCTTTCTTTAGCGATGGATTATTAAAAGATATTGTTAGTTAGGTATAATTCAAAGATAGATTAGCAAGAAAATCAATAGCTAATTTCACATAATGCATCATATTGGTCATTGGCAATGCTATAAGTTTAAACATAATGCATCATATAGTATACTATTTTAAACTCCAAGTTTAAACCTAATTTCTATGGAATAACTTGCACGAATTTGATCCAGAAGGCAAACCCCTTACTTTGGCTGACAAGGGGTTTCGAACTTTCAGACCTCCAACATGAAAATTCCAAGTTCAAACCACTAGGTGAAGGGACAATGGCGGAGTCAGAATTTTTAGTAAGGGGTTCAAAATCTGAGAAGTTAAACACACAAACTAGTGGAAAGGGATTCCACATCTATTTTACATATCTAAAAAAATAATTTTACCATGCATAAATTGTAATATTTTCTGCTGAAAGGGTTCGCATGACCCCTAAGTATATGTTGTTTCCACCCCTGCGAAGGGTTGACCATAAGGCGAACCCCTTACTTTAGAGATGGATTATCATAAGATTATTGTTAGCTACGAATAATTAAAAGATGGATTGGCAAGGAAATCGATATTTCTTGTCAAACTCCAAGAGCAAATTATGTAGTTTTTGATGACCAGAGAAACCTGCAGACACTACCTTTGGGTGCACTCAGGTAAAATCCCCATTTCTATGGAAGAACTTGCATATCCTACAGGAGAGATAAGTCGCACTAGGCAAGTCTAGTGTGACGAACTCAATCCAGAAGGCAAACCCCTTACTTTCGCTTGTAAGGGGTTTCGAACTTTGAATCCTCCAACTTGAAAATCTTAAGTCCAAACCACTAGATATCCCCGAAGAGTTGACCAGAAGGCAAACCCTTTGCTTTAGCAATGGATTTTCAAAAGATTTTGTTAGTTACGATTTACGAATAATTAAAAGAATGATTAGCAAGGAAATCGATAGCTAATTTCACATAATGCATCATATTGGCCATTGGCAATGATATCAGTTTAAACATAATGCATCACATTAAATTTGTTTTTTCTACGAAAAAATATTTTTGAAAGAGTAAAAATTCAAAATAAATTTTGACCATCCAAATTTATTGTAAACAATTACTATTTGTTGTTATCCATTTAATAATGTTGAAAAATCAACTAACACAGTCCACAGTCCACAGATATACAAATACACAAATTTGATTTTTCGTACCGTCATCTAATTAATTAATATTATTTTTTTCATTCTAAAATAAGCATATTTTTAGTAGTTTATTTCCGTCTATTAAGAAAAAAATATAAATATAAGAAAAATAATTTCTTAATATAAAAATATAGTTTAAAGATCATTATTTTTGTGTTGAATTAATTTTGAAATAGTTTACATCTCCTAAAGTTAATATTTAAATTCATTAAAAAAAATTGATGTAAGAACTATTGCTCTCTCACTTTAATTTGTTATTAATATTTAATTTTCGATAGTTAAATTATATACATTTTTTTTATTGGTTTTTTCCCCTCTATTTGTTTTGAATTTCTTTTGAAATTACTCTCTCTACCTCTACGAGATAATGATAAATCAGTGCACACTCTATTCTCTTATATCTCACTAAGTAAAATTTCATTGGCATAAGATAAAAGTGTTCACGATTTTGGTAAAAAAACGATCCAAACCAAATATTTGTTTATTTGGTTTCGTTTTACATTGTTAAAAGTCAATAATAATTGATTTGATTTTGATTTTAATTTTGTTCCATGTAATCAAAGAAATAATCAAACAGATAAATTATAAACATACTTTTTTTTTATAGTTATATATACATAATATATTGTTTTTATGCATATAAGATATAATAATAGCATATTTTATTTGTGCAACAAGATCGATAACTTATGCATTATTTAGTAAGTTATGATGTTTAGTATATTAAATTAGGCAATAATATAAGCAAGAAGTTAAACATATCTGAGTTTAGATATAAGAAATTATAAAATTCAAAACCATACTAAGAGAATTTATTTCCTTTTGAATGAATTGTTGTCCTTTTCTTATTTTAAAATAATCGAATAATTAAATCAAAATAGATGACAATCGAGTAACATAAGATAAGAAATTCAAATTACAAATTGTTTATCCCTTTTTAACAATAGAAATAGACTAACAATATTGTTGATTATTTATAAAATAGGAAATCTAAACAAGATATAAAAAAGTTGAAAAGTTTTTGCGTAGACTACTTCAATCTCTAGTCCTTTTCTCATTATGCTAGGAATTAGTTGTGTGATGTGACCTATAAAATTTAATATCGATGAATTTTTGTAAATAGTTACTGTAATAAACTTAATTGTTCTCTGTAGCTATAGTTTGCATACTTGTGGATTATAGACTTATAGTACATTTGTAAAAGTGAGCTATATTTTTTTTATATAAACTTGAAATAACGAAGTTATACGAACACAAACATCTGAACTTTAAACACTTATACAAATCTTGATTTATAAAAACATGCGGACTATACAAACTCAAAACCCCAGTTTACACAATTTTCACTGAATGTTGGTCGCAAATTATAATCAACTAAAACTTTAGCTATGATGACTAATTAACTAGTATATGATTAGTTAACACTAATTTTTTCTTTAATAATTTCAAAATAAAATACAATTTTATATTTTATTTTATTTTATGTTTAGTACGTTGGAGATCTTACATTATTTTTTCTTTATCATATATATATATATAATAATAACTTATTATGTTAAAAATAATCAATTCCAAAGTAACTTGTTTCTAATTAAAAAGAAAAAAGATTATGCTATAAATAGTCAGAGTAATGTAACTTTCATTATCTATACTCTTTCATATTTTCGTTCAATCTCGTAGACATATTCATTTGACATGTATATGTTTATGCTTTCCAATAAACTTTGTCAAAACCGCTAAGTGCTATATAAAGTTTAAACATAAATTAGGGTTAATTAAGGTACTAAACTAAGTTCATATTATTTTTCCGAATTTATTTTAAAATTTTTTTATACACCTTTTATCTTATGTGACATACTTCATGACTCTACATAATTAAGGTGCATCGGAGATATTTAGATTCACGTAAGCCAAAAGGTGCACAAAATTACAAAAAAAAAGGTTCAACGAGTAATAAGAACTTAATTTAGTTAAGTGTGTCTTTAAAATTTTGGTCATAATCTAAGAGGATATTTGTACATTTTCCCTATTAATTATTATGATCATATATTAAATTTTATGTATGTTTAAAAGAAAATTCTACATCCTTCACCAATTTTTTAATCTTGCTGTTCATAAGCGGACCCACCCAAACAGGCGTGGTACATGTATAATTGTCAATTTTGAAAAAAATTATGTGTATATAGATGTATATCTATCTTGAGAAACTGACATAAATTATAATATAATTATCAATATACCAATGATGAACATTTGTGTCCACTGTATTGCTGCTACAAGCTAAAGGAATCACCCGCAAGACCTGGATTTGAATCCAACTACACTATAATTTCATTGTTTTTATTTTAAATTTATTTTAGAGTTCATATTTAAATTGAGATAATAATAATATAATATATTCGAAATCTTCAAATTCCGAGTTCATGTGGGGACACCTTAAGTTTTACTCATATGCATATCAAAGAATATGTACTATCCATAGACTTGATCCATAAATTTTATGTAGATATTTTGCAGCAATGATGCATTTAATATCCCAACCTCTCTATAAAGAAAAAATAAGAAAGATATTTTCTTTCTTATATTTGTCAAATCTTTAATTTGACTATGATTTTTCCAAAAAGAAAATAATTAAATTATTCATTATGTTGACTTATAGTATTTTTTTTTATATAGAATTTATTTTTAATTTTTTAAAAGTCGATAGAAAATAGTTATTAGGTTAAAACCTACACATAAAAGGTGTTCATTAATCAATTAACCCATTATTTGTCTTTATATAAACCATGTATATTTGTATAATGTATAAATACATACTATGTTTTTTTTTTTTTTGTATTAATCAAGATTGTGAAAACAGGGAAATTTGTTCATTTGTAAGGATTTTTGACGATCAGTAATATGTATAGTGATAATTGTAAATTGTTGCTTTAAAAAGAAACTCATAAGTCATCTAATTAATAATTTCGATCAAATACTACAAAATTTGTATATAAAGTCAAAGTGAAAATTAAGTGCTTTAATCTTGTACTTAAATTCCCTCACAAGAATTGCGATAGAGAAGTATGAAAAATGTGAACTATGACGAAATTAAGTATTTGAATTTATTGTGTTTTCGGTGCTTATTTCTCTGGTAACTTTTTCCAGTTTTTTTTCGTCAATAATAACATATTCAATATAATTTTATAATTACAACTCAAAATTAAATAAAGAACAAAGTGTATACAAAATGTATCATATCTCGTCTCTTCATCTTAAAATATAATGTTTAATTTTCCAACAATTTGACAAAGGAAATACAAGAACAAGTAATAATAACGAAATAATGTATATATCAATAGTACATAACATACATAGGAAAAAACAGTAATAAAAAAAATTCTAAAAGTACTTTTTTCTGTATTTGAATATTCATAGCCATTTGGTTGGAACTTGGAGTTAATATCTTATATGGTCATTCAACTATCATTTATTCTCTTAGAAAGTCACTTAACTTTGTATTTTATCGCAAAAGTCACTCAACTATCAATTTTTCTCTCAAAAAGTCACTCAATGAATTTTAACTCAAAAGTCACTTAATTATTAATTGTTCTCTCAGAAAGTAAATAAAATGGGTCAATAGTATATTTTTAACGGGCGGGTCATTAAATGATTTAAATGATATTTTTTAATTTTTTAAAATTTTGGATTTTAAATAAAAAGAATTAAATTAGAAAATTTAAATTAAAATATCAATTAAATAGGTTGAGTGACTTTGTGAGAAAACAATTAATAGTTGAGTGATTTTTGAATTAAAATTCAAAGCTGAGTGACTTTTTGATCGAAGAATTGATAGTTGAGTGACTTTTGAGGTAAAATACAAAGTTAAGTGACTTTCTGAGAAAATAGATGATAGTTGAGTGACCATATAAGAAAATTAAATCTCCACGTGTGAAAACTTATAGATCTAATATATTTTTTTAAAAAAAATATTAAGTATTGTTTCCTCTGTCCACTTTTATTTGTCATGTTGCGTTTTATTAAAGTTAATTTGACTAATTTTCAAAGTTAAAATTAAAATATATTAATTTGATATTTTAAACAAAAAAATTAGATATTCTAAAACTATATGAAAAGTACTATATAAATTGCATTGTTTTTGCATATCATCATCATAAAAAAAATACATCTTAAAATGTTAGTCAAAATTCTAATAGTTTAACTGTAAAATTAGAAATCATGACAATTAAAGATGGATGGAGGGGAGTAATTTATTTTCATTAAGGTTATAGTCAATATTTCTTTTCGCCTTAGATTTATGAAAAAATTCACTTATGAATTTTCAACCGAACTGGTTATCTAGAAAATTAATACCAATAAAGGAAAAGAGAAAATATTGAGAACTTTTTTCTTTTTGAAATTATTAACCTTATTAGTCTTTAATATTAATAATTTTATTTTCACTAGATCAGCGTACGTATCATGTCAAGTGATAAATATTTAAATTTATTGAAAATAATAATTAATATTCAAAAATATATGTTTAAATGATAAAATAAATATTGCTTCATTGAAGGTCATTCATTCAACCTTAAAAGTAAATAAATTTTATTTAGAATATGAAATTGATGTGTTAAACTATGCAAATTCAGAATAAGGAAAGTTGATATTATTTTAGTTTTACTCTCTTACATTTTGTTGGATAATGCCAATATCTTATGACAAGGCGCACGAGGGGCTGGTGTGGCTTCGATTGGAGTTATAATCATGATGTTTGCTCGATCGATTTAGTTATGAAATAAAATAGTGTATATGCTATCAGTTATAACTTATAACTTGAGAATGAACACTTAATTCTAATAAATGGTATCAGAGTCAAGATCATGAGTTCGATTCTCAAGAGCAAACATGTTGGTAGGTGTTGGGAGGGATTATTGGGTTCCTATGGCAAGCAGGCAAGGCCCATGAGGGACTGGTGTTGTCACGACCCAAATCCGGACCGTGACTGGCACCCACACTTACCCTCCTATGTGAGCGAACCAACCAATCTAAACTCTAACATTTCAATATAATATCAACAGTAAATAATGCGGAAGACTCGAACTCATTAAATAAAACCAATTCATTAACTTCTAAAATTCAACATCTATTATTCCCCAAAATCTGGAAGTCATCATCACAAGAACATCTATGATCAAATTACTAAACTAAGAGTATTCTAAAAGCTAAAACAAGTAAAAGCTAGTCCATGCCGGAACTTCAAGGCATCAAGACATGAGGAAGAAGATCCAGTCCAAGCTAGAAGCATTAGCTCACCCTGAAGATCCGATGTGACGAAGACTGGCTAGAATTGCGGTTGAGTTGAAGATGACGGTACGTTTGCTGCACTCCACAAATAAACAAGAAGAAAACATAAAAGTAGGGGGTCAGTACAAACACAAGTACTGAGTAGATATCATCGGCCAACTCAAAATAGAAAACAGTATATATTAAGCAATATCATAAAATCAACTAATATCCTTAGCATGCAGCATTTACAATTACCATAACCCTTGGTCACAACACCAAGCACATCAATGAGGACTCACGCCTCCTCATCATACTCATTTGGGAATTAGATTCATTAGATTGAGTATATTAACATCTTTCAAGATTTCATTATCTTTATTCCTCTCGTGTTGGTACGTGACACTCCGCTCCTCATATACTATCATGGTGTCGGAACGTGACACTCCGATCCTCATTCTATCCTGGTGTCGGAACGTGACACCCGATCCATATTCTATCCTGGTACCGGAATGTGGCACCCGATCCATATACTATCCTGGTGTCGGAACGTGACACTCCGATCCTCATATACTATCCTGGTACCGGAACGTGGCACCCGATCCATATACTATCCTGGTGTCGGAACGTGACACTCCGATCCTCATATACTATCCTGGTACCGGAACGTGGCACCCGATCCATATACTATCCTGGTGTCGGAACGTGACACTCCGATCCTCATATACTATCCTGGTACCGGAACGTGGCACCCGATCCCCTAATCTCACTACTTTCGTTCATCAAGCCTTCCTTTATACCAAGGCATCATCATTAACAAAGTAGATTAGGGTTTCTTTTTCAAGATTTAGGATTCAATAGCTTCATCATGCTTATTTTATCACGATTACATAATCACATTCATGCAAGCATACAATTAAGCATATAGAAGGGTTTACAATACTACCCATACATATCATTCGCTATTAAGAGTTTACTACGAATAGTATAAAAACCATAACCTACCTCCACCGAAGATTAGTGATCAAGCAAGCAAATTCCCAAAGCTTTGTGTTTTCCTCTTCGTTTCTCCTCTCTCGATCAATCCTCTCTCTCTCTTTGTCCTTTCTATTTTCTTTATTCAAACCCTCTTTCTTTTACCCTAATTAGCATATAATTAAGAATAAAAGATGGCAATAGTAACCCACTAATTAACTTAAGGTTACCTCTTTTAACCCCCAAGTAATTAGACTTATTAACATTAACCCTCTAACTTTATAATTAAAGTAGGAATAGTCCAAAACGTCCCTTAAAACGTGTAAAGAAATCCGACCCAGACTGGGATTACGTAACCTGCGATGGCCCGTCGTGCCTGCGACGGTCCGTTCTGCAGGTCGTCGCAAGGTTCAGAGACTGGGTTTCCACTGACGACTCTGTGACGGTCCGTCCTGCCATTTCGTTACGAAGTTCAAAGAGTCAATTTTCAGTACCCAATTTTAGATTTTCTAAGTGTTTTGAAACGAGACCCTGCGACGGTCCGTCGTGCCCATGACGGTCCGTCGTGGGGTCCGTCGCCTCAGCCTATTTTTCCAGAAATAAAATCTGATGCTCAAAACGACTAAACAGGTCGTTACAATAGATACCAATTTACCCATCGTACGTCCCCGAACGATCACAAGAAGGAAAACAAGGGCGAAAAGGAGTACCTGAATCTGTAAACAGATGTGGGTATCTTTCTCACATATCTGCCTCCTTCTCCCAAGTGGCTTCTTCAACGGGTCGATTCTTCCATTGAACTTTGATGGATGCAATCTCCCTTAATCTCAACTTGCGAATTTCTCTATCTAGAATGGCAACAGGTTCCTCCTCATAAGACAAATTCTCATCAAGCAAAACTGAATCCCAACGGATAATGTAGTTTCCACCCCCATGGTATCTTTTCAACATCGACACATGGAATACCGGATGCACTCCGGACAGTCCTGGAGGCAAGGCTAACTCATAAGCCACCTCCCCTACTCGCTTAAGTACTTCAAATGGACCAATATACCTTGGGCTAAGTTTACCTCTTTTACCAAACCGCATCACCCCTTTCATTGGCGAAACTTTCAACAAGACTTGTTCACCCTCCATGAACTCTAAGTCTCTAACCTTTCGATCTGCATATTCTTTTTGCCTACTTTGCGCCGCTAGAAGCTTTTCTTGAATAGATTTCACTTTCTCTATCGAATCCCGCAAAAGATCAGTACCCCAAGGTCTAACCTCAAATGCATCAAACCAACCAATGGGGGACCTACATCTCCTACCATACAATGCTTCAAATGGAGCCATATCAATGCTTGAGTGATAGCTATTATTGTATGAAAACTCCGCTAAGGGTAAGAAGCTATCCCAATGGCCACCAAACTCTATCACACATGCGCGAAACATATCCTCCAACACTTGAATAGTTCTCTCAGACTGACCATCGGTCTGAGGATGAAACTCAGTACTAAGGTCCAACCTAGTACCCAATTCCTCATGCAATGTTTTCCAAAATTTAGAAGTAAACTGCGTACCTCTATCTGATATGATAGATAGTGGAACCCCATGCAACCGAACGATTTCTAAGATATAGATCTTGGCTAACTTCTCGGCATTGTAAGTCACCTTAACCGGAATAAAATGAGCAGACTTAGTTAACCTATCAACAATCACCCAAATAGAGTCGTACTTACCCATCGTCTTTGGAAGACCAACCACGAAGTCCATTGCGATTCTCTCCCATTTCCATTCCGGAATGGGCATCCTCTGAAGTGTTCCTCCGGGCCTTTGGTGTTCATACTTTACTTGTTGACAGTTTGTACATTTGGCAATAAAATCCACAATATCACGCTTCATTCTACTACCAAAAGTGTTGCTTTAGGTCACGGTACATCTTGGTTGCACCACGATGTATAGAATATCCGGAACTATGAGCCTTTGTAAGAATGGTGTTGATCAAATTATCGCACGGGGTACACACACCCTTCCCTTAATCCTCAAAACACCTTACTCATTGATACGCTCAAACTTACTTCTCAAATGAGAAGTAAAGCGGTTGCGTCAAGTAAATAACCCAACTAGTGAGGTTGGGATCGTTCCCACGAGGAAAATAGTCTAGACTTAACTCCAACTTGTAATTACTATTGTTCGGTTGATGACTTTCTTAAAAAGTAAAAGCATAAAAGGGGGGTTTTTTACTTCCTAATAAAATAAAAATAACTAATGAACTTGACAGAGGCACTTAACAGCTTTTAATGTTGAGTTTTAATCAAGTAATCAAAGTAACTAAGGTTTACGTGTTCCCCACAGGTTCATAACTTGATAATTCTAGCTATAACATTTCTTTCCTAGTATCTTGCATGCAAAGTGATAAGTTATGTATTTCTAAATCCTTGGTCCGGCATCTAGAAAATCTCACTCCGCACCTTGGTCCGGCTACGTGTGTTGCTTTCCTAACCCTTATCCTTACCTCATATTAAGCATCATATTCGATATTTGACTCAGTTATTACCTCGTACCAATCAATACTAGCCTATTAGATAGTATACACTAAATCTATGTTAATAATTCTTTTCCTATTGTCTACCTCCTTGGTCCGGCAAGTAGCATTAAGGCGAGTTCTAACGTTGATCATCCGTTAAAAAGATTTCTAAGCGAAAGAATTATTAATACATGCAAGACACTATTCTAGAATTGTTATTTTAGCTAGGGTTTATCTCATTATTTGCCTATGGTTCCCACAACCCTAGTTATAGAGTTTAGTTCCTCATATCCATAAACACAATATTCAAATATATTAAATAAGAAGTCATGTACTTACTTTGATGAGAAAGAATAAAGTCTGAAAATTTGCTTGATTAATCGACAAGAGTTACTTGTAAGAATCTCCAATAATCAAAAACTCAGAAAAACAAAGAAAAACTTATATCAAAATTAGCACAAAAAGGGCTTTCGGACACACTAAACTTAAGGAAAAAGTATTAATTATACCGTGAAACCACGGTATATCAACACCCTCAACTTAAATTCGTTGTTTGTCCTCAAGCGACGCACTATGACTCACTACACAATCTTTGTACAATAGTATCCATGTTTTATCCTTTGCAATCATTTGGCTATCAATCCCGACTAATCCCATCAAATCTATGCATGCTATCACTATTAGGCTTGACTTTTGTGGGATTCGAACATGACACAGACTCACCATGCACTAACACCTATCCTCTTCAATTTCTCACCGAGGTGCTAATAATTCCGGTATTGCAACTAGTGTCCTCACTTTAGAACAAAATCCTCATTTTTTCACACAATGATTTCAGTTTGAGTATAAGGATTACATTTCAACACTCGCTCTCAGAACAAAGTCACACTCATTCATACCTATTGCCATAAGCTTGCCCTTATTTTCACTGCCTTAAGTTCGCTATACAACCCTTAGGATCACGATAGGACTTTTTTAGCTTGTAACGTAGGCTCAGAGTCAGGTAGGATATATTTAGGTATACTTTAGTGACTTTTTGCCCTCCTTGACATATCGGCTAAACCTTCCGCTCTATATCACTTTATCTCGCCCAGTTTCTCCTATTCTTTCACCTTGCTGTTTCCCTTCTTTCTTCATTTGTGTAAGTGACTCTTTTCTTTTCTTGTTTGTAATTCTTGAATATTTTTTTTTCAACGAGTTCTTGAGTCACTTTACTTTTGTTCTTTCTCTCTCTTTGTTCTTTCAACCCCACTTTCCAGAGCATTCCTCAAAACAGCCACCCTCAACTCATGGCTTCTCCATGAGTCAAGGTACACAATACTCAAAATTGGGTCAGGGCCATAACGAAGGTTGTTTATACATTAGCCACCCTCAACTTATGCTTTTGGCATAAGCTGAGGTGCACATGTCCAAGGAGGGACCAGGGCCAACATATTGTTCCCAGAAAAGATCAGTTGGGGTGAAAAAGAAAAGTCTAATTTTAAGCTCAAATTATTTGGATCAACGAAGGATAACTTTCATTTGGTTTCTTTTATTTAGGCTAGAAATGGGCTATATTGAATAAGGGCCTATGATCCTTTCGTAATTGTATGTTACAGCTTACTTTTAGCAGGACTAACTAGGCAAGTTCTAGCTCAGTATCAGTAGTGGACTATTCAACTTTCCTCACACTCACTTGACATCTCATCACTATACCAGATTATCAGACACCTAGTTCGACTTGAAGGTTTAGGGTAGTGCAATGGTGTAACTCTATTTCATGTTTAGATCCACACAATTATCAGTTACTACGCCTTTTCATGCAACCTTTTCCAGTTTTATCGGGATATCATTTCAGCCATCATGCTTCAGAGTTAAACTATGTACAAAAGATATAACGTGCCGGTTCAACAGAAAAAGTAATCAGTCTTTTGGGGAAAAAGAACACAGGCAAGAAAACCCCAAAAGAGGATAGTGAGTTGGGCTACTCAGACTTCACCCTAACACTCACTTTCCATTTACCCCACCCCCAACAAAAAAGCATGCAATTGTCCCCAATGCATAAAAAAAATCTAAATATTAGAGGGGTAGGTGAAGCAAACCTGTGGCGCATAGCGCCGTCGATCAACAAGCTGGTGGGTCTAGTTTCCCAGAACCCACATCCTCTGCAATCTGGACACCCTCAGTGATGTCCTCAGCAACAACTTCACCCTCAGTAGTGCCTCCTGCTGTCTCTACAGTGCGGGAGCTAGACGCCCCAGCCGCTATCTGTGATGCTCTGATCTGGTGTGCCTCCGCCTCAGCAAGTGAGGCTCTCCTCGCGGCCTCCATCTCTCGACGCTCTTTCTTTCTTGCTCGCGCCTCATCCTCTGATCGACCCCTCCGCCTCTTGGCACTCTCTCTCGGGGAAGATGGGGGAACGTCTGGAGTAGAAAACAGAGCCGCCAATACAGTATCTTCAGCAGGCTCGACAGACTCTGACACTCTTGTCGCTAGGATCGTGTCGATGTCTGCACGAAGACTGGCGACTGCAGCCTGGAGAGTCGACACATCTACCGGAGGGGCTGGTCGAGCTAATACTCTCAATTCAAAGGCATCAAGGCGCTGGTTAACCTCAGCAATCTTCCGCTGCATCTGCCTCTCCATACGCGCCTCAGACTCAGCAATAGACTTCTGCATCCACGGCTGGATATGATGCAAAAGAGTGGCCATTTGTGCCTCCAGTTTTTGGACTCGGGCAAGCGGGGCCGGTGTTGGTAGAGGGGCTGTGCTGCTACCCGGTATAGACTCGACCGGGGTAGTGTCCGTGGATACCTGTGTAGCTGTGCGAGCTTGGGCCACCGTATCCGCAAGGTCATCAGATAGTGGTGGCAGCTCTGGACGGGGCCCTCGACGTTGGGCCAACTCATTGGCCTCGTCTCTGATGAGGCCGACGTCAACGGTACCCGGCGGGGTCCTCAACTGATCTATGTGCCATATGGGCACACCTGCAGACCTGCAAAGGGCAAAGATCATGCACGGAAAGGGGTAGGTGGTGGTGACCTTGAATGCCCTCTCGTGCATGACTGCCTGAAGAAGCCATGCGTAGTCCACCTCGAAGCCGGCTATCGTCGCCGCCATCAGCACTGCTCGATCCCAGGTGACTATGTTATCAGCAGCTGTGGGGGAAAGGCAGTGACGCACGAGCAGCCACAAGAACTTGGCAACGAACGTGAGGTTGGCCTTCTTGATGGCCCCCTTCGGCTCGGTGACCCAATCTGCACCCTCTCCGTCGATTGATAAGTGTAGGGCCATCCACCGCTTGGTGGTCTCCCTTAGTGCAGGCTCTCGCAGGAACTGTCCATCCTTCACTACCTGCCAGCGGTAGTCAAATGCGGCAGTGATGGGGGTCCGAGTAGCATCTACACTCTCGCCGTATAGGAACCGGCGGATGGCGGGCAGGGAAATGTCAACCTGCACGCCCCGGACTAGAACCTGCTCCAATGGGGCCTGTTTCGCGGGAGCAGCCCGCTTGTCGATATGTGATCGGAGAGTCGCTACGTAGGACGCGTAGAACTCTCGGACTATCTCCTCACTGTATCGTCCCAAGGGACGGGCTGTCCACTCTAGGCGATGCCTGGTGAATATGTTGTGGATCTCCGGCATCGAGGGGAGACTCCCTGTAAGTACCCGCCGCTCCAGGGTGAGTGTTCGAGTCATTACTCCTTTATCGGTCAAGAACTTCGCATCGGAGTAAACCTGAAATTGGCCTTCAACGCACCACCGGTTTGGCTGGTCAGAGGCTGGGGTAGGGACCGGGGCTGGTGCGCCGGATGTGGAGTCTGAACTGTCAGCCTCATCAGACGAGGCCGACGCTGCAGCAGTGGCGAGTGCGGGAACCTCAGCAGATCCTGAAGCTTCCTCGGACCAGGATGCTCCCAAGGAGCCAGACGCTCCTTCCTCGTTTGTGGCCGACCCAGAGGGTGTGCCGGTCAGTGTGCGCTCCTCATCAGACTGGGAGGCAGTGACTACGCCGGACGCCACCTTCTTGGGTGTGGCTTTGGGGGCACGTGTAGCACGGGAAGGAGCGGAGGTGCCTGGGGGCATGTATTCAGGGTCCCGCTCATCCTCAGACCTGATGATCAAGCGTGCAGACGGGGCGACAGACTTAGATCGCCCGCGTGCATAAGTGCGGTCTTGCTTGGGTGCCATAGTCGATAGTACCTGTAAAGGGGCAATGTTAGTATGAGTAGTGACAATCAAATCAGGCAAGATCATATGACATGAAACTTTAAAAAAAATGTGTTAGTAATATTGAAACTGTACCACACGACGGGACCTATGACGGCTCGTCGTGACTATGACGGACCGTCATGAGGTCCGTCGTGTTATACTTGGTATATGTATATATAAGGAACCCTGAAGGAGGGGTCGCTGACCATCATGACGGTTAAGCAGGACGGACCGTCGTGGGTATGACGGTCCGTCATAAGGGTCCGTCGTTGGACACTTAGAAAATGATGGGAGAACCTCAGAAGAGGGTTCTCTGACTATCATGACGGTCGTGCAGGACGGATCGTCGTGGGTGTGACGGTCCGTCGTAAGTGTCCGTCGTTGGACACTTGGAAAATTTTTGGAGACCCTTATCATTGGGGTCTCTGACTATCATGACGGTCGTGCAGGACGGACCGTCGTGGGTGTGACGGTCCGTCGTAAGTGGCCGTCGTTAGACACTTGGAAAATTTTTGGAGACCCTTTTCAAAGGGGTCTCTGACCATCATGACGACCGTGCAGGACAGACCGTCGTGAAGACAACGGTCCGTCACAGGCGTCGTTGGGGAGGGTGCTAGGGCTTATTCGACGGACCCTACGACGGTCCGTCGTGAATACGACGGTCCGTCATCGGGGTCTCGTTCTGAATATCAGAGACAGAACTGTAGGTACCCTAAGCAACCCCAATGAACACATATGGTCGTGTAGTGTTGTGGACCTCAATGTGTCTATCCCAACTACCTAGGAAACTATTAATGTGAAATCACCTATGTCTGGGGTAATTATCATGGCAAATTCAAACATTTAGAGCCTAGGTCTAGACATAATCATATCAAGGTAACAAGAAAAGACTAGGAACGAAATAATAACTAATAAACAAAAATACAAGAGAAATGAGTATAAATTTAGAGACACGTACCTTGGAAATGGAGAACACACAAGCGGGGAATGATTCCGGTGGCAATGTAGATACCAAAAACAGCAGCACCGACAAGTAACTGATAGTAATAAGGTTGGGGAGATTGTGGAAGTGGGGGGAAGTGTGAAAGTGGAAAAAGAGAGGGGAGATGAGAAGAAGTGGAAGTAATGGGGTGGAATTTGGAGGGATGGGGAGTATAAACGGTTAAAATTTGAAAAGGGGTCCAGCCGGGTCGGGTCGGGTTAATTTCATTAATCGCGCGACGGTACCCCGACGACGGTCTGTCGCAGATGCGACGACCCGTAGTGGTGTCCGTCGTGTGTGCCCTAGTTTCAAAAATGACAGAAATACGTACCTGGTGTGACGGTGCATACGACGGTCCGTTTCGCACGCGACGGTTCGTCGTTGTATCCGTCAGTGGCTACTGCGGAGTAGTTTTCTGCAGAATTTCCTGGTGATGTGCCTGCAAATTTAAAACCCATTTATAGAAAAATGCTACCATTATTAAAAAGACGACAAGTATTGGGTTGCCTCCCAACAAGCGCCAGATTTAACGTCGCGGCACGACTGGGGCCACTTGATTACTCAGACTTCATCAAGATGGCATGCCTCTATCACTTTATTTCCCGATGCTTTATGCCCAAAATAGAGTTTTATTCTATCTCTATTCTTCTTAAACCGCACTCCCTCCTTGGCTTTTAACTCAACTGCCCCATGAGGGAATATTTGGGTAATCAAGTAAGGGCCAGTCCATTTGGACTTGAGCCTACCTGGAAGACAAGGCACCCCAGAACTGTCTACAAGTACCAAATCCCCAACCACGAACTCTTGTTTTGTAAATTTTTGTTCAGTCCCCTTCTTCATCTTTTCTTTGTGGGATATGACAGATACCGATTGGAGCTCACCACTCTGCCTCATGGTCCTACAAATGTTGAAGGTTGCTTCTTCATTATTCAACCAAAATGTCATCTGTCCCTTTTCCATGTCAACTAAGGCTCTACCTGTAGCAAGAAATGGCCTCCCAAGAATAATGGGCACCTCGAAATCGACTTCGCAATCAAGAATCACAAAATCTGCTGGAAAGATGAATGACTCCACTTTTACTAGCACATCATGGAGTATCCCTATGGGCTTTTTCACAGTTCGATCGGTCATCAGTAGCCGCATCGCACTGGGTTTTGGATCCCCAAACCCAACTTCTTGTAAATTGAGAGGGGCATTAGATTTATGCTTGCCACAGATCACATAATGCTTTCGCAAAATGTAATGACCCAACTGTGCAAGGAATAGTGAACGCACCCGGATCTTCTTTCTTTTGTACTAGGGATCTTGTAGCGATAGCACTACAATGTTGCAATCTATCATCATCCTCAAACGTGACCGATCTTTTCTTGGTGACCAGATCTTTCATAAATTTGGCATAACCGGGCATTTGTTATAGAGCTTCTACCAAAGGGACATTGATAGAGAGCTGCTTCAACATTGTTATGAAGCGCCGGTATTTACCATCCTCAGTCTTTTTCACTAATCTCTGAGGGAAGGGTGGTGGTGGCCTAGGCATGGGGATTACCTTCATAGGTACTTCTGCATCTGTTCCATTACTTTTGTCTGTTTCACCACTACCCTTTACCACCTTATCATTATCCTTTCTTACATTTTTCTCAGCAGATGGCATGGGTGGGTCAACGGTTTGCCTACCACCCCGAGTAGTAATTGCCATACAGTGTGCATCATTCTTTGGATTTTGGACAGTGTTGCTAGGAAGAGTGCCCGGTTTCCGTGTGTTCACTGTCGCAGATAATTGGGCCACTTGCAATTCGATCTGTTTAATCGAAATTGCGTGTGTGTCCACTTTTTGCCCAATACTATCTAACTCACCCCTTAATTGTTTATTTTGCTCATCACTAGCATCGAACCTCCTCATCATTTTGTGCAACATATCCTCAACTCGCGCCATACTATCTCCACCATCCCTAGGAGTAACTTCACAATTTTGAGGAGGAACATAGGGTCCACTCCTGTCGTTTCTATTACCATAGTTACTCCTGTTGAAGTTGTTGTCGCGGTTGTAGTTACCATCTCGGACATAATGACCCTCACGGTTGTAGTTACCATAGTTCCGACCTTGGTTACCTTGACCTTGGCGCCAATTATCCTGATTTGAGCCTTGGGCGCTTGGTCGGAAACCCGCCATTTGTTCATTGACTGCATAGGAATCCTCCTCATAGTAACATTCACCGTTAGGGGGTGGTGGTTTAGCCAAGTAGTTGACTGCATTAATCTTTTCTGCACCCCCAGTGACATGTTTTAGTATCAACCCAAGCTCAGTTCTCATCTGAGCCATTTCTTCACGAATATCATCTGTGGCTGGGTTGTGAGTGGACTGCACTGCGAAGGTGTTTCTCCCTGTATCGGACTTCCTAGTACTCCAAGCTTTGTTGTTACGGGAGATTTTCTCTAATTTCTCAGCAATCTCAGCATAAGGGCATTCTCCATAAGATCCACCTGCTATAGTGTCCAACACCGCTTTATTGTTATCATCCTGTCCCCAATAGAAGTACTCCTTTAGTGACTCATCATCAATACGGTGATTTGGGACACTTCTCAAGAATGAGGTGAATCTATCCCAAGAACTACTAACTGACTCTCCTGGTAGTGCCACAAAGTTATTCTCTCTGTCTTTGTGGTTTAATTTCTTGGAGACTGGATAGTAGCGTGCTAAGAAGACATCTCGTAGTTGGTTCCAGGTGAAAATAGAGTTGTATGGGAGCTCAGTAAACCACATAGCAGTCTCTCCCGTCAATGAAAGAGGAAACACTCTGAGACCTATTACATCTAGATCCAAATCAGGCCTCCCCACACAACTCTTACACACTGCCCTTACCTTAGCTATATGGGCATGTGGATCCTCAGAAGGTTGCCCTAAAAACAAACCTCTGGTAGAGAGCATTTGCATCAGACTACTAGTTACCACAAAAGTGTGGCCTGTAGGTAGAGGAGGCAAAACCAGTGGCCCGTCCGAATCTGCTATGTTATCATAGCCTCTGTAGTATGCTTGGGGCTGTGGAGCGGGATTCTGTCCCCTCTGTTGATGTTCACCCGGAGCATCGGGTAACATCTGACCATGAACATCAGCCGGAGCTGGGATGTTCTGGTTTGGATCCCCATCATTGATTCCCAAGTTACGATTCATGTTTCGCAGTGTACGTTCTAGCTCGTGATCGTAGGGGAACAACGGTTCTCTTCCTCTCCGTGTATTTGGCATACAAGGAGGATAATTCTGAAAAGGAATCAAAAACAATAAAACAAAGTAAAATCCAGAAAATATCAACTAAACTATAGTTAGAAGTTAAAGTTAATCTAAAAGCTAAATTCTCCGGCAGCGGCGCCATAATTTGATACGCTCAAACTTACTTCTCAAATGAGAATTAAAGCGGTCGCGTCAAGTAAATAACCCAACTAGTGAGGTTGGGATCGTTCCCACGAGGAAAATAGTCTAGACTTAACTCCAACTTGTAATTACTATTGTTCGGTTGATGACTTTCTTAAAAAGTAAAAGCATAAAAGGGGGGTTTTGTACTTCCTAATAAAATAAAAATAACTAATGAACTTGACAGAGACACTTAACAGCTTTTAATGTTGAGTTTTAATCAAGTAATCAAAGTAACTAGGGTTTACGTGTTCCCCACAGGTTCATAACTTGATAATTCTAGCTATAACATTTCTTTCCTAGTATCTTGCATGCAAAGTGATAAGTTATGTATTTCTAAATCCTTGGTCCGGCATCTAGAAAATCTCACTCCGCACCTTGGTCCGGCTACGTGTGTTGCTTTCCTAACCCTTATCCTTACCTCATATTAAGCATCATATTCGATATTTGACTCAGTTATTACCTCGTACCAATCAATACTAGCCTATTAGATAGTATACACTAAATCTATGTTAATAATTCTTTTCCTATTGTCTACCTCCTTGGTCCGACAAGTAGCATTAAGGCGAGTTCTAACGTTGATCATCCGTTAAAAAGATTTCTAAGCGAAAGAATTATTAATACATGCAAGACACTATTCTAGAATTGTTATTTTAGCTAGGGTTTATCTCATTATTTGCCTATGGTTCCCACAACCCTAGTTATAGAGTTTAGTTCCTCATATCCATAAACACAATATTCAAATATATTAAATAAGAAGTCATGTACTTACTTTGATGAGAAAGAATAAAGTCTGAAAATTTGCTTGATTAATCAACAAGAGTTACTTGTAAGAATCTCCAATAATCAAAAACTCAGAAAAACAAAGTCTAATAATATGATGTTAAATCTCCCAGAGTCTAACCTCAAAAATGAGGTTTTTCGAACTATTTATAAAAAAATAAAAACCTAATTAAACAAGGATTCTAATTACTGGAAATCTGCCAAAACGCGGCTGGGTCGACGGACCACGCGACGGAACGTCGTGGTCATGACGGATCGTCGTGGGCTCCGTCGCCCCATAGTTGGGTGCAATTCTTCTGCTGCTTTCTTCATTCCCCTCGACGGCAAGTGTGACGGACCGTCACAGGCACGACGGTCCATCGAGGGTCTTCGTTACGAAATACTTCAACTTTTGGAATTTGGGTACTGGGATCACTTCTCTGATTTTCGCGACGAACCTGTAGGACGGACCGTCACAAGCTCGTAATCCCACACTTGGTCAGACTTCCCCATCTTCCTTCAGCAGCTTCTCTACGCTGCCACCTACGGACCGTCACAAGCACGACGGACCGTCATAAGCTCCGTAGGTGGTCTCTTCTTCATTTTTCGCTCAAAATCTCCGCATTCAGCTTTAGACAGATTTCCTGCAAAACAAAGAAAAACTTATATCAAAATTAGCACAAAAAGGGCTTTCGGACACACTAAACTTAAGGAAAAAGTATTAATTATACCGTGAAACCACGGTATATCACTCATCGATCGTCGCTTCTTTAGCCTCTCCTCGCAGCACTTTATCTCGAATCCAGATCAATTTTTCATCATTAAACTGCTTTCCCTTAATCTTGTCAAGGAAGGAAGATCTTGCCTCCACACAAGCAAAAAATCCTCCCTTCTCATTTACTTCTAATCTCATAAGGTCGTTAGCCAGAATCTGAACTTCTCTAGCCAATGGGCGTCTAGAAGCTTGCAAGTGAGCTAGACTTTCCATGCTTCCCGCCTTTCTACTTAAAGCATCCGCTACAACATTCGCCTTCCCCGGATGATACAAAATAGTGATGTCGTAGTCCTTCAGTAGTTCCATCCATCTCCTCTGTCTCAAGTTCAAATCTTTCTGAGTAAAGACATACTGTAGGCTACGATGATCCGTATAGACCTCACACTTAACCTCATATAAATAGTATCTCCATTGCTTTAATTCAAACACTACCGCAGCCAATTCCAAATCATGAGTTGGATAGTTACGTTCATGCACTTTTAATTGTCTTGAAGCATAAGCAATCACATTCTTCTCTTGCATTAGCACTGCACCCAAACCCGAATAGGATGCATCACAATAGACAATGAAATTCTTACCTTCCACTGGCAAGGTGAGAATTGGTGCAGTAGTCAACAGAGTCTTGAGCTCCTGAAAGCTTTCCTCACACTCATCCGACCATACGAATGGGACATTTTGCTTAGTCATGTTTGTCAGTTGCGAAGCAATAGAAGAGAATCCCTTGACAAATCGACGGTAGTAGCTAGCTAACCCAACAAAGCTCCTTATTTCTGACATAGTAGTAGGTCTTACCCAATTCTTCACTGTCTCAATCTTAGAAGGATCAACCATCACCCCATCCTTAGAAACCACATGCCCCAAGAAGGACACTGCATCTAGCCAAAACTCACACTTGGAGAATTTGGCATAAAGTTTTTTCTCCCTCAACATTTCTAATACCCTTCTCAAATGCTCTTCATGTTCCTTCTCGCTCTTTGAGTATACCAATATATCATCAATGAATACGATCACAAAGAGATCCAGATATGGCTTAAAAATCCCGTTCATCAAGCTCATGAAAGCAGCAGGGGCATTCGTAAGACCAAAAGACATCACTACAAATTCGTAATGCCCATACCTGGTTCTAAAAGCAGTCTTTGGCACATCCGTTGCCCGTATTTTCAATTGATGATAACCGGATCTCAAGTCAATCTTAGAGAAGACACAAGCACCTTGTAACTGATCGAACAAGTCATCAATGCGAGGAAGAGGATACTTGTTCTTTATGGTTACCTTATTCAACTGCCGGTAGTCTATGCACATCCGAAAACTCCCATCCTTCTTCTTCACAAACAAAACTGGAGCACCCCAAGGAGATGCACTTGGTCTAAGAAGCCTTTGCTCAACAACTCTTGAAGTTGGGCTTTTAACTCTCTTAACTTCGCGGGGGCCATTCTATAAGGGGGTATAGAAATGGGGCGAGTACCCGGTTCAAGATCAATAGAGAAGTCAATATCCCTATCTGGTGGCATACCAGGAAGATCTGCAGGGAACACATCCAGAAACTCACAGACCACCGAAACCGACTCAATTGAAGGTACTTGGGTAGTGTCATCCTTGAGATGTGCGAAGAAAGCTAAACACCCTTTACTAACCATTTTCTTAGCACGAAGAAAGGAGATGATACGTATCGGCTTGGAAGTGTAGTCACCCTCCCAAACTAACGGATCTGTCCCAGGCTTGGCTAACGTCACCGTTTTAGCATTACAATCCAAGATCGCAAAATTCGGAGAAAGCCAAGTCATACCCAAAATTACATCAAAGTCAACCATTTCTAAGATAACCAAATCTACATAAGTGTTTCTCCCCATAAAATTCACCAAACAAGACCTATATACTTTTTCAACTATCACAGACTCACCCACCGGAGTAAAAACACGAATAGGTATGTCAAGTAATTCACAAGGTAAATTTAGACCATTAGCAAATGAAGAAGATACATAAGAAAATGTGGAACCAGGATCAAACAATACAGAAGCCATGCAATCACAAACCGAAAGATTACCTGTGATGACAGCATCTGATGTCTCCGCTTCTGACCGCCCAGGGAAAGCGTAACAATGGGCCCTTTCGTTTGTTTGTCCGTTGGCCCTACCTTGTTGTGATGTAGTGGCTCCAGTTTTCCCATCACCCCGACCGTTTTAGTGACCACCATTACTTCGACCACCGCGTCCACCAGAATGACAGCCTCTTCCATAACCACCTCTACCTCTAACATTTGGAGGTCTGTAACTCTGTTTTGGACAATACCTCTTAATGTGTCCAGTTTCCCCACATCCATAACACCCTCTGGATTCAAGCATAGGTCCCTCAGAGAAGTGTTGACGGTCTGAGGCGGACCCCCAACTACAGTCTGTAGAAGACTGAATTGGTCGGACTGAGTAACCTCCGAAACCCTGTCCTCTAGAGTAAGAACCATTAAACTCACCTCCCTTTCGAAACCTCTTTGACATCGATGCCATAGTGAATTCATCTGGCTTCACTCCTTCCACCTCTACCACGAAATCTACCACTTCTTGGAAGGATTTTGCCGTATACGCTACCTGTAAGGCTGAAATCCGCAACTCTGATCTCAACCCCTTCACAAAACGGCGAAATCCGCTCTTGTGGACTGAAACACAGTTGGGTGGCATACCGGGATAATGCACGAAACTTAGCCTCATATGCAGTAACCGACATCCTACCTTGCTCTAGGCTCAAGAACTCATCTCTTTTCCTATCCCTCATAGTCCGAGGGATATACTTCTCCATAAACAAGCTAGAGAATGATGCCCAAGTCATAGGTGGTGCCTCTGTTAGTTGAAACTCAACATGTGACCGCCACCACATTTTGGCGTTTCCTTGGAACTGATAAGTCACAAACTCAACACCAAACCGTTCTACTATACCCATCTTGTGTAGTAGCTCATGACAGTCAACTAGAAAATCATAGGTATCCTCAGATTCAGCACCCTTTAAGACTGGAGGTTTCAATTTCAAGAACTTAATGAAAAGTTCATGCTGATCATTTGTCATTATAGGCCCAGTAGTTAGACGTGGAAACGTGCCTATGTCCAATGAGACATCCATACGATGAGCCATAGTGGCTGCATGTTGTACCTCTGAAACCGGAGGTGTTGGTGCAGAAAACACTGGAGGTGCCTGACCTTGATCAGACAACCCACTAAGATAAGCGAGCACCTGATTTATCATCTCGGGGGTAGGCTGGGGTGGCAATCCCTCATTTTGCACTTGTTCATTTTCCCCATCCTCCCCTTCTCTTATTACTTCCTCAGTCGGTGGAGGAGTCACTGCCCTAGTATCAGATGGGCTAGGTGCTCGTCCTCTTCCCCTAGAGGACGTCCTCCCACGACCTCTACCACGGCCTCTTGCCGCTGCTCTTCCTCGAACTACAGCCCCAGTGGTTGGCTCAGACGCACCCTGTCCCGCAGGTGCTGGTGTTGGTGTTGGCGTAGTTGTTGCTCTATTTCTAACCATCTGTGAAAGAGAGTGAAGATGGTCAAATACCAATTTGTATCACCTAGATACCAATTGGATTCAAGTAGTAGCACGAAAGAAAGAAAGAAAGAATGGAATTTTCCTAAAGTCTTATAGCCTCTCAAAGAAGAGTAAAGGCGTCCCCCTACCGTTCCTTAAGACTCTACTAGACTTGTTCTTGTGTGATGAGACCAACGAACCTAATGCTCTGATACCAAGTTTGTCACGACCCAAATCCGGACCGTGACTGGCACCCACACTTACCCTCCTATGTGAGCGAACCAACCAATCTAAACTCTAACATTTCAATATAATATCAACAGTAAATAATGCGGAAGACTCAAACTCATTAAATAAAACCAATTCATTAACTTCTAAAATTCAACATCTATTATTCCCCAAAATCTGGAAGTCATCATCACAAGAACATCTATGATCAAATTACTAAACTAAGAGTATTCTAAAAGCTAAAACAAGTAAAAGCTAGTCCATGCCGGAACTTCAAGGCATCAAGACATGAGGAAGAAGATCCAGTCCAAGCTAGAAGCATTAGCTCACCCTGAAGATCCGATGTGACGAAGACTGGCTAGAATTGCGGTTGAGTTGAAGATGACGGTACGTTTGCTGCACTCCACAAATAAACAAGAAGAAAACATAAAAGTAGGGGGTCAGTACAAACACAAGTACTGAGTAGATATCATCGGCCAACTCATAATAGAAAACAGTATATATTAAGCAATATCATAAAATCAACTAATATCCTTAGCATGCAGCATTTACAATTACCATAACCCTTGGTCACAACACCAAGCACATCAATGAGGACTCACGCCTCCTCATCATACTCATTTGGGAATTAGATTCATTAGATTGAGTATATTAACATCTTTCAAGATTTCATTATCTTTATTCCTCTCGTGTTGGTACGTGACACTCCGCTCCTCATATACTATCATGGTGTCGGAACGTGACACTCCGATCCTCATTCTATCCTGGTGTCGGAACGTGACACCCGATCCATATTCTATCCTGGTACTGGAATGTGGCACCCGATCCATATACTATCCTGGTGTCGGAACGTGACACTCCGATCCTCATATACTATCCTGGTACCGGAACGTGGCACCCGATCCATATACTATCCTGGTGTCGGAACGTGACACTCCGATCCTCATATACTATCCTGGTACCGGAACGTGGCACCCGATCCATATACTATCCTGGTGTCGGAACGTGACACTCCGATCCTCATATACTATCCTGGTACCGGAACGTGGCACCCGATCCCCTAATCTCACTACTTTCGTTCATCAAGCCTTCCTTTATACCAAGGCATCATCATTAACAAAGTAGATTAGGGTTTCTTTTTCAAGATTTAGGATTCAATAGCTTCATCATGCTTATTTTATCACAATTACATAATCACATTCATGCAAGCATACAATTAAGCATATAGAAGGGTTTACAATACTACCCATACATATCATTCGCTATTAAGAGTTTACTACGAATAGTATAAAAACCATAACCTACCTCCACCGAAGATTAGTGATCAAGCAAGCAAATTCCCAAAGCTTTGTGTTTTCCTCTTCGTTTCTCCTCTCTCGATCAATCCTCTCTCTCTCTTTGTCCTTTCTATTTTCTTTATTCAAACCCTCTTTCTTTTACCCTAATTAGCATATAATTAAGAATAAAAGATGGCAATAGTAACCCACTAATTAACTTAAGGTTACCTCTTTTAACCCCCAAGTAATTAGACTTATTAACATTAACCCTCTAACTTTATAATTAAAGTAGGAATAGTCCAAAACGTCCCTTAAAACGTGTAAAGAAATTCGACCCAGACTGGGATTACGCAACCTGCGACGGCCCGTCGTGCCTGCGACGGTCCGCTCTGCAGGTCGTCGCAAGGTTCAGAGACTGGATTTCCACTGACGATTCTGTGACGGTCCGTCACACCTGTGACAGTCCGTCCTGCCATTTCGTTACGAAGTTCAGAGAGTCGATTTTCAGTACCCAATTTCAGATTTTCTAAGTGTTTTGAAACGAGACCATGCGACGGTCCGTCGTGCCCATGACGGTCCGTCGTGGGGTCCGTTGCCTCAGCCTGTTTTTCCAGAAATAAAATCTGATGCTCAAAACGACTAAACAGGTCGTTACAGGTGTGACCCAATTTAGAGTCATGATCAAATGTTAAACTTGTTTGTGGATTTAGTTAAGAAATAAAATCATGCTTTTGACATGATAGTAAGCGTTTGATTCTAACACATTTTTACCACTGATCTATTGTTTTTCATTTTGGACATCCAACACTTTGGTTTGAAGGGAACTTGAGCATATAACGTATACTCAAATGTATATATTTGTATATAGATTGTATACACTAGTTCTATACATTTTACAGAGGAATATTTTAGGCCTCATTTTTTTGCACTTAATAAGAGTCCGAGTTTTAATCATTCAGATTCACCCCATGATGTGTGTTTATATTTGAGGATTGAACCTTAATTATTTATATTCAGTTCATTAATTTTGTTTGTTTTATTTTTTTATAAGTCTCTTAATGGGTTTGAATATATCTATATGAATTAAATCTGTAACACACTCTAAACAACATTCAGACTCAAGATTAAAACTCCTATTTTAATTCAATTACATCATAACAACTCATAAAAGTTGTTTTCTTATTAATTAATGTTAATTACATTCTTATCATTATAATTTCCTTTATACTTATTAACTTAATATTTGTCTTTTACTTTCATAAGTTAATCAATATATTTGAATTGATAAGCACTCTATGATATAATATTTAGCACTATTTCAGAAAATATGTAAGTATTAATTATTTGTTCGATTACAATAACAAATGTCTATTATAAAATAAAATATTTTCATACACATTATATTACTACTCTATATAAACTATTTTATATTGCATTGCATTAGATTCTATATATTTTTGAGTGGAAATAATAGTCATATTAATGATATAATTAATGTTAATTCTTAAAAGCAAAATCATATTGCATTTTTACGATAAAAATGTTCAAAATTCTATTTTATATTATATATATATATATATATATATATATATATATATATATATATATATATATATATATATATATATATATTACTAAGATGAGATTCTTAAAATATTTTATTGATATAACGTTTAATTTGATATGCACATTCATTTATTGAAAACAAACAGTCTCAATAATTCAGTATTCAGATTCATAGACAACATCTTAATATATCAGATGTTTATTCAAATTTACACGTCTAGATTTTAATGCACATCTTAATATTCAGATGTGTATTCAGATTCAGACATCTTAATCTTAATGGAAACAAACGTGGCCTTAGTGCATTCCTCAGTGTATACTCAAATCTATACTCACTGATTGTACCTTAGTCAATATACACTCTGGATACATCGTGCATCCAATGCAGAGACAGAGCCAAAATTTTTTATAAGAAGACTCAAAATCTGAAGAAATAGACACATAAAGTAGTCGAAGGGGTTTCAACATCTATTATATATCTAAAAAATTATTTTAACCATATAAAGTGTTAGGTTATTAGCATTTTAATATTAATATTTAACATATTAAATTGCTTTATTTTGGAGTTATAAGAATGAACATTGGAATGGATGACTTCTACATCATCCATTAGCATTGGTTGTCCATCACTTTATTTCATTCTTAATACCTCCATTACTCTTTGTAACCTATGTAACTCCTATTGTAACATATGTAACCTATGTAACTCCTATTGTAACCTATGTAACTCCTATTGTAACCTATGTAACCTATGGAACTCCTAAGGCCATTATCTTCACTATTTACTACCTCCATTATCTTCCTATTTATTGCTAGGAAGACTTCTTGTAGTATAAATAGTGGTGGTCTTCATTTGGTTTGGAACACACAATTCATAAGAGAAAACAAAGAGTGTAAGAGTTAGTCTAAAAGAGAGTTCTTATAAGTTGAAAGGAGGTGTTCTTTTTTGTGGAGCTTTGAACTCAACTCTTGTCCAGAGTTGTTGAGTTATACTTTGTGAAGGCTGTTGTATCCTGGAGGGGACAAATCAAAGAGGACTACTGCTGGACCGGTGAAAATATTTGCTGCAGTGGGCTTGAATCTCCTTAAAGAGAGCGAGATATCCGCGTCCCAGCCTGAAGAGATTACTTTCTTCATTTTATTTTCAATTGTAATCTTGCAATTTTATTATCTTGTGAGTTTTTTCAATAACATTTTTAAGGAGATTCAAGATGGCTACAATTGAAAAAACCGCGGATGTCAAGATGGGAGATCTTAACAAGCCATTTCGGTTCAATGGTAACCATTTCAAAAGATGGAGGGTAAAGTACTTTTCTACTTAAGTCTTCTCAATGTTTCTTATGTATTAACGGAGAAGAATCCAAATAAAGAAGACATCACCACTCTGAATGATGAAGAAACTATTTCTCATCTAGAAAAAATGGAAAAGTACGATGGTGATTCCTATAAGTGTCGGTATTATCTTCTTAATTGTCTATCTGATAATTTTTATGATTATTATGATAGAACTTACTCTAGTTCAAAGAAAATTTGGAAGGCATTGCAGAGTAAGTATGATACCGAAGAGGCTGGAGCGAAAAAATATGCAGCTAGCAGATTTTTTCGTTTCCAAATGGTGGACAACAAATCAGTGGTAGATCAAGCTCAAGACTTCATCATGATTGTAGGAGAGCTTAGGTCCGAAGAGGTTAAAATTGGAGATAACCTTATTGTTTGTGGCATAGTGGATAAACTTCCACCTTCTTGGAAGGAATTTCAAAAAACTATGCGCCAGAAACAAAAGGAAACCTCTCTTGAAAGCTTGATAATGAAAATCCGCATGGAAGAAGAAGCAAGAGGCCAAGATGCACTTTTACAAACAGAAGAGAACAACATCACATCGAAGGTAAATTTAATTACTTCGAATAATGCTACTCCTGAAACTCAAAAAAATACTTCTTTAAAGCCTAAGAAGAAAAAATTCAAGAAAAATAATGGTAGACCTCCGAAGAAAAATAATGGTGAAAATCACCAAGCACAAAATCAACAAGTTCAAGAAAAGGGATCATGTTTTGTTTGTGGCAAGAGTGGGCATATTGCTCGACTTTGCAGATTCCGGAAACGTGGTCCTAACCCTCAGGCAAACGTTACCGAAGAATCTTTTGTGGCGGTAATTACCGACATAAACATGGTTGAGAATGTTGATGGATGGTGAGCTGATTCTGGTGCAAACCGTCATGTCTGTTATGACAAAGACTGGTTTAAAAAATATACTCATTTTGAGGAGCCCAAAACTATCATGCTTGGTGATGCTCACACTACTCAAGTGCTTGTAAAGGGAGATGTTGAATTGTGTTTTACTTCTGGAAGGATATTAACATTGAAAGATGTGCTTTATACTCCTATGAGAAAAAATTTGATGTCTAGTTTTCTTCTTAATAAAGCAGGCTTTAAACAGATTATTGAATATGATCAATATGTAATAGTAAAGAAAGATATTTTTGTGGGGAAGGGGTATGCATGTGATGGGATGTTTAAGTTAAATGTTGAAATGAATAAAACTTCTACTTCTGTTTATATGCTTTCTTCTACTAATTTTTGGCATGCTCGTTTGTGTCATATTAATGATCGTTATGTTGGAATCATGAGTATTTTAGGATTAATCCCAATGGTTAAAAAGAATTTTGAAAAGTGTGAGGCTTGTAGTAAAGCCAAGATCACTAAAAGGCCTCATTTTCAAGTTGAAAGAAAAACTGATTTGTTAGAATTAGTTCATACTGATATTTGTGAACTTGGTGGAATTCTAACTCGTGGAGGTAATAGATATTTTATCTTTTTCATTGATGATTTTTCTAAGTTTACATATTTTTACTTGATGAAAAATAAAAGTGATGCTTTTGAAAGTTTCAAAACTTATCTCAATGAGGTTGAAAATCAGTTTGGAAGAAAAATAAAAAGAATTAGAAGTGATAGAGACCGTGGATATGAATCAAATGAGTTTAATTCTTTTGTTAGATCATTGGGAATAATTCATGAAACTACTTATCCTTACTCTCCTTCGTCTAATGAAGTAGCAGAAAGGAAAAATAGAACTTTGGTTGAATTGACTAATGTCATGCTAATTGAGTCACATGCACCTTTAATTTTTTGGGGTGAAGCTATCTTAACTGCTTGTTATGTCTTGAATCGTGTGCCTCATAAAAATTCTAAATTGACACCTTTTGAATTGTGGAAAGGTTACAAGCCAAGTTGGGGATATCTAAAAGTTTGGGGTTGTCTAGCCTTTGTGAGGCTAATGGATCCCAAGATCACAAAGTTGGGTAAGAAAGTTACTACTTGTGCTTTTCTTGGTTATGCTTCAAATAGTACAGCCTATAGATTTTTTAATCTTGAAGATAATATTGTAATAGAATCTGGTGATGCTATTTTTCATGAAAATAAATTTCCTTTTGATACTAAAAATAGTGGGGGTCAAAGGATTGAACAAAATATTTTGTCACTACCTAGTTCTTCTACTTCAACTTTGAAAAATAAAGAAGTTGTTGATTTTGAGTTAAGAAGAAGTAAAAGAGCTAGAGTAGAAAAAGAGTTTGGTCCTGATTTTTATGTGTTTAATGTTGAAAATGACCCTCTAACTTTGAAAGAAGCATTATTTTCACATGATTCTATTTTTTTGGAAAGAGGCTGTAAATGATGAAATGGAATCTCTAAATTTCTAATAAAACTTGGAAGTTAGTTGATTTACCACCGGGTTGTAAAACAATTGGTTGCAAATGAGTCTTAAGGAAAAAGTTGAAACCGGATGGTTCTATTGATAAATACAAGGCTAGGCTAGTTGCAAAAGGTTTTAAACAACTAGAAGGCCTAGAATTTTTTGATACTTTTTCTCCGGTAACAAGAATTACATCCATTAGACTTTTAGATGCTATGGCTGCAATTTTTGATTTGCAAATTCATCAAATGGATGTAAAAACTGCTTTTCTAAATGGAGACCTAAATGAAGAAATTTATATGGACTAACCCGAGCGTTTTGTTGAAGCAGGCCAAGAAAGCAAAGTATGTAAACTTACTAAATCCCTATATGACTTAAAACAGGCACCAAAGCAATGGCATGAAAAGTTTGATTCCTGCATGATTGAAAATGGTTTTAAGACAAATGAGTGTGATAAGTGCATATATCATAAGTCTTGGAATAATTCACATGTGATCATTTGCCTATATGTTGATGATTTGTTGATCTTTGGCTCTAACATGAATGTTATTGATGAAGCTAAAAATGTTCTTAGAAGCCATTTTGATATGAAAGATCTTGGTGAGGTAAATTTTATTCTTGGAATAAAAATAACAAGAACATGTGAGGGGATTTTCCTTGACCAGTCACATTATGTTGAGAAAATTTTGAAAAAATATAACTTTCATGATTGCAAGCATGTTGCTACTCCTTTTGATTCAAGTGTTCACTTATTTCCTGTTGAAAGTGAAAATGATGTAATAAATCAAAAGGAATATGCTAGTATAATCGGAAGTTTGATATATGTGACTGATTGCACTAGGCCTGATATTGCATATGCAGTAGGAGTACTTGGCAGGTTTACAAGCAAGCCAGGTGATGAACATTAGCATGCTATAACAAGAGTTATGAGATATTTAATTGGAACGAAAAATTGTGGTTTGTTCTATAAAAAATATCCTGCTGTACTTGAAGGTTTTTGTGATGCAGATTGAAACACTTTGTCAGGTGATTCCTGTTCTACCACTGGTTATGTCTTTACTTTAGGTGGTGGTGCTGTTTGTTGGAGATCAAAAAAGCAAACTATAATATTGTTATTGAAAAAACTTACAAGATAATAAAATTGCAAGATTACAATTGAAAATAAAATGAAGAAAGTAATCTCTTCAGGCTGAGGCGCGGATATCTCACTCTCTTTAAGGAGATTCAAGCCCACTGCAACAAATGTTTTCACCGGTCCAGCAGTAGTCCTCTTTGACTTGTCCCCTCCACGATACAACAGCCTTCACAAAGTATAACTCAACAACTCTGGACAAGAGTTGAGTTCAAAGCTCCACAAAAAAGAACACCTCCTTTCAACTTATAAGAACTCTCTTTTAGACTAACTCTTTCACTCTTTGTTTTCTCTTATGAATTGTGTGTTCCAAACCAAATGAAGACCACCACTATTTATACTACAAGAAGTCTTCCTAGCAATAAATAGGAAGATAATGGAGATAGTAAATAGTGAAGATAATGGCCTTAGAAGTTTCATAGGTTACATAGGTTACAATAGGAGTTACATAGGTTACAATAGGAGTTACATAGGTTACATATGTTACAATAGGAGTTACATAGGTTACAAAGAGTAATGGAGGTATTAAGAATGAAATAAAGTGATGGACAACCAATGCTAATGGATGATGTAGAAGTCATCCATTCCAATGTTCATTCTTATAACTCCAAAATAAAGCAATTTATATGTTAAATATTAATATTAAAATGCTAATAACCTAACAAAAAGTAATATAATTTTCCGTCGAATGGGTTCAAGTGACCCACTAAAGCTATGTTGGCTCCGCCGCTGATTCAATGTGGGACTTAAAAAAATGAATTTAAAAAATAGTGGATAGTAAGTTGTACTCTTTTGTCACAATTTATGTAATACTTTTTATTTTTCGAGATTCAAACAGTTTGAATTTGACATGAAAGATTTAAAAGACATATAAAAAAAATTCAATAAATTTAAATGTGTTTAAATTTTGAAAATAAAAATATCACATAAATCGAGTCCAAAGAATTGACAAGTTTTGGTTTGCAATTTGCAATTGTATATGATTGGTCCATAGGGTTATGCTCTTAGTGTTTGGCTATCATTTTAGACACCAAAATAAAGAGAGCAATAGAGTAGTCCACATATTATTTTTATAGTCTATGGAAAAATAGAGTAGGATTAATATCGAACCATCCAAATTTTATTAGTTTAAATTTGAAATAAAATATGTTATGAAACATACTTAGATTTCACACACCAATTAAGAAAATATTAATTAATATATTTTATTACATTGTCTTTATTAAATGATATTTAATATTAGGTTTTAAAAAATAACTTGAGAAATAAATAATTAATACTAAGGTTATTATTTTTTTCGATCATTTTTTGATATGTCAAAAGTGACAAGTAAAAATAAACATGTATTTATAGAATTGTTGACAGGTTTTGTAAATAATCATGAAGTCTTTCATGTTTAAATCCAAACAAAAACAATAATACTAAGTGATTTTTTTTTCATTTAATATCTTTTTCTCATCGAATTAATCGAAAAAATCTAACTAACTGACACTAGACAATCATCAAATCAATTGTTACCTAAAATGTAAATTTTCGTTATTATATAATAATTAATTTAACAATATAAGTAACAATCAAAATAATCACAATATTTTAACTAACAAGAGAATACATGTAACAACCATCCAATAAGTTGTTAAGAAGTATATATAATGCAAATTTAAGACGTTTTAAACGGCCTAAACAAAAAGTCATTAACTATATAATTTAATGGAGTGTAAAATTGTAACATCTCCAAGTCGATAGTTGGTATATTTAATATTCTGGTTAAATGCCTGAAAAAACAGATATTTATTATAATTACTATTATTTTTTGGGTTTTGAATCATAATTATTTTATTTATTGATTTATATTAATTATTTATAGATATTAAACAATATTTTAATACAATTACATGTTTGAGCCAACTTTTACGAAGTATGTATTTGTTTTAAAAATAATTTATTTAATATATATAAATTATTTCATATATCTTTAAAATATTTAGAATCATCAATTACTGCAATTAACTTTATGTTTTTACGTAATTTTTAAATATATAAATTTTACTTCAAAATATTTAAAAATTCCACCCCTAATTTTTTTTTAATCAAAACTACAATATTTAACTTTTAATAATGAAAATAATATCTTTTAAAAATCAAAAAATTAAAGTTTTCAATACCGTCCCATGTCCACCCCTACCTTTCTTTAACATCTAGTGAGGTATAAATAAATGATATGTGTAGAAACGTGACAAACTTTTCTTTCTGACAAATTTTTTAAGTAATTCATAAATCATATCACTTTTTTTCATAAATAAAAGTTGTGATATCTAAAAAAAAATTCCCTTATTTCTAGATCTCAACACAATCTAACTCTATATATATGACACACACATTCATACTATTAATGATTTGATTAGTAGAGCTATGAGTTGGAATTTCTTTAGTATCTTCATTTGTATTTTTACAAGTTTTTTTGTGCTACTTTTTCATCACTCAAATGCAAATGCTAATGCTAATGTAAAGCGGAGTTGTAATTTTTTCGAAGGAAATTGGATCGAAGATGAAACTTATCCTCTTTACGATTCAATTCAATGTCCATTTATTGAACATGAATTCAATTGTCAAAAGAATGGCCGTCCTGATCAAGACTATCTCAAGTATAGATGGCAACCACATGGATGCTCCTTAGAAAGGTAACTCTTATAACTCCATATATCTTTACGTTGTTGAATTGCTCGTAGCTAACAGAATATTATGATAATATATTTGTGAATTTGTCGTTAAAGAGAATTAGTGACGAATTCTGTTGTTTCTGTTGGGGGAATTTGTTTGTTGCTAACTTGTGTGTTTTTACTAGTATAAAACTTGAAAATAATGTTATTTAATTTGATTCTTGTTTTTGAATCTTTCTAATTGTATCTTTACTGGTATAAAACTTGCAAATAATGTTATTTAATTTGATTCTTTGTTTTTGAATCTTTCTAATTGTAAAAATGTTTAGTTACAATCTATGTTGAAGTAAGTAATGTGCAATAATTTATGAAAGTGATGGAGGCTAGAGGGTAGATTGATGAAGGAGTGTCCGTGAGCCTTAAAAAAAAAAGTTTCGTTTCGTAGCTGATTTGAAAATGAGTTAAAATATTAAATTTAAAATAAATAGCAGAGTTTATTATGTCTAATTGCTAATTACAAGATAAATTATTCATATAAAAATCAATGTAAATATATCATTTTATAATTTTAAAAATTTATACATATATAAATTATGAAAAATCAACACACTATTTTATACGAAATGAAATGACTAATACACAAATTACTCATTACTAATAGAATAAGCCAACAGATAAGCTTGAATGATGCTAGTAATAGTATGGTGACCCGTGACCCCGCACCCCCACCCCACGCCCACCCCACCCAAACCAAACCAAGAAAAGTGGCAGCTTTAATAATGATTTCGCTTGTAATTGGCTAAATTGTTTTAATTTTGATCGAATTTATTGTTGCGATACTAAACTTTTATGAGGTTCTATTATTTTCCTAAACTATTTAATAGTATATTTTTAAGATATATATATGCCTATGTTGACACATTATTATAATTTTACGTTATTTTTTATGTTCACGTAGACAAATATATAGGTTTAAAATACGATATTAAATAATCTAGATTCTAGGAAGTAGGGAGGTAATAGATTCTTATGAAAGTTTACTATCGTAACATCAAATTCGACCAAAATTAAGAAATTTTTTAGACTTTTATCTTAATATTTTATATAATTAATTTATTTATGTAATGAAAGCTTATGAATGTACGAGTCAAAAAAAGTGTCTAAATTGAAACATGTTATTGAAGTTGTCCAAGTATTCAATCAACAGAAAAAAAAAACATTACCAATTAAGATCTTGACCACTTGATGAAGATCAATATCTAGACATGATCTGTTAAAAGTAGATTTTAGATCCCTAAATCTAATTAGTATCATAGTGGAAAACATATGACATATCTGAACATAGGTCCCCCCCCCCCCCCCCCCTCCATGTGCTAATAAGAAAATACTACAAAAAAAAAAAATTGTTTTTATGTAAAGGGGCCACACTGTAATTGGGTGTCTAGAATGTGTGTTTTTACGAAGTTATGAAATTTGGGCGTAAAATTTAAAAAATTAACTCATAAAAGGAAGATATATAATTTAAGTTTATATAATGAGACTATCAATTTTTTTCAGTCAATATAAAACTTTTATCTACTCTAACACCCTTCTTTACGTTTATAGGCCCGAATTGGATTGTAAATTAAAAATCCAAATGAAAATGGAACCGACTCTAATATCAATATTTGAGTTCAGCTTCAATCCATGTAATGAAGTCACTGGTCAATTTCCCAATTGGACTTTTATTCTCTTTTTATGTCTTTTAACACATACTTTTACAAGGTGTAGGGTCCCTCTCACTTCTTTTTTCTTTTTTTTTTTATATCAGATTTCCAGTTGTAAAATAATCATTTCATTATGGTGGCTAAAACTGTCACCAGAAACTTAATTAGACCTTGTAAAATAATGTGTTAATTAAAGACATAAAACACACAATCATTTCTTCTTTATGCTTTGGAGTCTTGATTAAACCAAATACAATTACATGAGATTATTTTATCCTACATTTTATAATAGATAGTAATGGTATCATTTTAGTACAAATGATGGGATAAGACAATTCCTGGAGCAGCTAATACCTCAAACCAAACCTGAAATACATAAAGATAATGCGCTTATTAAATTATGCATTTTACTTCTGATATCATGTCAAATAATTCAATCCAAAACATCATGACAATATTAAAATTCAAAATTCATAAATTTCAAATTTGAGATATAATTTTAGTTCATTTTATGCAGATTTGATGGAGGGGCATTCTTGAATAAATTCAAAGGGAAAAGCATCATGTTTGTGGGAGATTCTCTAAGTCGAAATCAGTGGCAATCACTTGTGTGCCTTCTTTACACATCACTCCCTAACACCAAATACAACACAACTAGAGTTGGGGATGTCTCTATATTCACCTTCTTGGTAATTTCTTTATCATTTTCCTTTTGATCTATTTTCAGTCGGGGCGGAGCTAGAACTTCAGTTACGAATTAGATCAAATTCATCAAGCTTAAATTTTGCACTTTGCAACAATAATAATATAATAGATTCTCTTCTTCCACTTTTATTTGTCATGTTGCGTAACCCCTTAGGTCATCTTAGTTAGAGTTCATTCCTTTAATTGATTTTACCTTTTGGGAACATCATTCCCTAACCGACATAGACCACGTGAGCTAATGTGGAATTCGATGTTATAAAATCCTACACCAAAAGAAGGTGGACTACTTGCCAAGGTAGTATCAAAACATGAACATAGCGACTACGTCGATCCACTAGCTAGTATTCCTATGGGAGCAACATAGTTTAAGAACTAGGAGATATAGTTGGGACCCTCTTTATGCTACATACATTGTAGTCTTCAATCTCAAGAGTACATTAGTGATCCTACCTTCCTGAGGTCGGGAGGGACACTTCTCACTCTAGTTCACTTGGTGCTAAGCTAGAATCCCTTTTGAAATGTCTTTATTAATCATCATAACTTAATGTATGTCATAGGATCTAACCCTTGTATAACATTATCATCATCATAGCTCTATAGAAATTGCATGAATATTGTCCTTTCATCACAATTCACATATGTGAGATTAACACATTAGCATTTTTTTTAAAAGCCAATTTGACTAATTCCCAAAGTTAAATTAAATTAGATTCGATATTTTAAACAAAAAATTTAGATATTAAAAAACTATATGAAAAGTACTATAAACTGCAGTTTTTTTTTCCATATCAATATGATGAAAAAATACATTTTAAAATGTTAGTTAAAGTTCTTATAGAAACCATGACAAACAATAGTGGACAAAGGAAGTAAGTATTTATGATTAACACTCGGTACAAATGCTGCTAAAGACTTTAGTGATTCTCGATATAATGGCATTTGTACAAATACTGCTGAAGACTTTAGTGATTCTCGATATAATGACATTAACTCAATTGTTGCTAAAACGAAAAACATATAGTATTTTTCAGGATTTTGAACTCGATGTGATGTTGGATCGAAGTGTGTATTTAGTGGACGTTGTGAGGGAAGAAAAGGGAAGAATATTAAAATTAGATTCAATTGAAGGTGGCAAATTGTGGAAAGGAATTGACATGCTCATTTTCAACACTTGGCATTGGTGGAACCGTAGAGGAACCACTCAACCGTTAGCTTCTAACTATATATTAAATTTCGTATTTTTTAGAGGTAAATCGTAAAAAACATATATCGATATATTTATTTCGTCACCTCTTCATATTTTGTAGATGGGATTACATTGAAATAGGAGGTCAATATTATAAAGACATGGATCGTGTTGTTGCTTTTGAGAGAGCTTTATTTACGTGGGCTAAATGGATTGACACCAACATTAATCCTGCAAAAACTATAGTGTTCTTTCAAGGAATTTCACCATCTCATTACAAGTAAGTGTTATAAATGGATTTTATTTTCTAAGTATTGTCACGTGGATATTATGTAGGTCGCTCAAATGAAAATTAGACTATATATATTTTTTAGGATACACTATAAAAAAGAGAAAATTTCATAAATAGAAAAGAGATTAAACTTAATCATGCTCCATAGATACAACTTGGTTAATACGTTCCATATGTCTATGGTTTCGGTTGCTATTGAGTATTTCTATTTGTATATTTAGCTTTCAATATACAAAAATGGTAAATATATACAGATTCTGTATATATACATATTCTATATATTTCTCTTGTCATGGGAATTTTTTCAAAACTCCATATGCATATTTCGCTTGTCAATATACAAACATAATAATTTAGGATGAATTTTCTATAACCTATATACAAAATATATGTATCAATAAATTATATACAAATAGCTAGGGTAAGCATATACAAAATCTGGATTTATACATACAGAAATCGAATCATACAAATTCTAAATTCATAGAAAAATTTAAGAAAATGTAGTTGCTAATCATAAATATCTGAAACTATACTAACTATGGAGCATAATATACTATAAATATTTGTCATTTCACGTAATTTTTCCCTTGTTGAATCCGACAGCGGTACCAATTGGAATGAGCCAGGTGTGAAAACTTGCTTAGGGCAAATGCAACCAATAAGTGGTTCAACATATCCAGGAGGGTTACCCCCAGCATTGAAAGTTTTGAAGAAAGTATTGTACACAATTGAGAAGCAAGTTACATTACTTGATGTCACAAATCTTTGCTTATTGCGTAAAGATGGACATCCTTCAATTTATGGGCTAAGTGGAATGGATTGTAGTCATTGGTGTTTAGCTGGAGTTCCTGATATTTGGAATGAAATACTATATAACTTTATAGTAATGACGTAACTGATAAAATTATTTTTCATGTAACCTGCTTGAGATCGCTGATTTGAGTTGTGAAAATAATTTTCTATAGAACTTGATCTTTTGTGATCAGATCTTTTCCTAGTGCAAGGATGATTAGGAAAAAGAATAGTTATTTGATTGAAACATATTCAGTAGTTCTATTTCAATTAGTTGTTACTTCAATCTTCAATAATCACTTTTATGTATACTAGTTTAGTGTACGTGTTTTATATGTGTGTCATGGTTTAGCGATAAATATATATTTAAATTAGTTAAAATAATAATTGATGTCAATGTTATTTACATGACTTGTTGGTTTATGTTTTCTTTTGGCCTTTTGATTGCATTATCATTGTTAAAATTTTATTGGGAAAAAATCAATATACTTTCGAACTATTGAAAATGGTATACATATATCCTTTGTTATATTATTGAAATATCACAGTCCTTGACGTCTTAAAGGTGCATCACTTATACTCTTCACACTAACAGATGGACACGGTGCATTATTCATTTGCATCTACCCGAAGTAAAATATTTTTGGATAAATGCACAAGATTAGGATATGTGTCCGTCTGTCATTATGAAGGTTACAAGTGCATCACTTTTTGAATAGTAAAGACTATATTGTCTCAATAGTATAACGAAAGATATATATATATATATATATATATAATTTTCTAATTTCATTAGTTCGGCGATATATGATATATGTATACAATTTTTGAATTTCATTAGTTCGGCGATATTCGTAATTGATAGTTCTTTAGAAAGTGTTACATAGATTTGTTCATGCAACTAATCATGTTGGAGTTCCATTCTTTAATGATAAAAATAGAGATAAAGTTTTAAATTTATAGAAAAAAAATTAATAATTACAAATATAGAAGAAATATATACAAAATTAGATTAACCAATAATGATAATAAAATAATGGCTCAAATTTTCTATATCCTGAACCTAAAAACAGAAAAAACTTGTAATGGTTTCAAAAAGTTTTATTTTCTCTTTCAATTTACCTTGTTCCAAGTAATATTTACTCCATGATATAATTATCGTCAAAATAATGAGCCCAAATCACCCTCTTTTTTCTAATAAATTTTGATTTAGGTTTGAAAAATGATCAAAACTTAACTTGCTTCTTTACGAACTAAAATCCAAATAGAAGATACTAGACATGAATTTGTGTTTTTAATATACATTAATTAAAGATAAATATAAATTAGTGGATTTCAAACTCATATATTTTAGACACTTAAAAGAATTAAAATAATTTTACAAAGTTGATATAAAATACGATTAATTCAAATTGAAGTGAGTTAGAAGAATTTTAAAAATAGAAAATAACTGTAAATTTAATTGCATGTTACTTTTAATTATAATTACTTTAATCATATATTTTTTTCTGCAAATAGTAAAGATTCAAAAATACACACATAATTAGGGTTTTCATGGGTTGGTTTGGTTATATTCGGTTTTGGTTTTGTTTGGTTTGGTTCGGTTATTAACCATACATAAAAATAAAAGAAACAATTCATTCAAAACGTGGAAGAAGTGACAACAATCCATTCAAACGAAAAAATAGTTAGCATGAATGCCATTACAGAACTTTCGATTGTCGAATTTATTGAATAAAACTTTAAAATTCACTATTTGGACATTAGAAGGAAGATACAATGACATTTTCAGTCTCACAAAGAATTTCAATAGACACTCACACATATGAACAATAAGAATAATGTTTTCACCTTGGACATTTTTTTATAAGTAAATTATAAATAAATTTTGATTAAGCATATATAAAATCTTTAAAATTATTTATGAATATAAATATTATGTATATATAATAATAAAATTTAAGAATATAACTTATTGGTTCGGTTAGATTATTTCTTTAATTTTTTTTGAATAAAATTATAAGCAAACCAAATACTATCGATTTTTAACAATCTAAAACCAAACCAAATTAAAAATCCAAATTAACTCGATTTATTTAATTAATTTTTCAATTTGAATCGATTTTTATTTAAACCATGAACACCCATACACATAATAATCAATAAGAGATTGGTAATAAACTATTAAGAAATTTTCAATTAGCAATATAATTTACTCTTAACTATATTTATATTAATTATGTTTTTCATTTTATAGCTAACAAGAAAAATTCAAAAATATGAAAATAATCCGTAGAAGATACTAACCAACAGCTATTAAGAAAATTCCAATTAGTATTAACAATAAATAATATGTTACTATTTACTTTCTAAGTCTAACAATAGTTTTCATCATATTATTTTGAGATGTCTAATAATATTTGTCCACTTTATAAAATCAATAGATAATTTTACACTTAATTCTTAATTATTCTTATCATTAATTATAGTAATTTATTATTATATTTTCCAAGACATTATATTTATTATATTCAAAGGGTGATATAGTAAAATGACCCTTAGGAACGTTTGGTAGGTTGCATCAAAGAAATAATCCACGTATTACATATGGTATAATTTAATACTATTTTTGGTAGGAATGTGAGTCTGTGTATGACTAATCTATGGATTAGTTAGCACATCCTACATGGTATTATAGGATGTATTAACCTTCCATTTGGAGGTATTAGTAATACATAGGATATAATACCATAGGATAAACACATAAAGAATAAAATGTCCCTCAAATCTTTTTAATTTTTATTTTAATTTCTTGATTTTATGTTTTATAGTTGTACTAGTAAAATTATTTAAATTAATTAGTTTACAAATTATTAAGAGAGACTTATTTGTAACTAAATATATCTAATTCAAATCAATACAAATTTGAAATGTGAGTTGTTTAACGTTTACTAATTAAAAGACAATTATATCACTAATTATTCGTATTTTGAACAATTTAAGCAAATTACATACATATAAAATTATAACTTGCAATTTTATATGTGTAAATGTACATGATTTATTCAATTTTACAATAGTTGACCATCTTTATAATTTTAAAAGTAGTTGGTTTATCTTTTTAAAATTTAAAATTGACATTTTATTAGTGATCAATTTATTAAGATGAAAATTATTTATCCTCAAATAATTCAAGTAGAAAATTGGAAACATGACAACAAAATTATTCTTCTCATAGCTAGTTAGAATGTTATAAAAAAATATTTTCTAATAATTATCTACCTTGACCCAATTACATTATAATTTAAGGGTATAATTGCAAAGGAGATTTTTAAAGAATTTGATTTCAAACACAAGTTGGGATAGAAAACAATGAACCAAACACTTGATAAAAATAAACCGTGCATTACTAATCTCTGCACTACTAATCTCTGCATTACTAATCCCTTCGTTATTCATTTTTGTACCAAACGACCCCTTATATTTAAAGTATTTTTAGGAAGTGTTCAAAGTCAATAGTGAACATGTATTGTTGGACAGGAGAGTATATGTCACAATTTCAAAATTTACATATTTTAAGAAACTAAGTAAGTTTACTATTTGACCTTTATTTAGTGATTTTTTGAAGTCAAATTTTTAATAAATGAACATAAAATTAATTTATTGTGATTAATTAAATAATCAATGAACATGAATTTATCATTTAACTTTTATGTAATGGTCGAATTCATATTTTTAAGATTAATAACTCTCAAGGGTAAAATTGTAACGACCTGTTTAGTCATTTTGAGCAGCAGATTTTATTTCTGGAAAAACAGGCTGAGACGACGGAACCCACGACGGACCGTCATGAGCACGACGGACCGTCGAGGGGTCTCGTTTCAAAACACTTAGAGATTCTGAAATTGGGTACTGAAAATTGACTCTCTGAACTTCGTAACGGAATGGCAGGACGGACCGTCACGGGCGTGAAGGACCGTCACAGACTCTTTGGTGGAAATTGAGTCTCTGAACCTTGCGACGACCTGCAGGACGGACCGTCGCAGGCACGACGGGCCGTCACAGGTTGCGTAATCCCAGGCTGGGTCGGATTTCTTTACACGTTTTAAGGGACGTTTTGGACTATTCCTACTTTAATTATAAAGTTAGTGGGTTTATGTTAATAAGTCTAATTACTTGGGGGTTAAAAGAGGTAACCTTGAGTAAATTAGTGGGTTATTATTGCCATCTTTATTCTTAATTATATGCTAATTAGGGTAAAAGAAAGAGGGTTTGAATAAGAAAAAGAAAAGAACAGAAAGAGAGAGAAGGAGAATCGATAGAGAGAGACGAACGAAGAGGAAAAACACAAGGCTTTGGGAAATTCTTGCTTGATCACTAGTCTTCGGTGGAGGTAGGTTATGGTTTCTCTTACGATATTCGTAGTAAACTCTTAATAGCGAATGATATGTATTGATAATATTGTAAACCCTGCTATGTGCTTAATTGTATGCTTGTATGAATATGATTACATAATTGTGATTATATAAGCATGATGAAGTTATTGAATCCCAAATCTTGAAAATCCCTAATCTCTTTGTTAATGATGAGGCCTTGGTATAAAAGAAGGCGTGATGAACTAAAATAATGAGATTGATGATGCCTTGGTAAGAAAGAAGGCTTGATGAACTAAAGTGATGAGATTAGTGGATCGGGTGTCACGAACCGACACGTAGAATTAGTGGGACGGGTGTCACGAACCGACACATAGAATTAGTGGATCGGGTGTCACGAACCGACACATAGAATTAGTGGATCGGGTGTCACGAACCGACATATAGAATTAGTGGGACGGGTGTCACGAACCGACACATAGAATTAGTGGGACGGGTGTCACGAACCGACTCAAGAACCGACACATAGAATTAGTAGGACAGGTGTCACGAACCGACACGTATAATTAGTGGATCGGGTGTCACGAACCGACACATATAATTAGTGGGACGGGTGTCACGAACCGACACATAGAATTAGTGGGATCGGGTGTCACGAACCGACACATAGAATTAGTGGGACGGGTGTCACGAACCGACACATAGAATTAGTGGATCGGGTGTCACGAACCGACACGTAGAATTAGTGGGACGGGTGTCACGAACCGACACTTAGAATTAGTGGATCGGGTGTCACGAACCGACACGTAGAATTAGTGGGACGGGTGTTACGAATCGACACATAGAATTAGTGGATCGGGTGTCACAAACCGACACGTAGAATTAGTGGGACGGGTGTCACGAACCGACACATAGAATTAGTGGGACGGGTGTCACGAACCGACACATAGAATTAGTGGATCGGGTGTCACGAACCGACACATAGAATTAGTGGGACGGGTGTCACGAACCGACACATAGAATTAGTGGATCGGGTGTCACGAACCGACACGTAGATTTAGGGGATCGGAGTGTCACGTACCGACACAAGAGGACTAATGAATATGAGGGAGCGGAGTGTCACGTACCGACACAAGAGAAATAAAGATAATGAATCTTGAAAGATGTTAATATACTCAATCTAACAAACATAATTCCCAAATGAGTATGGTATTGAGGCTTGAGTCCTCATGTGTGAACTTGACGGTAATTGTTAATGATATAGTACTTGTTGTTGCTACATGTTGAGTATCATAGTTGATTTTATGATATTACTTGGTATATATTGATTTCTATTTTGAGTTGGCCGATGATATCTACTCAGTACCCGTGTTTTGTACTGACCCCTACTTTTATGTTTTCTTCTTGTTTAATTGTGGAGTGCAGCAAACGTGCCGTCATCTTCGACTCAACAGTAACTCTAGCCAGTCTTCATTATTCCGGATATCAGGGTGAGCTAATGCTTCTAGCTTGGACTGGATCTTCCTCTTCATGTCTTGATGCCTTGAAGTTCCGGCATGGACTAGCTTTTACGTATTTTAGCTTCTTAGATACTCTTAGATTTAGTAATTTGAAGTAGATGTTCTTGTGATGATGACTTCCAGATTTTGGGAAATAATAGTTATTAAATTGGTTTTTATTAATGAGTTTAAGTCTTCCGCATTACTTTATGTTGATAGTACATTGAAATGTTAAGGTTTAGATTTGGTTGGTTCGCTCACACAGGAGGGTAAGTGTGGGTGCCAATGGCGACCCGATTTGGGTCATGACAAAAATTGAAAGAATAGTGTAATAATGCATTAGTTTTATGAAATAACAATTATTAAAAAATATCTATTTTTAATAAGTATGATATATATATAGACACACACACCCCACCAGAAGCAAAGATTCTTTTTTTATTTATTTATTTCTAAAACTGTCCTTACCCTCTGCAATAGGAACATTACTTCAGCCTTCAACAATCGCTTCTCCAAGTCTTTATAAATGTTGCACTTATTTACAACAGTCGATCCACCTATATGGCGCCCTAACATGTAAGATTTCATATTTAATTCTTCTTAAAAGTTATAACCTTATAAAAAAGTCACAACTCTGCATAAAAGTCACGATTTTTCACAAAAAAATTGTAATTTTTTATTTTTCATTTACACCTTTTAAATCCCAACAACTTAATTCCAAGGCACCAATGAAGAAAGAATAAACAAAGAGAATTGAGTTCAATTGCAATGCGACATTACTACTCTTGCACTTCTCAGTCAACAACTCATAACACTGGTTGAATGGTTGAATTCATTACATTTGATTTTTAATAACCAAAACTTTTATTTTTGCTACTACTATTTGTATGTTTTTCTGCTATACGAGAGTCTAATTCAAATACATTAATTAAGTTTCTTATGAAGTGTGTTTCATTCTTTAAAATTTTCTTCCTTCTATTTCATAAAGTCTAATCTTTATTGTCAGTCATAGTAATTCATGTATTTATTGTAATTTCTTTTTGCTATTTTTGTGGAATTTTTTGTCAACTCTGTTAAAAATTTCAGTAAGAATGAATGAAAATTGATTTTTCTTTTGTCCATATATAAATAAAGAAATTTGATTTAAATTGTAATGCAATATTACTACTCTTGCACCTCTCAATCTATAACTGAAAACGCTGCTGGAATGATTGAATTTATTGCATTTAGTTCTTTAGTAAACAAAACTTCTATTTTTGCCACTATTATTTTATAGGTTTTTCCCCACTATAATTGAGTCAAATTCAAATGCGTTAAAGCTTCTTATGAAGAGTGTTTCAGTCCTCAAAGTTATCTTCCTTCTATTTCGTGAAACTTAATCTTTTATCGTAAGACATAGTGATTTTTTCATTTGGTATTTTTTTCATTTTGTTAAAAATTTCAGTTAGGATGATTGAAAATTGATCTTCTCTTTTCGTCTTTCTATAAGTTTTCATACACTTTTTAGGAAAATTGTTTGTGATTTGTGCTATATTTGATAGCACACAACAATAATATGCGATAACTAACACGAAGATAATGGTGAATTTGTTAGAAGAATCAAACAAATTGTTCTCTTGCTATCTACGATTAGTATATATTTTGATTGTTTTTTCTTAGAAACAAAATTTTGTATGTCATTGCACTTTTCCAAGAATATTAGTATAAAGACAATCAGTCCACTTCTTTTATCGCAAGTTGAGTAATTTGTCATATTTCTTCCTCTTTTCTTTTTGGAAATAATAAGTGATTAAACTTTCATGAAACTAACAGAATAATGAATAACTATGCACATTAACAAAGTATGCTAGAACTTTTATTGACAGTAGTTAATTGTCATTACATCCAACGTAGCTAAAGACTTTAGGGACATTTATAGAAAGTATTGCCAGAAAATATATATTTAGCGGCAACTCGCCAAACTATCTTTCTGAAAAAATGTTAAGTAACATGTCTTTTTTTTCTTGATTATTATGAAAGTAAGATTGTCTTTATTATTAGTTATGGATATTTGTAAGTTCACTACTCACAAAATTATACTGTAAGATTTTGATATGTCATGTATCAATATTTTGATTTAGATAAAATACTTAATTACCCCATGGAACTTATACCTTTTTTTCAAGTAGACACCTTAAGTTTGTGGGGGTCCTATCACCCAACAAAATCATCCAAAAGCACGATAAATATATCATTTTTTCAACATCAGCGCTTGTCGCGCCCCATTTTCGCAGAAAACGGGTTTTGTGCACGACCTAACAACTCTTTTGGGATTTCGAGTTTGGAGTCGCCACCTAACGAATTAAGGCGCGTTAGGGCACCTATCTAACCTAACTAAGTCTAACTAAGTCTAACTAAGGTCAACGAGCCAAATATTAGGGTAAGGGTTCAAATTACCTCGAGGGGAAGGTGTTAGGCATCCCTCGAGGTCCACAAGTGTGGGTCCCGACCGTATCTCATGCAATCTATGTGGGGGTTACAATTAGCAATCAAAGTCACTTCATTTATTAATTTATTTAATCTTGCTAAGTGATAACAAAAAAACAATTAATACTATTTTATTATTTAATTTGAGCATGCAAGGCTATGTGATAGCAATAAATAAACAATCAAGTTTTACTTTTATTTAACATATGAGACTATGTTATAAACAAAATTGGCAAATATTAAGCAATTAATATGTGCGAAAGTAAAGTTTTGAAAATTGAGCAAGTTTTGAATATGAAATTATTTTTTTTAAAAAAAATGTTTGTTTCTTTATAGGGATGATGCCACGATATTGTTGATCGCGCTCCTCCACCATAGAAACAATTTTGATCTGAGGTCGGTCTAAAAAATAGTTTATGTTTTTGAAAATGATTTAAAAGATTTAATTTACATGTAGGCACATAAATGTTTACACATAAACACACATAATTCCTTTTGAAATTCATGGGTAGGTGGTACTTTCGGGGACGCGTCGGGTTTAAAAATTAGAACTAGACCTCGTAGTTCCTTTGACTTTCCCACTAACGATAGGTTAGGAGATAGTGCTTATAATTTATTTTCAAAATAAACAATGTCATAATCAATCCAAAGTTTTAAAGGAAGATTGAATAATGACTTTTTAAGAAAATTATGTTGCAAGGTTTTGATATGAAATATATTTAAAAGCCAAGTAATTTGTTAAATGCATGAAATGATTCTAATTTAGTATCATTAAAAAAACAAATTGCATCATGAATGCGGAAATCTTCAAGAAGACAAATAGGATTACTAATTAAATAACATTAACTAATTTTAGGGGGAGGGCACAAATATGCACAAACAAATTTTATTTTTATGGATATGTTAAAAGTTATTTACAAGACTATAGACATGATTTCTAGGTGTTCAAAAAAGGAGTAACACATATATGCATGATTTTGTAAATCTAAATGATATGAACAAATTAATCCTTAGGCATGATTTCTACATGACAAGACAATGCTAAAAGTTATAACATTTTAAAACACATAATCAGCCTACTAAATTATTATGATTTGATTTTAACATTCAAAAATTAATGGAATCTAGTTATTATTTTTTTAAGACTTATTAACAAAAGCGTCAAGCAAATTGAAAATTGATTAGATTATAACACCTACAAGCAATAATTCTAGGTGGTTAAAGACAAACCTATAGGCATGATTTCTAAAAATTTACAATGAACAAGTAGGCATGTAAATCCTCCTCCCCTAGACGATCCCCCAAATAAATTTATATATATGATCTTTAGAGTTACAAATGTTACAACATTCGAATAAATAAAATAAGAAAGAAAAAAAAATAGATCCAAATAAACAAATAAATCTTTCTTCATGGTTAATCTTCAACTTGAACTTCAAGTTTGAAACCTGTCAAAGCAATCAAATAACTACACAAGTAATCACATTTATTAGTCAAGGTGAGACAATATGCAATTGTTTAATGACGAATTCTACATATAGAAAAAAAACAGACAATAGCTTACACAAATGTGTGAATGTAAAGATAGTGTAAATGTTAAAAATACTAACCAGTTAAGCAAAACAATTTGATTCAACTTTTACTCGAACAAAGTAGCAAAATAGCGAAGAAGAACACTTGAATAATTAGCGGAATCTTAATGTATTGTTAGAGTAGCAAGAGAGCAATGAGAGAAGGAAGAGTGATGAGAGAACTTGTGATTGAGAGTGTATGAGTTGATTAAATAATGAAGGGAGGGGGTCTTATTTATATAGCAAAGAGGGGGAAACAAATAAGGAAAAGAAATATTTAAAGGAATCAATTAAATATGTTGTTTTCCTTATTTTAAAGGGGGTTCAAATCAGCCAAAATAAAAATATATCATTTCCAAATATAAGCAGTAATAAATTAGAAAGAGAAATATTGTTTTTTCCCTTAGATAAGGAGAGACAAATCAGATTTTTATTTATTTTAAAGAATATTTCATTATTAAAAAAAAGATGAGTAAGAATAAAGTAAGGAAGACAACATTCTTTTACCTTAAACAAATAAGAGCCAACACATAATTATTTTAAATTATTTTTATCAAATACAAAAACAAGTAAGAAATATGTCAAGTTAAGATAAGCAACTTCAATTTACCATAATACATCATGTAAAATGAACTAGGAAAGAATATTTTAGACATTGAATTAGTTCAATCATATAAACTAGACGTAAATATTAAAGGGTAGAAGAAATTATATTTAGACTTGCTCATATATTAAATAATATAAAATCTTGTCTATATTTAATAATAGGAAACGATTAATATGTCAAAATTACCATAGGATGAAAAACAAATTAATCAAATTAAACCAAAATCAAACAAAATCATCAATGACTCCAATCATTTGTATGAGCATGGATATTGCAAAGATTCATAGATTTAAGCATGATCAATAACTTATTTAATCCATTAATTAAAATAGATGCAAACAGATTGAATCTTTATCAAGATTTATTAACCAATTTTAAGAATCAAGGAGAGGAGGGAGTAAACATATTGCGGACAGATTATGAAAGCCGAATTGTAATGACCCGAAAAGTCATTAATAAAATTTTTTATAAAAAAAAATATAGTTTCATCCTCCCGATAGTTAACACGTGTCATTTATGATAACTCGATGAAGTGGGTGTGAGAATTTTAAATTATGCGATAACTACAATTAATTAGTTGACATACATTTATTAAGTAATTGATTTTAACTTAATTGATGGTTAATGGGCCAAACTTATAATTAATGTAATACTTAATTTCACTTGGCCCATATATTAAAAAAAAAAGGTTAATGAATTTGTTAATTTCAATACTTAATTATTTTATTTAAGAAAAGAGGAAGGAAAAGAAAGAAACGGAGAGTATAAACTCCTCCGTGCGGAGCGTGGACTGCCACCTCTAATTGAGTTAAGGTGAGATTTTTCTTATTCAAAAGTTGTTACAATAATCAAAGTCATTAATTACTAAGTTTTTAAAGTATGAAATATGCTATTTTAGTTGAAATTAATTAAGGAGTTGAAGGTTAGTAATGTTGGCAGATTAGGTAGTATTTCTAATTCTTTAATTGCTATGTTACTAATGATTATTGGGGTGCCATAATTGAGTAATTACGCTTGAGAATTGGGATTTATATATAAGGCGTAGGAATTTGAAATTCTTAGATTGTTGTTTACCATTAGTTGTTCATAATATGATTTCAGTGTTTTCAAAAAACAATCCATGGTAACATATTTGATTCGACGTTTGATATATTGTTATATCTAATTAAATTTTGGGGGTATTTTATTGTAAGAAAAGTATTAGGGTTGTAGTGTTTTGGAGAAATTATGACTTAATTCAAGGTTCGAATTTGAGAAATATGAGAGTTGGAATATTAATTTGCATCAAGATTAGGAACGTGATTATAAATTGGGGTTGAGTTATTGACTATACACGTAGAAATATGGGTGTTGTTGATTTTGGAATCTTATTGTGATTAATTATTTGGCTAGATTTATTTGATTTGGAAGTTCAACAAATGGAAAAGACTCAAGTTCTGGGGTAAATTCTTGTTGGATTCAGGCAAGTGGATTTCTAAACTCTTGTTAAGTGTATGAAATGTGTGTATTTCTTTGTGGTATATGTTTGGGATTAACGGGATTGGTGATGGGTTGACTTGTCCACATTGGTTAATTCTAATGATGAAAAAAAGGGGATAACAAAAGGCAATGTGCTTAATTGTTTATGTGTGATGTGTTGAGAAAGGGTTGAAGACTTGTTGAATCATTGCTGACGTAACTTCATGTTTGTGTGGTTGTGAACTGTGCGACGTTATGAAAATGGTCATCTCCTCATTATTTGTGTGAACTTCTCATCTGCATTACTCTGAGGCATCGGTTGTAACAAGTGTTATGTGCATTGAGATAGAATGGGTACTTAAAAGGATGTACCATCTCGAGGGACGTATCGGGCACCGCGATTGATACTATATTTCGAGGGACGTATCGCGCGCCGTGGTGATTACTATTATCGAGGGTCGTGTCGTGCGCCGCGACAGATGCATGGACAGATATGTCCCCCATGGGTCCCGGACTGAGAGACAGCGGGTGTGTATCACTAGGTCAGACATGCATCATTATACTTGACATTGCATTACACATACTTATCATTGGTGAACTTGATATTGTGTTTTGCTGATCTTGTGATTGACTTTCTGCGAAATTTGTGATTGATGAATACTGAGCTTGTTATTGAGGATATGTAATTTGTTGAATTGTTGTTGTTGAGGGTATGTAATTTGTTGAAGTGTTGTTATCGAGGATATGTAATTTGTTGAAGTGTTGTTATCGAGGATATGTAATTTGTTGAAGTGTTGTTATTGAGGATATGTAATTTGGTAAAGTGTGGTTGTGGAGGATGTATATGTAATTTGTCTAAGTGTTGTTGTAGAGTTACGTGCTATGTAAATATGAACTGTTAGGTTAGACTGAATTTTATGCAGTTTGTAATTGTGGAGGTTCGGTTGGGGTGGTAGGAGTACCCGTATTTCATCCCCTTAGCTTGTGTTTAGACGTTTACTTGCTGAATACCGTGTGGTTTGGTACTCACCCCTTGCTTCTACAAATTTTTGTAGGTTATGAACCTGGATTTTTGTTGTACTTGTCATTCTCTTCTTTTCCGAGGCTTCTTGGAGATTTGTCAGGTAGCTGTTTCCATCGCAGCAGACTTTCTTCTCCTTAATTATGTTCTTGTTCTATTCTAGAAACAAGTTCATTTGAGACTTGAGTTTTCTTTTGAATCAATTGTAATACTTTAGAGGTTTGTACACGTGACAACCAGGTTTTGGGGTATAATATAAGTCGATAGTAAATTTTTTTGCATTTTATTGTAATAAGTTGAGTTTTAGGCTGACTTGTCTTGGTGGGATAAGACAAGTGTCATCACGCCCATTTTTGGGTCGTGACAAAATGGTATCAGAGCCCCAGGTTTATAGGTCTCACGTGTGTACAAGCCGAGTCTAAGTAGAGTCTTGAGGATCTGTACGGAGACGTCTGTACTTATCTTCGAGAGGCTATAGTGACTTTTAAGAAAAATCTTCACTTCTTGGATCTCAATTGTGCGTATTTGATTTAGTTTTGACTATCATCGCTTCATTCCATTCCCTCTCATTTTGTGATGACTCGTGTGTAGTTCCTCATGTCACTAGTTGGTGTTGCGTATGGATTGAATGATAGATTTGGTACTAGGGTTGAAGTGATATACTTATGAAAATAATGTGTTGTTCGATAATTGAAAGTGAACAAATTAAACTGATGGCAAGATAATGTTCAATGCAACTTGAGAAAACACAGTAAGATAAATTGTCATAATATGTATGAGTTTCTTAGTGAATGATAAGAATGTTGTTACACTAATTGAGGTCAGATCCTCTTTTGTTGTTTTATAGATTGAGTGTATACCAAAGGTGGTTATGAAATGACTATTACAATGGTACCAATTTCTCACTTGGTTAAAGTTATGTTTTTTTTGCTACTCTTATTATGGACCTGATCTATAAAAAAAATGCACATCACGTTAGATGAGAAGCCGAACCAATTTGGTAGCGTATTATATATAGTTAGTTAATAGCTAGAAACGTGTGGGCTATTTGGGTATAATCTTTTCGATAGATATGATGTGTTCTAGTGGTGGATTTAACAGACTTCACAATATGACACTAGTGGTATATGAAAATGGATATGTTGATTGTTAAGTGTGAATAATAAATACCTCAAGAGTTATTAGTTGTATCATATGTTCAGATAATTAGATTTGGTATTGAATAAGGTTTGAGAAACCAACTAGTTTGTTACTACGGATGCTTGAGCTAAGCGTAATTTATAAGGAAGCATTTAGTGTGGATCTTCAGTACGATATTAATGTGTTAGAGTTGAGAAGTCTATTCAGAGGATTCTAAATGAGGATCAATAATTTCATTTTAAGGTCCAAGGGAATGGATAGATACCATAATGACAAGCTTATGGGAAAAAGAAGTCTCAGAGAGTATACTTGTGTGAAGGGAATTGAAAATCTTAATAAAAAAGTGCATATGATATTGGGTTAGTCTTGTGAATTTTATTGGTAAAGTTGGTTTTGAGATGTCATGGCAATGACAAAGATTACTCTATGGTGATGGCAAGGGCTAAACGAGCATAATGGTAGTAAGAGTTTGTGATGGATTGAGATTGGGATGAGCTATATGACAAAGATAGTTTGTTAAATGGATTTTTGTATAGTAATGACAACTTGCGAGTATATAATGTTATGGTTTGCTATAGTTCGATGAGTAGTCTGGTTTCAAGTAAAGTTATAGGAGGTGTTGCAACACTGCTCGAATAGAATTTAAAGGAGCTAGAGTCATAATGAAAAAATAATACTAATAAATAAATTAGCTGATATAGTGTAGCCTTCGAAAAGAGGTGAGAGTAAGAATATTTTCTTTGATTGCAATGGCTAAAGAGGTATATTCACATGGGTTGAGAATTGGATTTAGAGACACATGATTTCACCCATATTTTCTTTGATTATGGTAATATATAGTGTCACATGATCATCAGATTGGTTAAAAACTATTGGATAAATCTTGAGAAAGGAGTGAACGATCGTTCATCTCGAGTATAATAATTAGTTCGTTTGTGGTTTTGAGTTTTATAATGAATATGGTAGAATTTTAGCGAAAGATATGATAAGGTCGATGGAGAGGTGATCAATGAAAAGCTAAGATGCGTGAATTAAAAAAAATCTTTAAGGTATGAGCTAATGTTAATAGATAATGGGATTGTTTTACATGGCTGGGATAAAAAAAATCAAAGATTTTCATTGTGAGTTTAGAATTGTGGTAATATGTTTTGTCAAGGTATGAATTGGTAAGGGGTAAGACATGGTTGATCACATTGAGTATGAAGCATTTGAAGGACTTAAAAATAATTTGAGTAGTAAATTTGGTTACTTTTGATTGTTATACCTAAGGAATGGTTTTAGTTGAATTTTTTATTTAAAGGATAAGGTAAAAATGTCATGTGTTGTTGGACAAAGAATAAGACTTGTAAGTGAGTTAGAAAATAATAAATAAATAAAACAAAATTTTGATGTATTGAAGAGTTTGAGATTTTTTTTTAAATTTCTGTCATGCGAAGAATTTAAGAGTTTAAGAAAAATGAAGGAATAAGAACTCTCGTATAAGGCCTTGGTTTGTACTTGAAGTATTTATTGATTTTTATCTATGAGTATAGATATGAATGTGGGATGTGAACTAGTTCGGTATAGACTTACAAGAAAGTTATCATCGCCTGTTCTAAAGATTGAATTTTTGGTTGGGTGACAAGCAATTAGGTGTGAAAGATTTATGTGGTTATATCGAGGTAGATTGTCCCAATTATGATAGGTAACTTAATAATACGTAACAATATGAACCTATAGTTAAACAGGGTTATTAAGGATTTTGAGGGGATTGAGATTACTATTTTTATGAGACAACATAGACTGTCATGCTATGTTACATAGACATTTGACGGTGATTAGAGGTTAGAGCTTATAGTATACAAAATTATTGGAGTGACCACGAATTTCGTTGAGTTTTGACATGAGGTACATGATGGTATGAATGGTAGTGGGAATGTATGTAAAATTATGTGCGAAGTTGACATTGGATGTGATTCAATTAGCTTACTTCGATGGAAAAGTATTTTAAAAATAGTGCTATCAGTATTAGGTGTGACTCATATATGTCATGTAATACTTAAATGGAAAAAGAGAGAGAGAGACAGATTTTGAAATTTGTAGAGGCTACAATGTGTTTTATATGGAGATTTTGATACTAGGGACAGTTTCAGAGTAAGGTGAATGGTTGGTGTAGTTATGATTTTTGTTTATTTTTAGAGTGTTGGCTTCAATGGAGTACTTGAAAAAGTATGTGAAATTTGATTAATCAAGCATTTGTTATGTTGTGATGGGAGGTCAGACTGGTTGATTGTGGGTGGTTAAAAATCAAGAGATGGATTCAGATAAATGGGATTTAACTTATAAGGTTCCTATGGAGGAACATCTTTTTTTATTCAACCTTGCTTCTATATATTCTTATGTGACCAACTACTTCATTCTGGACATGATTTAGAGTATGATTCTGATTCTACGTTCGTGTGTGTTTTCGCTTCTATGGGTGAATTCTTAGTGGTGGATCAGGTGTACCGATCGTTAGATTTTTCTCCTAGTAGGATGACATCCTTGGTTAAACTTTTTCATTTTAGATATGATATATTTGATGTTGTTTGAGATAGTAGAAGTATACTAGTAGTTCTACACGCACGACCTCTCTTATGAGAACGTATAGTTTTCATGAATAGTTATAGTTATCCAACAATGTTATTAAAGGTTCTAGATCTTAGAATATACCACTTGTTAGGTGTTTACTAATCTTGTTCTTCTTTGAGTTAGATATGTTTGATCAGCCATTGATTAGTACCTAATGTCCAAAGATCGAGTTTTATAGAAAAGGTTCATGGGATAGTTATGTTGTGAGAAAGGAATCTTGAAAAGATTTATGATGGTTTGAGCAATATGACGATTTGATGATTGCTTCACATTCGCTGTTAGCTTTAACCAGTATTGATTCTGAATTCTCTCGAAGTAATGTGACAAAGGGTTTGTCCTGATGGTGTGTTGTTGTTTGTAAGATTTCTTTTCAAATTGAGTTCATAGGTTAGTCTGTATGATAATCAATCCTGATATGTGAATCGGTTAGATTTTGATTCGAAAGTTAAGTTCATAGTAATTGATTTTGATGAAATGGTCTTAAAGAGGAGCTCACTTTTAGAGATAAATATTGACTATGGAAATTATACCTCAGGTTTTGGTAATGTCAAATATTCTTTCTTCTTCTTCCTTATGTTCGAGGAAGAACATGATTTTTAGTGGTGGATAATGTAATGACCCGAAAAGTCATTAATAGAATTTTTTATAAAAAAAAATATAGTTTCATCCTCCCGATAGTTAACCCGTGTTATTTATGATAACTCGATGAAGTGGGTGTGAGAATTTTAAATTATGCGATAACTACAATTAATTAGTTGACATACATTTATTAAGTAATTGATTTTAACTTAATTGATGGTTAATAGGCCAAACTTATAATTAATGTAATACTTAATTTCACTTGGCCCAGATATTAAAAAAAGGTTAATGAATTTGTTAATTTCAATACCTAATTATTTTATTTAAGAAAAGAGGAAGGAAAAGAAAGAAACGGAGAGTTAATAAACTCCTCCGTGCGGAGCGTGGACTGCCGCCTCTAATTGAGTTAAGGTGAGATTTTTCTTATTCAAAAGTTGTTACAATAATCAAAGTCATTAATTACTAAGTTTTTAAAGTATGAAATATGCTATTTTAGTTTAAATTAATTAAGGAGTTGAAGGTTAGTAATGTTGGCAGATTAGGTAGTATTTCTAATTCTTTTATTGCTATCTTACTAATGATTATTGGGGTGCCATAATTGAGTAATTATGCTTGAGAATTGGAATTTATATATAAGGCGTAGGAATTTGAAATTCTTAGATTGTTGTTTACCATTAGTTGTTCATAATATGATTTCAGTGTTTTCAAAAAAAATCCATAATAACATATTTGATTCGAGGTTTGATATATTGTTATATCTAATTAAATTTTGGGGGTATTTTATTGTAAGAAAAGTATTAGGGTTGTAGTGTTTTGGAGAAATTATGACTTAACTCAAGGTTCGAATTTGAGAAATATGAGAGTTGGAATATTAATTGGCATCAAGATTAGAAATATGGGTGTTGTTGATTTTGGAATCTTATTGTGATTAATTATTTTGCTAGATTTATTTGATTTGGAAGTTCAACAAATGGAAAAGACTCAAGTTCTGGAGTAAATTCTTGTTGGATTCAGGCAAGTGGATTTCTAAACTCTTGTTAAGTGTATGAAATGTGTGTATTTCCTTGTGGTATATGTTTGGGAGTAACGGGATTGGTGATGGGTTGACTTGTCCACATTGGTTAATTCTAATGATGAAAAAAAAGGGATAACAAAAGGCAATGTGCTTAATTGTTTATGTGTGATGTATTGAGAAAGGGTTGAAGACTTGTTGAATCATTGTTGATGTAACTTCATGTTTGTGTGGTTGTGAACTGTGCGACGTTATGAAAATGGTCATCTCCTCATTATTTGTGTGAACTTCTCATCTGCATTACTCTGAGGCATCGGTTGTAACAAGTGTTATGTGCATTGAGATAGAATGGGTACTTAAAAGGATGTACCATTTCGAGGGATGTTGATACTATATTTCGAGGGACGTATCGCGCGCCATGGTGATTACTATTATCGAGGGTCGTGTCGTGCGCCGCGACAGATGCATGGACAGATATGTCCCCCATGGGTCCCGGACTGAGAGACAGCGGGTGTGTATCACTAGGTCAGACATGCATCATTATACTTGACATTGCATTACACATACTTATCATTGGTGAACTTGATATTGTGTTTTGCTGATCTTGTGATTGACTTTCTGCGAAATTTGTGATTGATGAATACTGAGCTTGTTATTGAGGATATGTAATTTGTTGAATTGTTGTTGTTGAGGGTATGTAATTTGTTGAAGTGTTGTTATCGAGGATATGTAATTTGTTGAAGTGTTGTTATCGAGGATATGTAATTTGTTGAAGTGTTGTTATTGAGGATATGTAATTTGGTAAAGTGTGGTTGTGGAGGATGTAAATGTAATTTGTCTAAGTGTTGTTGTAGAGTTACGTGCTATGTAAATATGAACTGTTAGGTTAGACTGAATTTTATGCAGTTTGTAATTGTGGAGGTTCGGTTGGGGTGGTAGGAGTACCCGTATTTCATCCCCTTAGCTTGTGTTTAGACGTTTACTTGTCGAGTACCGTGTGGTTTGGTACTCACCCCTTGCTTCTACAAATTTTTGTAGGTTATGAGCCTGGATTTTTGTTGTACTGGTCATTCTCTTTTTTTCCGAGGCTTCTTGGAGATTTGTCAGATAGCTGTTTCCATCGCAGCAGACTTTCTTCTCCTTAATTATGTTCTTGTTCTATTCTAGAAACAAGTTCATTTGAGACTTGAGTTTTCTTTTGAATCAATTGTAATACTTTAGAGGCTTGTACACGTGACAACCAGGTTTTGGGGTATAATATAAGTCGATAGTAAATTTTTTGCATTTTATTGTAATAAGTTGAGTTTTAGGCTGACTTGTCTTGGTGGGATAAGACAAGTGCCATCACGCCCATTTTTGGGTCGTGACACAAATATTGAGTCAAAAAACTGAAATTCAAATCAGTAGAAAACCTCAAGGATACTAAGAACTAAAGCATATAACACAAGGGCATATTTATGTCACGACCCAAAATCACAAGTTGTGATGGCGCCTATGTTCCAAACCGATAGGTAAGCCAACTCAATACTTTTATCGATTCAATTCAATGTTTTAAGTAGAAAATACGCAAAAACATAATATCCAATCACTAAGTTATTTACAAGTATGACATGCGGAAACCACAATTTCTACACCAAGATTTAGTGTCATAAGTACAATAGCTTCTAAACTATGATACAAGTCTAGAACTAAACGACAAACTTAGATGAAAAAATATCTTGTCTAAATAGTAAATTAAAATGATAACGTCTAAAGACATAGAAGGTGGTGTGGGCCAGCGAACAACTAGTAGCTCACCAGAACTCCACGATAATTTCAAAACTCAACTCTGAAAAATCCACGATATGCACTTGAAATTGAAATCCAATCCGCACCACAAAAGAGTGCAGCAAGTGTAGTATGAGTACGAAACCACGTGTACCCAGTATATCTCATTGACCGACAACGAAGAAGTAGTGATGGGAGATTATATAAGAAAAATCAATTCTTTAATTGTAGAAGTCTATATTACACTTATCAGTCAAGTTTTATCAAATAGAGGTAATCAAACATCAAGTAACTTTCAACCACCAAATAAAAAAAAACACATAATCAACCAGAATGAGGGATGTAATGAGATGCAATGCAATATGATGCTATGAAATGATGTGTGTCAGAATATCCAGTACTCTCTCAACCGTATATACATGATACTCCTCGGAAATACATCGAGAGTTCATAACCCATGGGGGACTCGCGAGGTCCATATACCGACACGGACGATCTTCACGTGTCTGTGCGGACGATCTCAACGCACAATCATATAATCACATAATCCCCAGCACGGACGATCTCCACGTGCCCAACTTATAATCATAACCAATTACTCACACGGACAATCTCCACGTGCCCAAATTATAATCATAACTCGATCTCAACACGGACGATCTTCACGTGTTAGATCTTTACTCATACTCAACCTCATGTCAATGCATATGCACAATATGATATCAATTAATGGGGATGATACAACATCTCAATAAATTAAATGTCTCTATGACATATAATCACTTCAATCACCAAAATTACACGGGTTCAATAAAGGAACACAACCACACACAAGAATCCAAGTCACTAAATACTTCAGCTAATGCCCATATGCTTGGGCATTCTCAAATTACAATATACATATTATAGTAATAGATTTTCCCTTTCATAACATTGGTACTCGTATCAATGCCCGTCACACCATTGATACGAGACTCCCCCCATATTTCGCCCTTACCCCTTTGTATATTTCATTTTTTAATCTTTAATTAGGAAAACATCCTTCAACAAGTCTGAAACTCTTAACATACCTCGAATGGTGAACATGTGTCATAAATCCTCAAGATCATGTCCTTCCCTTTCGCAAAGAGTCAACACGTTCACAATCTATCACATATGCATGTTTCTTAAGTAAGTCATTATGTAGAAATCCATATTGATATACATCTAGCCTAGATCCTGAAATCATTTCAAAATCATAGAGCACGAATTTATAGTTAAGTTTCTAATCTTGTAGCAACCAATATTCCAAGTTTCATATTTTCTAAATTTCAAGTCTATGATTAAGTCTCAATTTCTTCAAATATCAAAATTTTAATAGTATTGATATAATATAATAAATATTGATATAATATAATAAACCTAATATTTAATTACCTGTCTTAATATATCAAAACCTAATAATGATGTAATGAGAATAAGGATAATTCAATGAGAAATCATATTCCTACCTTGGATGATGAACCAAGGTGAAAAACTTAACTAAACTATACTAATCCATTATAAATAATGTCCTTAATAATTAACACTATCACTGAACATCAACATCTTAATACTACTTGTCGGCAATGCTTGTTATGACTAAAATTTTGTCTTCTTCATTTTGGGGCCTATTTTTAGTCAATTATTTTACAAAAGAAACACTTAATGGCTAAAGCCACTTCCCCTAATTAATGCTAATGTACCAATATATATATATATATATATATATATATATATATAGCATCCCAAAAATCTCTTGAAAAGTAGAATTTGATATAATGGCCAAAATATAAATGTAAACCAAACTAATTCACCAAAATTAATATAGTGGTTTGTCAAACAATTTAACTCCTCTAGATTATCAATTTATATTACTATATTAAATTTATAACTCAGCTTACTAATAAAAAAAAATAGTAGAGAACCTCTACTCAATAATAAGTCAATATCAATTGTCTAATTCTAAAGAATTTCCATAGAACCGACAATTTCATACAACACCCAACAAGTTTTTCTCCTTTAAAATAATAGTAAATTAACGTATATCTACTATTAAGGATTTATTCTAGTAAGACAAAAGGTTGAACCACTTTACCTGAAGAAATTTTTTTTTGAATTGTTGTCGATGTTGAGAGCGACTTTTCTTCAAAAATTGCAGCCGCAATGGATTTGCGTTAGAAGTAAAGAAGAAAATAAGACTAAAAATTTCTATTCTAGTTAATTTAATTTTATACCTGGGCCAAATAAGGGTTTTAAATTATTTTCAGATTTGACCCATTTACTATCTATTAATAAATTAACTATTTAACAAATTCATGTCAGATTAATAACCATAGTTAAACGAATAATTCAAAATTTCTATTTAACATTTTATGGAAGGACTCTTTTACGAAAAGAGGACGTCTAGTGCTCAAAATCACATAGTAGGTCGTTATAATTTATATGGATCAAAGAAATAAAAAGAAATTCACAGATCATTAACAATATAATTTGTTCAAGATAATAATTTCGTATAATTTTTAACATGTGACAAGCAAAGCATTGAGAAATCAGTTACACCAAAAATATTTTAAAAAAAGATTTTAATCAAAAGAGAACGGACCTGGACGGATTTGTAAAAAATCCGTCTTTAACCGATTTTAAATTCATCGAGTTCTCATTGTCTCGCTGTCCGGAGCTGCTGGTGGGAGTTGCTGCCGATGTTGTCGGCTGCTGCTGCGGGCTGCCAAAGTGGTGCTGGCCATTGAGGCGCTGGTACCTGCAAAAGGAGGAGAGGAAAGGGAAGGGAAGGGAAGAGACAGGAAGGGGAGAAAGAAGGAGAGGAAAGAAAGAGGGGGAAGGGGAACGACGGGAGAGGGAAGAAGAAGAGGAGAGGGAGAGAGAGGGGAGGAGGCTGGTTTTGGGGCTGCTGGTCGCAGCTGCCTGGCAGCTCGCCGGTCACTGTTGTGCGGCTGGCGGGAGGCGCTGGAGAGAGTGGTGGAGGCGGAGGAGAAGAGAAGGGAGAAAGAAGGGAAGAATAGGGAAAGGGAAAGAAGGGAGGAGAGACGGGCGGTGTTGGGCGGAGAAGGGAGAGAGGGATGGTTGGAGAGGAAGAGGGGGAAGACGAGAAGGGAGAGAGGGAGAGAGGCGGCGGCTGGTGAGGAAGGAAGAGGAAGAAGAATAGGTTAGAATTTTAGGTTTTGGGGTCTTTTGGTGTTGAGAGAATAGGAGATCTAATCACAACCACTGATCTAATTTGAAGTTTTAGTCGAATATAATCCTAAAAATGGTTGTTATTTATTATGTTAGGGTTGTCGAATATTGTTAATGTTGGATTGTTGTTGTCGAATATTGTTGTTGTTGGGTTGGTATTGTTAAATATTGCTGTTGTTGGGTTGATGTTGTTGAATATTGTTGTTGTCAAATATTATTGTAACTGTGTTTTCAGGATTTTCTTACAATATTGGGTTGGTGTTGTTAAATATTGTTTTTGTGGAATATCAGTTTTTCTGAGATTTATTTGTAACTATGTTTTCAGGATTTCTTACAATGTCATTTGTTCTTATAACGTTGAGATGGTATCATGGGGGAAAATAGTGTTTGGTCCCCAATCTAATTATCTTGATGGGTTTCTGACTGAATTTTTGTAAGTAGACACTAATTGAATATCTTATTTTAAACTAAAAGGCTACATAAAGGACTTAGGATATACTACATATTGTTCTGTTTTTATTAGATCTCCAATCGGTGGCTTTTTGGTTAGAATTAAAAGTGATAGGTTATTTGTGACATTTTTTTTATCTTTAAAAATGGGGATAGAATGGATGTTTATGTTTGTCATGAGGTAAATGAGCGATAAATTGTTCCATTGGCTTTGGATTATGCCACCCATGTGAGGGACAATGTGTAGGTGGGGAATTCTTTTACATCTTTTAATGAAGTTGAGTCTCCTAGCCCTAATTTTGAACCTTCTAGTCCTCCTTCTGAACATTTCAACCCTTCATCACAATCTTTTAATCCTCTTGGTGAACCTTCCAACACTTCATCTCAGCCTTCTTATCCTCTTGGTGAACCATCTAACACTTCTTATCAACCTTCTAATCCTGCTGCTGAACCTTTCAATCTAAGTGTAGAAATTCAGATGATGAATCATATGAATTATCAGATAGTGAATCAGATGAGAGATCTGAAGAGTATAGAAGTGAGAGAGATTAGATGGTGATGTTCATGAAGAGTAAAAAGAATTCAGGCTTCAAGAAGGCATTTGAACAGGGTAAATAGGAACTAGAGACACGACTACAGAACGAGTTCATACTACTGAAAAAGGCTTAAATATAGGATATGATGAAACAAATGTTAATAGTAAGGATAGTTTATTAGGTAAGTTAGGGGGTGATAAACCTTACTATCCAATTAATGAAGCCCCTAGTTTTGAATTAGAAGAAGAAACAGGTTGGGGAGATGGTGAAGAGGTTGAACACATTATTAGAAAGAAGAAAAAAAACAAAGTTGTTTTTTATCCAACTTCTGAGAAGATAGGGAATTAGGTCTTGTGTTTGCAAATGTAAGAGAATTTAGGAAAGCTGTAACCAAATATGCAGTTCAAGAAAAAATTCAAATTGAGAAATATGTGAATGAGCCTGGAATAGTCTGAGTTAGGTGCTGCAAAAAGGGTTGTCCTTAGTTATTGGTTGCAAGTTTAGATAACCAAACTGTAGATTTTGTGGTTAAAAGGTACAAAACTATTCATATTTGTGTGTGTTCAACTCATAACTATTTGTGCAATTCAACGTTTTCAGTTGCTAGATACAAGGATAGAATAAGTGAGCAACCAAACATCAGAATTATTAAGTTACAAGAGCTTATTAGAAAAAAATTGGATATTCAAGTTGGAAAGACAACAACGAGAAGAGCTAGAGTTAGAGTATTAAAAGAGATTATGGTGATAATACTGTTGAGTATGGAAAATTTTTTATTACAAAGATGAGATTTTAAGAACAAATTCAGATAGCATTTGTATTATTAAAGTTGGAGAAACTGCTGAAATTGGCGCATATAATTTTTGAAGAATTTTATGTGTGCTTTCATGTTTTAAAGAAAGCTTTCTTTGGAGGTACTAGGAGTGCATTGGCCTAGATGGATGTTTTCTCAAAGGGTGTGCAGAGGCGAGTTATTGGTGGCAGTTTGTAAAGATGGAAATGATCAGATGTTGCCCATTGCCTGGGCAGTAATTGAGGTTGAGAACAAATTTACTTGGGCATGATTTTTGACTCTACTGAAGGATGACCTTGATCTTGTAGAAGGACAAAAACTTACCTTGATTACTGATATGCAAAAGGTATGTCCTTGGTTATTAATTGAATATTTGGTTCACATTAATGCTTTTATTTTATATACTTTTTGATTCACATCAACTATTTATATGTTTATTTCTGTGTTTAATAGAGACTGGAAACTGCAATGCTGGACTTATTACCACTTGTTGAACACATGATATGTGCTAGACATGTCCATGCAAATTGGTGCAAATATTGGAAGGAATAGAGAGAAGAAATCTTTTATGAAAGATTGCAAAATCTGCATTTGAAGCTGAATTGAGAGATAATATAGAGGCTATGAGAAAATTGGGAAGGGATTGGTGGTCTTATGTACTACAATGTAGACTAGTGTAAAAAATATATCAAAGAACATAGCAAATATGACTCAGTTGATAATAATATAGCAGAGAGCTTCAATTCATGGATATTGTCTGTAAGATACAAGACACTCATTACAATGCTTGGAAAAGATTAGGGTAAAGATGATGAAAAGAATTGGTCAATTAAGAGAGTTCTCAAACACATGGGTCACTAATATTTCACCCATGACTTTCAAGATTTTACAACAAAACATTAGTAAGTCAATGTAGTATAACATATATGGAATGGAGAAAGGGATTTTGAAGTTGTAGACAAAGGTTTTACACAATGTGTAGACATAGTTAGGCGCAGTTGTAGTTGCAGAGTTTGGTACCTTAAGGGCATATCTTGTCCTCATGGTGTTGCTACCTTACAATACAAACAATTTTAACCAATTAATTATGTATTCAACTATTATAACAAAGAAACCTACCTAAACACATATGAATATGTAATCCAGCCAATGAACAATATGAGTATGTGGCCACCATCTGTTAATACAATAGTTCAACTCAAGAAGTTAAGCAGTTTCCTGGAAGGCCAAGTAAAGCTAGAAGGAAAGAGGAAAATGAAACAAAGAGAAATGGTAAGCTTAGTAAATGTGGAACTGTTATGACTTTGTAGCAATTGTTATACAAAGGGCCATAATAAAAGAGGTTGTCCTATTTCTCCATCTGTTTTAAATCAAACTGCAACAACTTCTACTAAACCACAGGTAATTATATCAATTTTCATTAATATTTAGTCGAATGTAGACTAATATGTTGTGTTATAATAATCAGGCCAATGAAAATGGTAGAGGAAGAGGAAGAGGAATGGCCAAGGGAAAAGGGATGTCTCTAGTTGTGAACAGTTCCCTTCAGATGTCACCTACTACTTGATTGATCATTGCATGTCACCTACTACTTGATTGATCATTGCATTAATTCTTTGTAACCGCATATTATGATCATAAAAATAATTGTGGTTCAATTTCAAATAAATTGGAGTTGGTAATATGAAATCTAAGCGATAATAATGACTATTATGAGACAATGAGAAAATAACTTTATAATATTAACAATTTTAGGATCATTTTTAACATATACATGATACGACATACTAAAATAAAAAAGATATTGATGGAGGTTTGTAACGACCTGTTTAGTCGTTTTGAGCAGTAGAGTATTTTCTGGTAATAACTATCTGAGTCGACGGATCCCACGACGGATCGTCATGAGCACGACGGACCGTGGAGGGTGTCTCATTCCAAAACACTTAGAATTCTGAAATTTGGGTACTGAGATCGACTCTCTGAACTTCGCGACGAAATGGCAGGATGGACCTTCACAGGCATGACGGGCCGTCACAGACTGCGTAACCCTGACTGGGTCGGATTTTTGTTAAATGTTTTAAGGGGCGGTTTGGACTATTCCTGCTTATAATTATGAAATTAGTGGTTTAATGTTAATAATTCAATTACTTGGGGGTTAAAGGAGATAACCTTGAATTAATTAGTGGGTTACTTTTGTCATCTTTTATACTTAATTATATGCTAATTAGGGTAAAAGAAAAAGGGTTTGAATAAGAAAAATAGAAAGAACAGAGAGAGGGAGAAATGATCGATCAAGAGGACAGAACGAAGAGGAAAGCAAAGCTTTGGAAAAGTAGATTTCTGGATCACGAATTCTTCAGTGGAGGTAGGTTATGGTTTATGCTATTTCATAGTAAACTCTTAATAGCGAATGATATATATTTGGTAGTATTGTAAACCCTTCTATATGCTTAATTGTGTGCTTGCATAATGTGATTATATAATTGTGATAAAATAAGCATGATGAGGCTATTGAATCCTAAACTTTGAAACCTCTTTGTTAATGATGATGCCTTAGTATAAAAGAAGGCTTGATGAACTAAAAGAATGAGGTTAGTGGATCGGGTGTCACGTTCCGATACCAGGATAGTATTAATAGATCGGGTGTCACGTTCCAACACCAGGATAGAAATAGAGGATCGGGTGTCACGTTCCGACACCAGGATAGTATTAATGGATCGGGTGTCACGTTCCAACACCAGGATAGTATTAATGGATCGAGTGTCACGTTCCGACACCAGGATAGTATGATGAGGATCGGAGTGTCACGTTCCGACACCAGGGTAGTAAAGAGATGAATCTTGAAATATGTTAATATGCTCAATTTAATGAACCTTTTCCCAAATGAGTATGGTATGGAGGCTTGAGTCCTCATGGGTGTACTTGGCGTTATTATCAATGATTCTTGTACTTGTTGTTGCTACCGGTTGAGTATTGTAGTTGATTTTATGATATTATCTGATATATATTGCTTTCTATTTTGAGTTGGCCGATGATATCTACTCAGTACTTGTGTTTTGTACTGACCCCTACTTGTATGCTTTTCTTTGCTAATTGTGGAGTGCAGCAAACGTGCCGTCGTCTTCAACTCAACCGAAACTCTAGCCAGTCTTCATCACACTAGATTTCAGGGTGAGCTAATACTTCTAGCTTGGACTGGATCTTCTTCTTCATGTCTTGATGCCTTGAAGTTCCGGCATGGACTAGATTTTTATTTATTTTAGCTTCCTAGATACTCTTAGATTTAGTAATTTGAGGATAGATGTTCTTGTGATGATGACTTCCAAATTTTGGGAATAATAAGTATTGAGTTTTAGAAGTTATTTAATTGATTTTGTTAATGAGTTTTAAGTCTTCCGCATTAATTTCTGTTTACATTGAATTGAAATGATGGGTTTAGATTGGTTGGTTCGCTCACATAGGAGGGTAAGTGTGGGTGCCACTCGCGGCTCGATTTGGGTCGTGACAAACTTGGTATCAGAGCATTAGGTTCGTTGGTCTCATCACACAAGAATGAGTCTAGTAGAGTCTTAAGGAACGGTAGGGGGACGCCTTTACTTTTCTTTGAGAGACTATAGGACTTTAGGAAAATTCCATTCTTTCTTTCTTTCGTGCTATTACTTGGATCCAATTGGTATCTAGGTGATACAAATTGGTATCTGACAATCTTCACTCTATTTCGCAGATCGTTAGAACTAGAGCAACAACTGCGCCAACACCAACACTGGAAAGACAAGATGCGTCTGGGCCAGCCACTGGGGCTGTAACTCGAAGAGGAGTAGTGACAAGAAGCCGTGGAAGAGGTCACGGGAGGACGTCCTCTAGAGGAAGAGGACAAACACCTAGCCCATCTGGTACTAGGGCGGTGACTCCTCCACCGACTGAGGAAGTAGTAAGAGAGGGTGAGGAAGGGGAAAATGAGCAAGTGCAGAATGAGGAATTGCCACCCCAACCTACCCCAGAGATGATTAATCAGGTTCTTGCCTATCTTAGCGGGTTATATGATCAAGGCCAGACACCTCCAGTGTTTTCTGCACCAGCACCTCAGGTTCCGGAGGTACAACATGCAGCTACTGTGGCTCCCCGCATGGATGTCTCATTGGAAATAGGCACGTTTCCTCGGTTGACTACAGGGCTATAATGACAAGTGATCAACATGAACTTTTCAGTAAGTTCTTGAAATTGAAACCTCTAGTCTTCAAGGGTGCTGAATCTGAGGATGCCTACGATTTTCTGGTTGACTGTCATGAGTTATTACATAAAATGGGCATAGTGGAACGATTTGGTGTTGAGTTTGTAACCTATCAGTTTCAGGGAAATGCCAAAATGTGGTGGCGGTCACATGTTGAGTGTCAACCTGCACAGGCACCACCTATGACTTGGGCGTCATTCTCTAGCTTATTTATGGAGAAGTATATCCCCCGGACCTTGAGGGATAGGAGGAGAGATGAGTTCTTGAGCCTAGAGCAAGGTAGGATGTCGGTTACTGCGTACGAGGCTAAGTTTCATGCATTATCCAGGTATGTCACCCAGCTTTGTTTCAGTCCACAAGAGCGGATTCACCGTTTTGTGAAGGGGTTGAGGTCAGAGTTGCGGATTTCAGCCTTACAGGTAGCAGCTACGGCAAAATCCTTTCAGGAAGTGGTAGACTTCGTGATAGAGGTGGAGGGAGTGAAGCCAGATGACTTCACCATGGCATCGACATCAAAAAGGTTTCGTAAGGTAGGTGAGTTTAATGGTTCTTACTCCATAGGACAGGGTTCAGGAGGTTACCCAGTCCGACCAATTCAGTCCTCACTACAGGCTGTAGCTGGGGGTCCACCACAGACCGGTCAACATTTCTCTAAGTTTGGTGGTTATCCCCAGACTTCGTCATTCTCACAGAGACCTATGCTTGAATCTAGAGAGTGTTATGGATGTGGGGAGACTGGACACATTAAGAGGTATTGTCCAAAACAGAGTTACAGACCTCCAATAGTCAGAGGTAGAGGTGGTCATGGAAGAGGTCGTCATTTTGGAGGACGTGGTGGTCGAGGTAATGGTGGTCACCAAAACGGCCGGGGTGACGGGCAAACTGGAGCCACTACAGCACAACATGGTAGGGGCAACGGGCAGACAGGTTATAGGGCCCATTGTTACGCTTTCCCCGGGCGGTCTGAGGCGGAGACATCTGATGCTGTTATCACAGGTAATCTTTTGGTTTGCGATTGCATGGCTTCTGTATTATTTGATCCTGGCTCTACATTTTCATATGTATCTTCCTCATTTGCTACTGGTCTTAATTTACCTTGCGAATTGCTTGACATGCCTATTCGTGTTTCTACTCCGGTGGGTGAGTCTGTGATAGTTGAAAAGGTGTATAGGTCTTGTCTTGTAACGTTTGTGGGGAGCAATACTCATGTAGACTTGGTTATCTTAGAAATGGTTGATTTTGATGTAATTCTGGGTATGACTTCGTTTTCTCCAAACTTTGCAATCTTAGATTGTAATGCTAAAACTGTGACGTTAGCCAAGCCTGGGACAGATCCGTTAGTGTGGGAGGGTGACTACACTTCCAATCCGGTTCGTGTCATATCCTTTCTTCGCGCTAAGAAAATGGTTAGTAAGAGTTGTTTAGCGTTCTTGGCACATCTTAGGGATGATACTACCCAAGTACCTTCAATTGAGTCGGTTTCGGTAGTCCATGAGTTTCTGGATGTGTTTCCTGCAGACCTTCTTGGTATGCCACCGGATAGGGATATTGACTTTTGCATTGATCTGGAGCCGGGTACTCGCCCCATTTCCATACCCCCTTATAGGATGGCTCCCGCTGAGTTAAGAGAGTTAAAGGCCCAACTTCAAGAGTTGTTAAGCAAAGGCTTCATTAGACCAAGTGCATTTCCTTGGGGTTCTCTGGTTTTGTTTGTGAAGAAGAAGGATGGAAGTTTTCGGATGTGCATTGACTACAGACAACTGAATAAGGTAACTGTTAAGAATAAGTACCCTCTTCCTCGCATCGATGATTTGTTTGATCAGTTACAAGGTGCTTGTACCTTCTCAAAAATCGATTTGAGATCTGGTTATCATCAATTAAAAATACGGGCCATGGATGTGCCCAAGACTACTTTCCGGACCAGGTATGGGCATTATGAGTTCTTGGTAATGTCTTTTGGGCTTACGAATGCCCCTGCTGCTTTCATGAGCTTGATGAATGGGATTTTTAAGCCATATCTGGATCTCTTTGTCATTGTATTCATTGACGATATACTGGTATACTCAAAAAGCAAGAAAGAACATGAGGAGCACTTGAGAATTGTGTTGGAAATGTTGAGGGAGAAAAAGCTTTATGCCAAATTCTCTAAGTGTGAATTTTGGCTAGATTCAGTGTCCTTCTTGGGGCATGTGGTTTCTAAGGATGGAGTGATGGTGGATCCTTCTAAGATCAGAGTAGTGAAGAATTGGGTAAGACCCACTAAAGTTACAGAGGTAAGGAGCTTTCTTGGTTTAGCTAGCTACTACCGTCGGTTTGTTAAGGGATTTTCTTCTATTGCTTCCCAATTGACAAACTTGACTAAGCAGAGTGTTCCATTTGTATGGTCGGACGAGTGTGATGAAAGCTTTCAGAAGCTCAAAGACTTTATTGACCACTACACCAATCCTCACCTTGCCAGTAGAAGGTAAGAATTTCATTGTTTATTGTGATACATCTTATTCTGGTTTGGGTGCAGTGCTAATGCAAGAGAAGAATGTAATTGCTTATGCCTCGAGGCAATTAAAGGTGCACGAACGTAATTATCCGACCCACGATTTAGAGTTAGCGGTAGTAGTGTTTGCATTAAAGCAATGGAGACATTATCTATATGGGGTTAGGTGTGAAGTCTATACGGATCATCGTAGTTTACAGTATGTCTTTACTCAGAAAGATTTGAATTTGAGACAGAGGAGGTGGATAGAACTACTGAAAGACTATGACATCACTATCTTGTATCATCCGGGAAAAGCTAATGTTGTGGCAAATGCGTTAAGTAGAAAAGCAGGGAGCATGGGAAGCCTAGCTTACTTACAGGTTTCCAGACGCCCATTGGCTAGAGAGGTTCAGACTCTGGCTAATGACCTTATGAGGTTAGAAGTAAATGAGAAGGGAGGATTTTTGGCCTGTGTGGAGGCAAGATCTTCCTTTCTTGACAAGATTAAGGGAAAGCAGTTTACTGATGAGAAATTGATCCAGATCCGAGATAAGGTGTTGCGAGGAGAGGCTAAAGAAGCAAAAATCAATGAGGAAGGTGTTTTGAGAATTAAGGGAAGGGTATGTGTACCCCGCGTCGGTGATTTGATCCACACTATTCTTACAGAAGCTCATAGTTCAAGGTATTCTATACATCCTGGTGCAACCAAGATGTATCGTGACCTAAAGCAACATTTTTGGTGGAGTAGAATGAAGCGTGACATTGTTGACTTTGTTGCTCAATGCCTGAATTGTCAGCAAATAAAGTATGAACACCAGAGGCCCGGAGGGACACTTCAGAGAATGTTCATTCCTGAATGGAAGTGGGAGAGAATTGCAATGGGTTTCGTGGTTGGTCTTCCAAAGACAACGCGTAAGTATGACTCCATTTGGGTAATTGTTGATAGGTTAACTAAGTCTACTCACTTCATTCCGGTTAAGGTGACTTACAATGCAAAGAAGTTAGCCAAACTTTACATCACAGAGATTGTTCGATTGCATGGGGTTCCACTCTCCATCATATCAGATAGAGGCACGCAGTTTACTTCTAAGTTTTGGAAAACATTGCATGCGGAATTGGGTACTAGGTTGGACCTTAGTACTGCGTTCCATCCTCAGACCGATGGTCAGTCTGAGCGAACGATTCAAGTGTTGGAGGACATGCTTCGTGCATGTGTGATAGAATTTGGTGGCCATTGGGGCAACTTCTTACCCTTAGCAGAATTTTCATACAATAATAGCTATCACTCAAGTATTGATATGGCCCCATTTGAGGCACTGTATGGGAGAAGATGTAGATCTCCCATTGGGTGGTTTGATGCATTTGAGGTTAGACCTTGGGGTACTGACCTTCTGAGGGAATCGTTAGATAAAGTGAAATGCATTCAGGAAAAGCTTCTAGCGGCTCAAAGTAGGCAGAAGGAATATGCAGATCGGAAGGTTAGAGACTTGGAGTTTATGGAGGGTGAGCAAGTCTTGCTGAAGGTTTCGCCCATGAAAGGGGTGATGTGGTTTGTTAAGCGAGGTAAGCTTAGTCCGAGGTATATTGGTCCATTCGAAGTTCTGAAGCGCGTGGGGGAGGTAGCTTATGAATTAGCCTTGCCCACAGGACTGTCAGGAGTGCATTCGGTATTTCATGTGTCTATGTTGAAAAGATACCATGGGGATGGAAACTACATTATTCATTGGGATTCAGTTCTGCTTGATGAGAATTTGTCTTATGAGGAGGAGCTGGTTGTTATTTTAGATAGAGAAGTCCGCAAGCTGAGGTCAAGGGAGATTGCATCCATCAAAGTTCAATGGAAGAATCGACCAGTTGAAGAAGCCACTTGGGAGAAGGAGGCTGATATAAAAGAAAGATACCCGCACCTGTTTACAGATTCAGGTACTCCTTTTCGCCCTTGCTTTTCTTCTTGTGATCGTTCGAGGACGAACGATGGGTAAGTTGGTATCTATTGTAACGACCTGTTTAGTCGTTTTGAGCAGTAGAGTATTTTTTGGTAATAACTGTCTGAGTCGACGGATCCCACGACGGACCGTCATGAGCACGACGGACCGTGGAGGGTGTCTCGTTCCAAAACACTTAGAATTCTGAAATTTGGGTACTGAGATCGACTCTCTGAACTTCGCGACGAAATGGCAGGACGGACCGTCACAGGCATGACGGGCTGTCACAAACCCTTAGTGAAATTTAGTCTCTGAACTTTGTGACGGAAGCAGCAGGACGGACCGTCGCAGGCACGACTGGTCGTCACAGACTGCGTAACCCTGACTGGGTCGGATTTTTGTTAAATGTTTTAAGGGGCGTTTTGGACTATTCCTGCTTATAATTATGAAATTAGTGGTTTAATGTTAATAATTCAATTACTTGGGGGGTTAAAGGAGATAACCTTGAATTAATTAGTGGGTTACTTTTGTCATCTTTTATACTTAATTATATGCTAATTAGGGTAAAAGAAAAAGGGTTTGAATAAGAAAAATAGAAAGAACAGAGGGAGGGAGAAACGATCGATCAAGAGGACAGAACGAAGAGGAAAGCAAAGCTTTGGAAAAGTAGATTTCTGGATCACGAATTCTTCGGTGGAGGTAGGTTATGGTTTATGCTATTTCATAGTAAACTCTTAATAGCGAATGATATGTATTTGGTAGTATTGTAAACCCTTCTATATGCTTAATTGTGTGCTTGCATAATGTGATTATATAATTGTGATAAAATAAGCATGATGAGGCTATTGAATCCTAAACTTTGAAACCTCTTTGTTAATGATGATGCTTTAGTATAAAAGAAGGCTTGATGAACTAAAAGAATGAGGTTAGTGGATCGGGTGTCACGTTCCGATACCAGGATAGTATTAATAGATCGGGTGTCACGTTCCAACACCAGGATAGAAATAGAGGATCGGGTGTCACGTTCCGACACCAGGATAGTATTAATGGATCAGGTGTCACGTTCCAACACCAGGATAGTATTAATGGATCGAGTGTCACGTTCCGACACCAGGATAGTATGATGAGGATCGGAGTGTCATGTTCCGGCACCACGATAGTATGATGAGGATCGGAGTGTCACGTTCCGACACCAGGGTAGTAAAGAGATGAATCTTGAAATATGTTAATATGCTCAATTTAATGAACCTTTTCCCAAATGAGTATGGTATGGAGGCTTGAGTCCTCATGGGTGTACTTGGCGTTATTATCAATGATTCTTGTACTTGTTGTTGCTACCGGTTGAGTATTGTAGTTGATTTTATGATATTATCTGATATATATTGCTTTCTATTTTGAGTTGGCCGATGATATCTACTCAGTACTTGTGTTTTGTACTGACCCCTACTTGTATGCTTTTCTTTGTTAATTGTGGAGTGCAACAAACGTGCCGTCGTCTTCAACTTAACCGCAACTCTAGCCAGTCTTCATCACACCAGATTTCAGGGTGAGCTAATGTTTCTAGCTTGGACTGGATCTTCTTCTTCATGTCTTGATGCCTTGAAGTTCCGGCATAAAATAGCTTTTTATTTATTTTAGCTTCCTAGATACTCTTAGATTTAGTATTTTGAGGATAGATGTTCTTGTGATGATGACTTCCAGATTTTGGGAATAATAAGTATTGAGTTTTAGAAGTTATTTAATTGATTTTGTTAATGAGTTTTAAGTCTTCCGCATTAATTTCTGTTTACATTGAATTGAAATGTTGGGGTTTAGATTGGTTGGTTCGCTCACATAGGAGGGTAAGTGTGGGTGCCACCCGCGGCTCGATTTGGGTCGTGGCAAGGTTCAAAAGTAAGGAGCCGAATGTCTTCCTTTGAATTTAGTTGATTATGTTCTTGTATAGACGTGGAGCGTGATTTGAGATTTTCTGGTCTCTTCTTCAATATTTGATTGTTGTTCTTCTTAACTTCTTGGAATTCAAAAAATTTCGTTATTTCTGACCAACTATTTCTATGGAGATTTTCTTAGACTTTATTCTTGTACTTAAAATCTCTCTATGACTCATAATTTTGTATAATAAAAATGAAAATTAAAAAAATATAGCACTTTAAGATTTCGAAGGAACACTTTGCCTTAAGATAAAATGTTTTTGCAATCAATGTATGTATCGAAAATACAAATCTTACCGAATGATCATATGTAAATTTAATAAATACAATCCCGTGCAAAGCACGAATAATTTACCTAGTGATCATATAAATAGAAATGAAATTAGTACATAATTATTTATTATTATTAATTTTTTTTAACTAAATACTCACAATTTTGAGGCCAATACTTTTTCCTTTTTGGGCCTTAAATCCCTACATTTATCTGTTTCAACTCAGCTCCCATTCATACTCTTCTCCTAATCGTCTCCAAAGAGTAAAATTTTATTCAGAAATGGCTTCATCTGCTTTAATTAGCGATACTCAGTCATGGAAGGATTTGCGAGTAAGCAATTTTCACAATTTTATGAATATGAATTACTCCTAGTTTGTTATTAATGTGAAATTTCTCTTCAATCGCAGGCTCATGTTGAAGAAATTAACAAAACTCATTTGCGTGATTTGTTGAATCACACTGATCGATGTCAATCAATGATGGTGTATGATACTTATTTGCTTTAATTCAATGTTTTTTTTTTGAAATATTTTTGATTTTAAACCTAATCAAATCAATGTATAGGGAGTTTGATGGGATTCTGATCGATTACTCGAGACAAAGAGCCACCCTTGATACATTGAAAAAGCTCTTCAATTTAGCTGAGGTTTGTTTGTTTTTTCTTTATATGAGTCACTTTCAGCTTAATTAGAAAGTTAACCTCGCATTTTGATGCAGGCAGCACATGTTAAGGAGAAGATTATTCGGATGTTCAATGGAGAGCATGTAAGCCTAGTGCAATCTTATTTATATTGAAGAATAGTTTGTGATAGTTTCAGTAGGATAAGATAACCTTCTTCTTCAATAAACTGGATTAAGCTCGAATTTTTGAATGTAGTATGCTTATTTTTTCTTATATGCCAAATGGAATCGTCGACATCTTGAATGTTGATTGAGGAACTAGAATAATTTGTCAATATATTAGATATAATTGAGGAACTAGGATATCTTCTAATTCACAAAGGCTTTTTTTTTTTTTGATAAAGAACTCACAAAGGCGTTTTTTTTGTCAGTATGTTTGGTCCTACAAAAAACCAAAACCTTTCATCAGAAAACTCATTAAGCACTTTGTATTAGTATTGTAAATTTGCATTTCCTCTATGTTACTAAACTGTATAAAGGATTTACTTGTTGTCTCCTGTCTACAAACAGTATAACAGGAATTTGTTAATTCAATTATTGACCATCAATATCGGTGTGCTCTAATGACTAGGGGACACTGACAAAGGATCCTTAGTTAATCTGATTTTAGCAACTCGAATCTCACATAGCTATGGAGAAATTACTAGTTCTTACAGCATTTAGATTCTTTTTAGTTATCCTGTCAGCTAGTGAGTGGTTTTCCATCATTATTATTTAATCTTTCTTGTAGATAAACAGCACAGAAAACAGACCCGTTCTTCATGTTGCACTGCGTGCTCCAAGGGATGCAGTCATAAATAGTGACGGGAAGAATGTTGTTCCTGAGGTTTGGCATGTACTTGATAAGATCCGAGACTTCTCTGAGAGGGTTCGCAGTGGTTCCTGGGTAATATCGATCATCAAAGAGATTAATTTAAGCAATACTGCTAAGTTTCTAATCAAGAGGCAATTCTTGATAGGTTGGAGCCACAGGAAAAGCATTGAAAGATGTTGTAGCTGTTGGTATAGGTGGCAGTTTCTTGGGCCCTTTGTTCGTACACACAGCACTTCAAACAGGTATGTCTATGACCCTCTCATCCAAACAAAAGCTATTCATTTGTTTTGCTTTCTTTGTTGTCTAGTTTTTAACTTGCCAAATGTTAAACTTTTAAACCTGGCATATTACAGAAGCGGAGGCTAGTGAGTGTGCAAGAGGGCGCCAGTTGCGATTGTAAGTGTGAAGGAATTATTTAAACCAATTTTTGTTGCCGCCCTGCATCTATTGCCATACATGTTGTGTCCCTCTTTAAATAGTCCAATATTTCTAGTTTAGAGCAAAGAAAACGCTCTCTTTCTGAATTGTGAGAATAGTTATATTTAAATTTCTTTGTGGTTGCAGTCTCGCGAATGTTGATCCAATTGATGTAGCCCGAAATATAACAGGCTTGAATCCTGAAACAACTCTAGGTAAATTAATATTTATTGGTGTTCTTTTCCTATAAATAGAGAACTGTAAATATATATCAGACTAATCCTTGATAATATCTTCTTGTTTTGCCTGAAGTTGTGGTGGTCTCAAAGACTTTTACTACAGCCGAGACAATGCTAAATGCCCGTACAATGAGGGAATGGATCTCCTCTGCATTAGGGTAAGTGTGACAATGTTTTTTTCCTACAACTAGAGAAACTTGTTAATATTTAATGTTATACTTCAGAACTATTAATTTTTATTCTGTGCCTTATTATGGGAAGTATTGACAGTACAATTGACGGGACCGTAGTCTGTATCTGTCTGAAACTGACTATCTAGCCTGAGGTGGTTACCTTGGATCAATTGTGCATGAAGTTAGATTAGCCTGCTTGACTTTCCTGGTTTCTAACAAAACCCACAGTAGGTTAAAGAGAATGTTGGTGTTGCCGCTTCCATCCGAAAAGATATTAAGATAAATTCAATTTTGGCATGTTGCTTTCTACCACATTGTTTCAAACGAAGTTTTACCATAACATTTGTAAGGTGATATGAAGCTACACAAAGAGAAACCCAGGTTCATCAGTTATGGTGTCACACATTAATTTAACTTTTTTCTAGAAGGCACATTAATTTAACCTTTTACTGACATATATCTTTAGTCCATTCTTTGTTGAGTTTTCCGTTGCTGGACGAATCTTAATTTGGTAAAGAAATCCTGATAATTCTGAATGATGACTGCGTTGCGACAAGCAGAAGAACTACAATATCTGGATCAGAAGGAGACAAAAGACAGTGAAGAAAGTGATGACCTTGAAGATAATTATGAGGATGCCATGATGGTCATTGAGGGTGGATGATGCAAAATTATCGGAAAAAGGGGGGTGGGGGTGGGGGGAGAGGGACATGCATATGATGATAATAATTGAGCCAGATGCTGATCGATGTGGAGGAAATAGAACCTCTAAACTCACTGGAGATTCAGGAGGGGAACGACAGAGACGTGGATACCACTCTCGAAGTGCAACAAAATATAATTAAGCTGAGCAATCAATTTGGTATTTGCTTTAAGGGGTGTGTCACCTCTTTTAAAAATATTGATAACAGTAGGCAGGCAAGCAGACGAGGCAGAAAAGGCACAACAATCCACAATTAAGAAGAAAGGCATGAATGAATTAAAAGGGCTGGTGTTTGATATGAATTCAAAAGCAATGGTGGTAGAAGCAAGGGGAAGGGAGATACTAACATGAATCAATGACATTAAAAGTGATTTCATGGAATGTTAGGGGATTAAAAATGAGCAATAAGCAAATGGATGGAGTGATTAGCAGTCTCATCCACAAATGGAAGGCTGATTTTGTGTTTTCAGGAGACAAATTGAGAAGGAAATATTGAAGATAAGGTTGAGTAATTATGGGGAAGAGGAGTATTAGATATGCCTAGTTTGAGGCAAGTGGCGATGGTGGGGGTGGGGTGGGGGGTTGCAGATTCTCATCCAAAACTCAGGAATTCCACTAGTACATGACTGGGTGTGTGCTCCCAATTGCAACAGGATGAGACAAGAGGTGTGGGAGCTGTTAGGGTCTGTTTATTGACCTTTGGGTATTGACAGGAGATTTTAATGTGGTTAGATACCCATTAGAGAAGAAAAGAGGACCTGCAACTGAAGCACCACTTCTAAGGCTGAATTTGTTGAATTCATTGATGATATGAAACTAGAGGAACCAACTCGGGAAGGGATAGTTGACATGCTTGAATGTGGAAACTAATACAAGCAAGATATACTTATGCTCATGTGTTCCCAAAATAATGCATTCTTTGGTTGCTTTCTTCCTTGCAATATCTTTAAACCTGAAAGATATTCATGCATAAAATTATACAAACAGCTAATTCAGCTGACAAGAAACTACTTTTGATATTTTGTTGACCAGTCCAATTCCTAGAAATTAGAATAAACCCGTGGAAAGGAAGCTTTGGAAAAAAACATGAACCAACCAAGCTTCCATCACCTGCTACGTGACTTATTACTGCTATTGTTATCACCAGCTAAAAAAGGCCTAGCAAATGAAATATGGTAGTTCAATTTTACATCAATCAGTATATATTGAAAGGATCACTTAGTATTGTTTGGTATACTGGTCGCTTGTGCACCTATTGAAGTACATCGACTAGTGCTTATTTATTTATGATGTTGGATCGGTGCTTATTTCTTTATGATGTTTAGTGTTGGTTTTGTTGTCACAAATATTTGTTTGACTCGAACCTCCCTTTTCTGGGTGATTCTTACTTTTTTAGACCTCAGGCAGTTGCAAAGCATATGGTTGCAGTTAGTACCAATCTTAAGGTGGGTTATCTCCTTTGCTCATCTTTTTTTGCGTCATTTGAACCACTTCTTGCAGTAAAATCATACTTATTCAATTTTTTTTTGCCTTTGTGGGATATAGTATCTTTGAGTTTAGCTTGATTTTGTTAGTGTATCTTTGTTCGAAACAAGGATCACAAGATTTCTGACTTGCAACTTGCAAAGTCTTTGACATGATATAGAGTTTTAGATGATAACTTGACATATATATTATATTAGTTGTAGACAAGGAAAATTCTATGTGATGATCGAAAAGTTAGTTTGATACAAAAAATATCACATCACATCCCATCTGAATAACTTTATCAAAAAAAAAAAAAATTAAAAAATATCACATCACATCCCATCAACTTCAAAATTTTGATATTCTAATGATTTTGAATTCTTGAAAGTTCTGAAAGTTTTATAGAAGTGGAATTCTATTAAACAATTATTAACTTTCCAAGAGTGGTATAAATTGGAGGGGGTATCAGAGTAAATCAAATTTTTACTCTAGATAAATCATGATGAAGTACTGGAAACAGCTCGGTTGTAGCTAAATCGGTCAATTTTTATCCCGAAATGTAAATGGATCCTGTTTCATCGCCAGATCAACATTAATGACTGTTAGAATTACAAGTCCTAAAAGGTTTTCCCCTAATCAGTGCATTTTGTAGAATGTCTTTTCTTTTTTCATCGGTTGCATTTTGTAGAAAGGAATAAGGATGCTGCATCTTCTTCTAGTTTGTCTTACAATTTCCCTTGTCTAGTGAGTAATTTGTTAATCTATTGTTCCTCCTACAAATTTAAACAATATGCTACTTCTTGAACGTTTGGGCTTTGTATTCAGGGAGACAGTGTAATTTTATTTAGGTGGTGCTTTGGCTAGTATGATCATGCATATTCAAGTGTTACTATTATATCTTGATTGTGTATACAACACAGCCCTTCTACTGTTTTTATTTTTAATTATCCATGTCATCTGTTATAAGCAGAAAGACTGGGCAACTTTATTCTGCTGAATTCATCTGTTGTATGGATTGAGGGGTACCTTTTTTGTTGTTCATACATTTTTTGTTGTTCATAATAAAGGATATCAGAGATTTCTGGTTTTACTAGATCTTGAATTTCATCACTGAAGATACATTATATATTAGCCCACGATTTTTTTTACTGAACGTATCAATTTGTAACAGCTCGTAGAACAATTTGGCATTGATCCAAATAATGCATTCGCTTTCTGGGACTGGGTAGGAGGTCGATTTAGTGGTAAGTCTTTTTAAGAGTATCATGGCAGATGCACACAGATTTTGCTATCAAATTTTGTTTTTCTAAAAAATATATATTAAATGATTACTTAACTAAAAATAAGGGAATTTATCAAATATATTTATTGTAATCCTTGTTTTGCAGTCTGCAGTGCAGTTGGAGTATTGCCTCTTTCTCTGCAATATGGTTTTTCCATTGTTGAGAAGTAAGTAATTTGCAGCTACCTTTGCACATTGATCCTTCATTTTATTTTACTATCTGATGCACCCTTGATGTTGACCACATACATCTAAACGTTATAGGTTTTTTAATTGTATACTCTGCCCATGATCTATCGACAGGTCAAGTATAAACCATATCTGCTGATTAGTTGTATCCATAAGATTGGTCTTTTTTATTTCATAATCATTACCTCGTGTATATGGTGAAAAGAAAGACTGGAAACAAATTGCCACCTTTTGCCCCTGGCCCTTAGTGATGGCAGGCTGCACTTCTTCTATTGCATAGTTTGGTGTCTCCATCTCTTAGCTTAAATATTAGGATGTTGCTTGCCAACTTTATTGGTTTGGCGGATTAACTTTCTATATCAAGAGAACAATATATATATGAAGGGTTTTGTTCTTCCAAAGAATTGGTTGTCATAGGGTAGCAGCTTCCTTAATTGTCATGTTGCATGTTAGAGGCGTTTCATTTTGCTACCCTTTTTTCTTTTACTTCTGCTTGTACTGCTTTAATAATTTTTTCTGACATGTTCTCTACGTGTTAAGATTTCTGAAGGGAGCTTCAAGTGTTGATCAGCATTTCCTCTCAGCACCATTTGAGAAAAATATACCTGTATGTCCCTGCTCATAGAAACTTATGTTTATGTTCTCTCTTATACTTAATTGTTCTGTTCTCTTATGCGTAGTGCTGTGATATTTCTGTAATGTTCAGTTCGTTACCCTGTGATGTAATTAGATCGGTGAGCGGCGCGTTCTGCCTTAGAGAGTTCAGAAGTCCAAACTGAGGGGCTAAGTGAAAACACACACTTCACAAACAATAAATATTTTGTCAGATTGTTTGATGCAAATGTACGTGTGTGCTTATATTGATGTATAGCCTGTCTACTTGTGTTTTCTCCATATCTTAAGACTGGTAGCTTCATTCTACTCTTAGCCAATGAGGTGCTTTGTTGATTAAGTTTGCATCTGTACCCAGATATTGAGCCAAGCCTGTACCCTTGATTCGTTGTCGGATTTAATTTTCCCAGAGCAATCAAACGGTTTGTAGTTTTAATTGCATGATCAGCTGTTATAACGATTGGGACAGTTCAGACTTCAGTGACTTCTAGCCTGGTCCCGTCTGGCATGTTTGCATTCTGATTGTTCTTACCAAGCTAGTGAATCTGAAGTTTTCCCTTCTGTGGTTAAGCCTCTTTCTCTGTTACATTTTTGTTTCATAAGGATCAAAGGTTTCCTAACTGCAGGCTCTGTTACACATTTTATACATACACTTTGTTGCCTCTTTATTTCTCTGCAATGAATCCTCTTTCGCTTTATTTTTCTATATTTCCCTCATTCTCTCCATACTTCGAACTCTTGAAGATTCTTTTGCAATTACTTGCACCTTTGGTTATTGGATTATTACACCTCAATCCCAAGCATTATCTGCTAAGAACAACTTTATATTCTGCTTTTCTAGTCAGATGTTTGATTTGCTTATATCACATCACTAAACTCTATTGCTTGATTCTTAATATCACATTCTTGTTTCAGGTGCTTTTAGGCTTGCTGAGTGTGTGGAATGTTTCATTCCTTGGATATCCAGCAAGAGTGAGTATATTATCATTCTGCTTCCATCTGGGGTATCTGGTTGACTCATCATTACCATACTAAACATTTGATATTTCAGGCAATATTACCCTATTCTCAAGCACTGGAGAAGTTGGCACCTCATATTCAACAGGCATGTTATTCTAACTTGCTTGCTTGCTTGTATGTTATTCCAGATGCCATACTTACATCCTTTACAAAAAATTGATTGAATTCAGGTCAGTATGGAGAGTAATGGGAAAGGGGTGTCAATTGATGGTGTCCCTCTTCCTTATCAGACTGGTGAAATTGACTTTGGTGAACCAGGGACGAATGGCCAACACAGCTTTTACCAATTAATTCACCAGGTAGCATAAATTTCCAGTTCCAACACTTCATGTTTTTTCCTGAAATTATGCCCATTCTGTACTTGATTTAGGCAGGTAACATGTGTCAACTTCTTCTTGTTCAAGATTGTATTAACACTTCCAGTTTGTTGACTACATTTTTGTCTTATATACTGTTCAACTTAATAAAAATGTAATTGTAGAAGCTTTATGTCGTTATTTTGCTGTTGTAGGTGTTGGGATTATGTCATTGAAATATTTTGTGCGAAAAGCGGCTCTTAGACAAGAGCATTGCTCTTTTGTTTGCATTAAGAATCTTCGAAAGCATATAAATGATATAATCTGAAGAAGACCTACAAGGTTATTAGAAAATTCCATTTGAATTCCTGTCCCACACACTATAGTTTCGACATGCTATGTAATATATTACGTGAATTAGTTTAGGAGATTGTAACTCTTGTTGTTATTAGGTGGTGCTTTGGTTCTTCATTTAATTATCTTTTGGGATGTGTCGGTGGAAGGATGTCAATTTGGGAGGTTCTAGGGATGGTTAGTGAGGACGATCCAAAACTCAACCACCTCCCCCTCAAACAACCACCCCAAAAGGAAAACTGAAAGAAGAAAGGGGTTCCAGGGTGTTATTTGAGTGGAATTAGTTATTTGTTTTCTATTTGCTGATGTTACCTCATTTTATCATTCTTCTTAACCTTATATATTTCAGCTTTATACTCTTTTAAGATAAGGTACAGATCAAATGTTGCTTGGAATGCCATGCTTTTTCCTTGAATTATTTTTTGTTCTGATTGTTGTTAGTTAAGCAAGTGCTCATGTATCTACACTTGGTATGTTTAGTTCTTTTTACAAAATCTCACTTGAATATTGAACACCATCTTCCTGGAATTTTCAGGGCCGTGTTATTCCTTGTGATTTTATTGGTGTTGTTAAGAGTCAGCAGCCTATTTACCTAAAAGGTACCAATTCCTTTTACTTTTTATCTTTTTTTTTTCGTCTGGTCTGATGAGCGATATATAAAGTAATCCTTGTTGTGAAAGATAGTATAGAAAAGTTTATCATTTCCACTAGGATTGGTACAAAAAACTATTCTTGTAGCTGAGGTGGTTATAAACCACGAGCTTTGCAATGGAAATCAAACAAGTTAAAGACTCATGACATATTCATGAAACGGGCAGTGAATGATAATTTACAATGGGACGAACTAGGGCAATCAACGAGATAGGTTATTCTCTAAGGATATACTCTTATTCAAGGTTCGCTTCTAGGTATTATTGAATCTTGCGAATTCGATAATTTTTTTTGGGAAGTAAAGATTTTGTTACCAGTTACCACCAAGTGTGATAATTAAAAAGCAAAAAAACTGGCAGGCAATGGGACAACCCCATGTCTGCATGCTCCAAAACTTCCTCTTCTATCCTATACAACCAGTACTATGTAAATACTAGCTAGAACAAGCTTAGGATAGTAATTTTCAAGCTCTCTAAAATCCTCTTTAGCCTACTATATATTGTACCTCTGTTATGTATCTCTTGGACCGCTCTTCTCAACAGAATATTAATTTCAGTTTTCTGATTTTGAAAGATCAGAACAGTCCTCTCATGCCACAAAGCATAGATACAGCATGCCAAGGAAAGCCTGTAGAGATCTGCAGCTGTACTACCACTGTTTGCATACATACTAGCCCATTGAAGCTCCTCTGTCCATCCCATAGCTCTTCCTCTGATCCCTTGCCACATTAATAGTTTTCCCATATAGTTCCTGGATACGAGAAATTAGATCATCCATTGCTAACAGAGATTCTTCTTTAGAATTAACTCAATTTACATTAGATAAAATAATGAAACCATAGCATACTTCTGCAAGGTGATGAGATTTGTTCAATGAGAACTTCATGCGGATGTTTTCTAACTTCAGTTCAGATTAATAATTTATAAGTACTTCCTATTACTTAGAAGGATTACTAAATATGAACTTAACCATGCAATGTGAAGATGTCACACCCCAAACCTGGGGAGGCGCGATCGGCATCAGGTGCTTCACTTGACTGGGAGAACCGACTGAAACCACACAATCAAGACTCAAAACCACAGGAAATCTGAGCTGACAATCCGCCATACACAACACTGGCTACAACCGTCGAACATCTTCATACATCACTCCCTTGGTACAATCACTCATTTGCAACATCATTCTACTGATATCTCATCCATGGGTGACATTAAGCAATAAGATTAGACTCGTGAGTCTTCGATGGCCTAATTTAAACACTATGAAAGTGCGTTTGTTACAAAAGATATTCATCAAAACACTTCTCTTTTGATTAACATGCAATAACGTTACTCCACAATTTCTTTAGAAATCCACGACAAGTTCTAAGCATTCAACAAAATTTAAAACTGGAAGTGATAATCATTATACCATATCCATCTATGTCTTATGAGAAAATTACTTCGTAGAAGAGAAGTACATTGCAAATAAGAATAAAAACCTAGAAAACACTACAACCAACTTCTCAATCCAAACTATTATATTTAATTGATCATCGATGGCAACTCTTCGAATCCTCATGTCTCCAAGCGAGGAGCCTTTCTCTACATCTTAGGTCAAAAGTCCTCCCAAGTTGTGCTTTCCATGTTTTTTTTTTTTTTGATAAAGTGTGTTTCCCATGTATTTATACCGTGTAGAAATGACCTTAATGAACCAAAGCAGGACCGCATATGCCCAAAATTAGCATAGCACGCTGTGCTAAGAGTAAAATCCTGAGACTGATTTCAACAACAGATGGCCCAAATTGATCTTGCACAAGAGGGATTTCCCAAGACCATAATTTCTGCAGTTCTGATCCAAAATTGCCCTGGCACCTTGGGCCATAAGGCGTTCAAGGGTAACTTTGGGTCTTTTATTTTTTCTTGTCAATTTTTCTCATGCACACTTGGTTCTCGACCCATGAGCTTGACTTTGGTTAATTTCCTAGAACTTCTATTCAGACTTCGAAGCTTCAGTTCATCTGTTTTTGCTCCAAATTAGTTTCACTGGGGAACAAGTCCTACACAAGACAACACACGTATTAATTATGTAATGCTCAGATTTTAGCTGAAACACAATTAAAGTATTCAATTTTAAGGCAAAAGGCAGCTAACACGCGACTTTTCTAGCCTAATATCATGGTCTCCCATTCCCATTTTACGGATTAAGACAAAATAAAATGTTGACACCTAGGTTACAGTCTGCTGCTTATTCCATTTTTTATCTAATTTTGGGCTACTCATTTTCAGATGAAGTGGTGAATAACCATGATGAGCTCATGTCGAACTTCTTTGCGCAGCCAGATGCCCTTGCTTATGGGAAGGTGAGACACTTTTTCTATTTTTTACAATATACCCACCGGCCACCACATACCTGTTTAGTTAAAATTAGGAAATATATCTCATTCAATTGATTATCAGTATCAACTTTCTTCACAGACACCAGAGCAGTTGCAAAAGGAGAATATTCCTGAGCATCTTGTTTCTCATAAGGTAATTCCTTCCTTATCTGATGATATTCTGCTATACTTAGAGGTCAATTCTCAAACTCCTACAATATCTTGCAGACATTTTCTGGAAATCGACCTTCTCTAAGTATACTACTTCCATCATTGTCTGCTTACAATATTGGACAGGTATGAGATATTAGATTTTAAAGTATTCTACAAGTGTTTCTGAGTTTTGAGTGACACAGTATGTCCTACGTGTGTACCATTGTATAAGTGACCTTGTGAAACTCACTGCTACCTTTCTATTAACTGCATCAATGATTTTCAATGAATTCTGTTTGTCACTGATGCAAGCTTAGTGCAATGGGGTGCCCATTTATTTATTTTTGAGTGGTAGAGCTTAGGGGTAAAGTGTGAGAAGGAATAACTTACTGCTTTTGAAAGAGACAATGAAGTGATTCCTTTGAGGTCGATTGATATTACATTTTGCCAAATAAATTTCTTCAATAAAATTACCAGATAAAATTAATTAACTGAAAAGCTAATAAATTGCTACTAACAATGACCAGTTGAATCTTGTACTCAGTGATTTTAATCTCTTTAAAAGTTCCATGTGAAGCTAGTCTATGTACATTTCTCCAATCTCTTCTTTTGCTTCTTTACCGTCAATAAATGACTTGATAGTATATGTCCCGTAGCTGGTATAAAGTCCGATGTTAGGACACATGCCTTTCTAATTTGCTCCTATAGAAATATATATAAATAAAGATGCAGAGGGAGAGATAGCTTATTGCAAGTAAAATTCAGAGCCACATTTCTGTTAGAAAACTAACTCATAGATCCCTGATGTTGGGATTATGCATCTCCTTTATCCTGAGATCTCTGCCGTAGTTCTTTGCAGTTGGAGAAGATGCTAAAAGTGTGGAATAATTATACTAGTACTACCAAATTAGTCTGTGAAAGAAGAGCTATATTTTAGACCACCTTTAATTATAATTTGACAGTTGATGAACTTGACACAGTGTTTGCAAGTAGTAGTATTGCCTGTAGGATGGTGAGAGATGGTCGTTATATTTTCTCAGACATTTCTTTGTCATGCTTGATTAAAGGAGATTCCTGTTTGATTTTGGTGTTTTCTCAAGATAATATCTTTCATCTTGACCTTTGTCTTCATTTTTGTGGCATGCTGCAAGTAGTGACAATTATCCTCGTGTAAAGACACATTCCTCTTCTTGTGATCCCTAATCTCATCTTAACGCTATCATCTTTCCTTTCTTTCAGTTACTGGCCATCTACGAGCACAGAGTTGCAGTCCAAGGCTTCGTATGGGGTATCAATTCTTTTGATCAGTGGGGTGTGGAGCTAGGAAAGGTACTTCTAAGAAAATGCCTTAAATTGAGTAATTGAACATTCTATAATACTAATATAATACTGAGTACCTTGTTTATTTATGTCCTCTGCAGTCTCTAGCGACTCAAGTTAGAAAGCAACTTCATGCATCTCGTAAGAAAGGAGAATCAGTTGAAGGCTTCAATTTCAGCACCAAAATGTTGATAACAAGATATCTCGAGGTATGACACGATTTCGTTACACCAAAAGTGGAAAAAACCTGGGTAACAAGGTTGCTTATGGTTGCCCAGCAAATTACCCAGATTGTTGCATGGAAGTTCTTCTCTCACTTTTGGAAATGCTACTTTAGAAAATGAGAGACAATTCCAAGCTTATCTGGAAAGGAAAAGAAAAGAAAAGTTGACTCCTTTTTTGAAGTAAAACAGGCAACATTCAGACATGTTTATGTGTTTCAGTTAGTAGGCAACACTAAACAATTTTCATAGCTGCATTGATCTCCCGCTAAAACTTCCTCTGGCCTCTTTTGGTTAACTATTTTATGCTTAAGTTCTATTTTTAAGATTTCTTTTTCTGGACATTAATTCCAAGAAGATTATTTTCCCTGGCTTCTGGTGCCATGGGGCAAGTGCAAGAGTTCCATGTACTAGCAAGAATACGGTGGTACAAACATATCGGATAGTGATTCATATCACTTGCAGGAGGGGTCGCTTGGTTTGGACCAAGGACGTCCCTGGGATTATAATTCCACATTGCATATGTGATAGATTTATATCGTATCAGCCAAGAACACTGACCAAACATGGATAAATGTAATTCTAAATTTTATACTAGGACCAAAAGACCCATTAGTGCCTGAGCCTTGACAACCCACCAGAGGATTCATTGCTTTTTTATGATAAGTAGTTTATTTCACAATTTTGATCTGCTATTGAGTCCTTAACACTTGGAGACTATATTCATTGGAGGTTTACTGGAGTTTTTTTTTTTTGGCAGGCAAGTGCTGATGTTCCTTCTGATCCTTCAACTCTTCTGCCAAATATATGAGGTATGTTAAGAATCGGGTTTGATGACCACAGATTAACGGAGGCCTCAACTTCACTACCAAGCAAAATGAACAAATTTTAATCAATCAGTTTTGAAGTTTACATAAAAGTTTTGGTGTTGTATGGTCACTCATCTGGGCAAACATATCGCTGCAGTTGTATCAATAAAATTCAAAGCATTTATTTCTGGTTTCATTTATAAAAATAATGGTTTTTTAACTTGCAAGTCTGTGTCAGTTAGTGAAAGTGAACTAAGTTTAAGCTGATTGTGAAAAAAAAATAAAAATTCAATTGAAAACAGATGTTTTTTGAATCTTCAACATTTCATTGTTGAACTTTTTCTTTTCCAGAAAAAACACAATTCAAATGCTAGCTCTCACCATACAGTGTCCGCATGGAACTTAGAATGCCAAATTGAATAACTTATAAAACCTCAAACACAAGGAAACGGAACGAAGGGAGTGCAGAAATATTCATTAGAACTGAAACCTAAAGGACATCAATGGCTTAGAAAAGGTGTAGGCAAATAAATTTGTAATGGAAAACCTCTACAGAAGAAAAGCAGGAACCCCAGGCACAATATGAAGTTAAACAGACAACTTATAGGAATATAAACAGCGAAAAATGAGATGTGGAATCACTTGGAGTTCACCGCTGCTTCTGTATCCTCTTGTCTCTAATGGGCAATTCAACAGGTTTCTGTGCCTCGTGAGGATGTTCAGGACCTTTATACACCTTAAGATGTGTAAATAGTTGTCTACCAAGCTGCATAAACAGACACTTTAGAATGTGGAGTGGAGTATATAAAATGTAAAAAAATGCAGAAATCTATCTTTTTTCTACTGATTGTAATCACTAATTCAAGACAAAACAAGTGCAATCACCACCAATTCTGAGATCCAATAAAATGACCTTGTCAATTTCATTATAGTGTAAGCCATACAGAAATGATGCAGGATTAAGGGTAAGGCATGTGTTAACCCATACAACCCTCCATTCGAAGAAGTAATACTCTTTTATGCACAAGTGTATCTAGGATCTAAAATCATTTGGTTTATATGTGTGTATAGAGATAAATACTACTACACACACACACACAAGTATATTGTAATTTAAGTTCCATGGATGCTATTGCTAACGGGAGATGAGAGATATTATTAATGGAGTCCCTAATAACTGATAAGTGATACTTGGTCCCCAACATTATATGTAAATTGCCAAACATCTTCTTTAGGTTAATCAACATAAAGAAAACTCAGCACAATACAAATAGTAAAGCATACTGACCCTCCCTTTGGGAAGCATGCCACGGACAGCATGCTCAATGATTCTTTCTGGAATTCTCTGTTGCAGTTGATCAAAAGTCTCTACTGTCATCCCACCTGGTCTGCCGGAGTGCCTCCTATAAAGTTTTTGGCTCCTCTTCTTCCCAGATACAACAACCTTCTCAGCATTAACCTTTTTTTGGTGTTCAAGTAAAAACAGAAAATGATTTACTGTTAAAGAGAGCTGGAAAGTGTCAAAGTTATATAATGCTCATCTTACGCGTCCAGATGTAGGGTCAAACAATCTAATTTTCTTATGTACCCAACTAATATGGCATTGACACATGCCTAATGTGTAAACCTTAGTTAAGTGATACAACGAGGAGTGATCAGACAGTAAGCAGCAGCAGGTCCCTATGCACACAAAGGATTTCATCTAAGTTGAACAAACACAAGTCTTTCAAATGTCAGCCTAGCTAAGTGATAATAGGAAGTAAAGTTCACTTGTATGTTTCTTATGCAACATAAAAGATTTCATCGAAGATGAATAAAGAACCATGCCTCAGGGAACTCGATGTCATGAGATGCGAAATAAAAACTGACCGTACTAGCAACAGGTATTCGTTCAAAATGACCACTCATAAAAAATAATCAAAACTTAGTGGATAACGGATCGCGTCTCTACAGTTGTCAGCTTAAATACCAATACCAGGCCTGCGTCTGCAGCAAGGTTCAGATCCATTTTTATCTTTCAATGATCTTCTATCTAAGACTACATAACATGGTCCAACATTCTTTAAGTATTGAGGATATTAAAGCTATAATTGAAAAAGTAAAGAGTAGGATGTTAAGATATGACACCTGGATCGCCTAACTCAACCCCCAAAAATTAATTCATGAGGGGTGTTTGTCCAAGTCCATATAAGGAGATCAAATTCCCATCCCTCTATCGGTGTGGGATATCGACATCGATATCTTAACACACCCACACACCCAGATCTCAACTGAAACGTGAACACTTCTAAATGGGTCTGACTCGTATACCATGTTAAAATATGATTACTTGAACTAACTCAATCCCAAAAACTAGCTCATTAAGGGAGGTTAGGAGACCAAATTCCCATCTGTTTGCTGACATGGTTAATTAACTTAGAGAAAAACACTTACCACTATGACAAATGCACCCATATCAACACTTGGAGTGTATGTAGCCAAATTCTTCCCTCTCATATGTATGGCTATAGTTGATGCCATTCTTCCAAGAATTTTATCACTGGCATCAATAATATACCATGGTTTATCAGTGTTCACATGGTCAGCAGCCTTGGGATACCATGTCTCATTCCAAATGTCCTTACACACAAACAAAGAAAAATCTAGTTATTTCCATATAAATCAATCAAAATATTTTTTCCCCAAAATTCGATATAACCTAAAGTTGCCATTTTTAATCAGTAAAACAAATAAAAAGAAGTTTACAGGGCCATCGATTTCAGATTCTTCAAACATCCATCGCTGGTCAAGAGGAATATATGCAGCTTTGTCTTGGCACCGAATTTGAGCGGTCCGATTGTTCCCGGAAAAGGTTAATGACGACGGCGCTGCCATGGAAAAACCCAGAAATGGGGTTTTGTTAGACAACGATTTCGGTGAAGGGCAAGTGAACATTAACGAACAATAGTAGTGAACTGCCATTCTTTGTTACTCTCTCTTTAGCTCCAAGTAGATAAGGGAACAATACATATAGAATTATAGAAATGCATAATAAGCAAAATTCTAATATCTATTTAAAAGTATATTTAAATGCAGATACTACAGCAATATTGCTCCCTCCGTCCACTAATAATTATCATATTTTTCTATTTTTAAAGTCAAACTATAAAATTACAGTATATAGTATTTTTTTCTATAATTTTTGAATATTTAAAATATTGAATTAACGTATCTAATTTAACTTTGGAAATTAATCAAATTGAATTTCGAAAAGCGCAACATGACAAATAAAAATGGACATAGGGAGTAATAAAAATAGAGTTGTAATTATCTATTTTTAATTTACCTGCTTTGGGGGTCGTTTTGACTTGAAAATGCACATGTTTGCCCCTCGGAACCAACTGGCTTCATCACTAAGATCTTAATAGACGTCCATAAAAAATTTCAGTCGAAATCTCCAATCACCAAAAATTCATGGATGATAGCTCACGGAGATTAGTAAAATCTGTTTTTTTACTTTAGGGCTCGAATGAACTTGAAAATGTGCTTGTTTGCCCCTCGGGATCAAGTGACTCCATTACTCAGGTCTTAACGAACGTTCATAAAAAAATTCAGCCAAAAATAAGTCAGAATCGTGAACCACCAAAAATTCATGGATTAACACACGAAAATCGATAGAATCTTGTTTCACCTGCTTTGGGGCTCGATTGAACTTAAAAATGTGTTTGTTTGCTCCTCGGGACCAACTAGCTCCATACTAAGGTCTTAACGGACGTTCATGAAAAATTTCGGCAAAAATTCACGGATTATAGCACATGAAAAACAAGCTGGAATCCCAAATTACCAAAAATATATGAACTATAGTACACAAAATTGATTTTTAAAAATGGTTTTACCCACTTTGGGGCTCATTTGAACTTGAAAATGCGTCTGTTTGCCCCTTGGGACCAAATGACTCTGTTACTAAGGTCTTAACGGACGTACATGAAAAATTTTGACAAAAAACAAGCCAGAATCCCAAATCACCAAAAATTCATGGATTATAGCACATGAAAATCGAGAAAAATTGTACATGTTTTAAGGTTCGTTTGAACTTGAAAATACATTTATTTTTCTCTCAAGACCAACTAACTCCATTACTAAGGTTTTAAAGGACGTCCATGAAAAATTTAGGCAAAAAACAAACATGAATTTCGAATCACCAAAAGTTCGTGGGCATTGACACAAAAATCAGCAAAAATTGGTTTTACCTGCTTTTGGGCTTGTTTGAACTTGAAAATATGCATGTCTGCCTCTCAGGACCAACTAGCTCCATTACTAAAGTCTTAATGGATATCCATGAAAAGTTTTGGCAAAAAACAAGTCAGAACTATGAATCACCAAAAATTCATAACCTATAGCACACAAAAAATTGAGAAAATATTATTTTACCTACTTTGAGATTCGTTTGAACTTGAAATTGTTGTATGTTTGCGCCTTGGGACAAATTAACTCCATTACTGAAGTCTTAACAGACGTTTATGTAAAATTTCGGCCAAAGACAAGCCAGAATCCCAAATTATTAAAAATTCATGGATTACAGTACAGAAAAATCGATAAGGTCTTGTTTTAACTTCTTTGGGGATCGTTTGAACTTGAAAAAATGCATATTTACTAAGGTCTTAACAGACGTCCATGAAAATTTTCAGCCAAAAACATGTCGAAATTTTGAATCACTAAAGATTCATGGAATATAGCACACAAAAATCAGTAAAATTTGGTTTTACCTGTTTTGAGACTCGTTTAGACTTAAAATGTGCTTATTTCTCCCTCGAGATTAACTAGCTCAATTATTTATATTTTAACGGACGACCATAAAAGATTTCAGCCAAAAACAAGTCTCGAATCTCAAATCACCAAAAATCAATGGACTATACCACACAAAAATTGGTAAAATCTTATTTTACCTGCTTTTGTGCTCGTTTGAACTTGAAAATGTGTTTGTTTTCCCCTCGAGACCAACTAGCTCCATTACTAAGGTCTTAATGGATGAAAAAAACAAGTCTGAATCACGAATCACCATAAAAATGTGGACTGCACACGAAAATTTGTAAAATTTAGTTTTACGTGCTTTAGGGCTCGTTTGAACTTGAAAATGCACTTGTTTGTCCCTCGGGACCAACTGGTTCCATTGCTAAAGTTTTAACAGACGTCCATGAAATAATTTAGCAAAAAACAAGCCTAGAATCTTTATGAAATAATTTAGCAAAAAACAAGCCTAGAATCCCGAATAACCAAAAATCATGGACTACAGTTAACGAAAAATTGGTAAAATCTTATTTTACTTGTTTTGGAGCTCGTTTGAACTTAAAAAATGCGTCTATTTTACCCTCTGGACCAACTAGATCCATTACTAAGGTCTTAACGGATGTCCATGAAATATTTTAGGCAAAATAAAACAGAATCTCGAATCACAAAAATCCATGGTTTGTAGCACACGAAAATCAGTAAAATCTTATTTTTCTACTTTGGGCTCGAATGAACTTGAAATGTATTTGTTTGCCCCTCGGGACTGAGTGGCTTCATCATAAAGTCTTAATGAACGTGCATGAAAAAATTTCAGGTAAAATCAAGCCGAAATACTGGACCACCAAAAATGCATGGACTAGCACATTAAAATTCGGTAAAATATTGTTTCACCTGCTTTGGGACTTGTTTGAACTTGAAAATGCGCATGTTTACCCCTTGTGACCAACTAGCTCCATTACTAAGGTCTTAACGGGCCTCCATGGAAAATTCTGGCAAAAAACTAGCTGGAATCACAAATCACCAAAAATTTGGACTATAACACACTGTAAATCTAGTTTTACCTGCTTTAGGTCTCGTTTCAATTTGAAAATATGCATGTTTGCCCCTCAGGATCAACAGACTCCATTACTAAGGTCTTAACAGGCGTACATGAAAAAATTCGGCCAAAAACAAGTTGAAATCCCGAATTACCAAAAATCTATTAAACACAGAAAAATTGATAAAATCTTATTTTACCTACTTTTAAGGCTCGTGTGAATTTAAAAATGTGTTTGTTTGCCCCTCAGACTAATTGAATATAATACTAAGGTCTTAACAGATATCCATGGAAAATATCGACCAAAAACAACCTTGAATCTCGAATTACTAAAAAAATCGTATATTATTGGACAGGAAAATTGATAAAAATGTGTTTTACTCGCTTTAGGGATCATTTGAACTTGATACGCCCGTTTACCTCATAAGACAAACTAGTACCATTATGACGGTCTTAACAAACATCCATGAAAAAATTTGGTAAAAAACAAGTTGGAATTTAAAATCACCAAATTTGTGGACTAATGTATAGGAAAATAAGTTTAATCTAGTTTTACCTACTTTGGGGCTCGTTTGAACTAAAAAATACGCTCATTTGTCCATCGGAATCAACTGGCTCCATTACTAAAGTATTGACATACGTCCATAAAAAATTTTGGCAAGAAACAAGACGCAATTAGGAATCACCTAAAATCCATGGACTATAGCACATAAATCAGTAAAATTATTTTACTTGCTTTCTGCTTCATTTGTACTTGAAAATGTGTTTATTTGTCCCTCGAGACCAATTGACTCTTACTACAATCTTAACGGATTTTCATGTAAAATTTCAGCCAAAAATTGGTCAGAATCCGAAATCACCAAAAGTCTTGCTTCTACAAGTGGAAAAACAACAACTCACACCAAAAAGGGCCATGAGTGTTGATCATCCAAAGAAAACATGAGCCAGACTCGTATTGTGAAACCTCATTACCATCGACCTATTCATTCGAGAGAAGTTGAGGAGAGAAATGTTGAACACCCTATTAAAACCCTATTAATATAGTAGCACATATAACAATAGGTCCTTTTTTTTTATGAGACCATTTTTGTTTGGTCTCTGTTAAGGAAAATTTAGCTAACTAGTCAAAAAAATCAACTTATTTGGTGATAAACTCCATACGTTAATATACTAGTAAACATGTCAAAAATGTCATTATTTTAAAAATAAAAAAATATTCCGATACAATTCATGTTTTCTCTCTCATAGATTACATGTGTCCCTATATTTCAATAATTGGCTAAATATTAAAGTCCTCTAATTATGTTTTTTTTCAATTTCTCTCTAAGATTAATCCAAATCAAATATCTCCTAATTTTGAGATTCAATATATCTTTATTTTCGATTATTTTCCTTTAATTTCGTTTCAAGATTGGATTTTGAAGATTAATATTGATTTCGGTATGCATGTTTATTATATTCTTTATTATTTGCTTACTGATTTTACTATTGTTTAAAATCTATTTTGATTTGTTGTTATTCTTAAAACCTCTTTAGGGATTGATAATTCAAATTCTCTGTTCAATTGATGATTTCAAGAGAGTTACTAGAGGTATCGGACAAAATAATCAAACTTCTACTGATTTTCCATCATTTAATCTATTTTTCACTCAAAAAATAAAGGATAATGTAGGTTACGCTTCTAAATCTATGGACGATAGACGGCAGAAAAAATTGCAGGACTCTGTCGGTGTGCAAAATCCCTCACAAATTCATAACGATGAAGATGAAGAAGACCAATTGTTGAAGAAGAGGTATTTTATTTTTTTTGCATGTTATGTGTCTTGCATGTTACAATGCGTTTTTACTATTATAGAATATACTTGGAAGTATATATGAAATTTTGATTTTATTATATTTAGCATGTATTTTTGTATTTCATAGATTTAATGTATTTTGTATTCTGATTTTTTTTGTGTTAGTTATGTCAATGTACCACATATTATGCGTTTGATTGTGCTATTAACTATTATATAATAGATTTAGAAGTGTATATGGAATTTTGATTCTGTTATAGTTAGTATATATTTTTGTATTTCATAGATTTAATGTATTTTGTATTCTTTTTTTTTGTTAGCTATGTCAATGTACCACATATTAGGAACCATATGTGTTTTTATTTTCCACATTGATACATATTAAGTAAATTAAGTGCACATTTACAATTTTAATTTGGTGTCTTTTTGTTCGATGGGGTGTGTCGTTGTAACTATGTTGAGGTTGTATTCATTAGTCATGTGTGTTTGTTGTGTTATTATAATTGTGGTTGTATTCCAGTATATTGAAAATACAATTAAAAATTTTACATTTCATTTGACTTATAACAAGTAGAGTTGCTCCTTTAGTGTTTTCATTTTTTTTATTTTAGTATTATTTAATTATTTTGAATTTAATATGTCAGGGGACAACTTATGCTTGCAAACAACTATCAAAAAATGTACCCCACATTCACTGCATAGTAAATCATGACATTAAAACACAGTTGATTGTCAAGCTTACACCGAAGCAGTATAAATAGTTTTGTGAGACAACATGTTTTGGTCAGTATATGAAAATCAGAAAATGTGTTGCTCAAGGTCAAATTCACAGGTGTTGTATGTCACTAGAAGTAGAAGCTAGTACCCTAGTAGTAAGCAGACTCTTGTCATCAAAGTTAATGGAACTATATTAAAGTTTACAATTAGGACGTTTGCGCTCATTACTAGATTAAATTGTGTTGGTATTGTAGATGATTTCAAGTTTAACACAGAAGAACCTAATGGGTTTATTGTTTAGTACTTTGGTAGTAATGAGTTAATACGTAGATTTGATTTGATTGATAGATTTAATGATAAAGTTTGAGTTGATAATGAAGATGATGCGATTAAGTTTGCAATATTCTATTTCATCCATATGTATGTGTATTCTGGCGAGAAGAGATCATTGTGAATTCCTAGAATTCACTTTGATTTGGTTGAAAGTAATCGATATATGCATTATCAGTGGGGTAGAAAAGCATTCGAGTGGTTGCTACATAGTATCAACAAGGTTTTGTCTTCTAATGGGCAATATTATAGAATATGTGGTATGCTTGTTGTCCTTCAAATATAGATATATGAGTGCATAGATAAGGTTCAGACGAATTTTGCACGGAAAATCAGTGATCGTATCCCTCGAATTCTAAACTGGCAAATAGTAGAAGAAAAATCTTGATTCAAAATATTGATGAAAGACACATTCTATGATGGTAATAGAGAGGTATTGTGGATAATTAACGAAAGTATACCGTTGTAATTGTTTTCATTTCATGTATATCCTTTATTTCATTAATTATTGTGTTTAATCTCGTGTTCAAATTAAACCAAAGAATATTGTCCCTTCTCTGATGGAAATTGTTGTTCTAGTTGCCACCCAAAGGTGTTGAAAATTCATACGAAGGTGTTCAATTAGAGCCAAATGATGATATTGATGAACAAAGCACTTTCTGGACAGAATTCAGACGATGATTTTGTCAACGAACCTCCAGCATCATTGAAGCTTACAGGTAAAAGAAAAAAGGGGCAATCAGTATCACCTGCCAAAAGGTTAAGAATGAAGCACTCAAATGTCGCAGATCAAATTGAATGGATTGAACAACTTGATCCAATAGTGAAACAAGCTGTGAAAAAAGCGGCGTTTCCAAAAGTTTTGCGGAAGAAACATAAATTGTGTACTAAGAATACAACTACTCGCACTTATGTGCCAACTATGGATTCTGAAATACCATCTGGAAGTGTGTCTCATGAACAACTTATGTCAACAATGCATATTCTTAGTTATAATTGCCTCATTTGCTTAATCAACATAACAATTATCTTCAGTCCAATGTCCAGAATGCATAATTATAAAACTAATGCTCCCCATATATGCTTTGTAGTAAAAAAAATAATAATACACAAAGTCAATACTAAATACAAAAATTAAGATGTTACCATTAATTTGTATCCAGAATACAAAACAATATAGTTACACTAGTAATTCGAATATATGATTCGAACATGATTCCTTTTATAAAATTGTGATGCATCACATATGTATTCTGTTGGATATACAATATTTTATACAAAAATTACAAAACAAATTCAAATCAGAATTGTTTTTATTTTTACAATAAATCAGTATATTTGTATTCGCAAACCAAACAAAGTCAACAAACCCAGAAAAATAATGATAATTGCATCGTTCAAAATACATAAAATTCAAAACGCAAATACATATGATTAATAATTATACAAAGAAAATCGCATCAGATTATAATCAATTACTAACATATAAGGATTAATTAACTAACAAATACCTGACTGTATGTATTTTTTGACTTTTCTATCGTGTTTCTTTTCAAAAAAGTTTTTCTCCAGTTGCTTTTTCAAAACATAAATCTCGCCAGAAATTTTTTGTAATTGATCACCATCATGAATAATGGATAGAGTTATTCCTCAATTTTTGAATATGTTGTAATTGATAGGTGAGAATTTTAAGCTTCTGTTACTTTTTAAAAAATTTCTCTCCCCTAAATCGCTCCTGTTTGTTATATAATTTCTGTATTCTTTATAATTAAATCAAATAATTAAAATATAATTAACATACATAATAAAATAAAATTTTGACATTATCACTAAATATTGAAATCGTTTACATAATACCTCCATTAAATACTAAAATATTAATATTTTGAAAATCCCCCCACCCCCACGCCACCCCACACCCTTTTTAATGCTTTTTCATTCTTTATGTTTCTGCCTTTTGGGCTTACTACAACCCAACCAAATATTTTTGGGTTGATTTTTAGTAAAAACAAGCCCCTTGTGCAATTATACTGGAAAAAATATATTGTGGAATCAATAGTTTTTTCAAATTAGCTTTAAAAAATTAAAGAAAAAGTTAACTAATAAATATGAATATCCTTATATATATATACACTTCAAGATCAGATTTTCTCGATTTGATATCTAGTTTATATGTGTTATTTCTCTTTATTAATAAATCTAATTTCTTATAAGAAAAAAATCTTATGCTTTGATGTTGAAAGATTAATCAAGTCAAAACTTGCACGCACAATTACAAATTATTTTTATGAATGTACTATTTTTTAATCTTATATTCAACTATTTAAGAGTCAAATAATTTTTATTCATTATTTTTTATTTATTTTACTTGCTTTTAGTTATAAATTTCTGCGTTAGGGTACTTCTTGAAATTTTTTAGAGGCTTTACTTTTAATTATAAATAATAAGAAAAATAGTAGACATAAAATTTGTCAACAACATCAAAATTTATTTAGTATTCAAGATACTAATTAGTGTTATCTTTTTCAATTCACCATCACATTTGAAGTGTTATAATATTTATCATAGTTAAAATAATTTATTATCAAAAATAATTTTATTTTGATCAACCAAACAATACAAAATGTTGACCAACTATAGCTATGATCATTCGACTCCAAAATGATATTAAAAGCTCATTAAACTGACCATCTATAAATTAATAACATGTAAGTTTAAGTGTGGAAATTAGTTTATAAATAAAATATTACTAATAATATGTAGTTGACGTAAAAATATATATTGATAAGTTGTTTTCATATTGACCCTAAGTGTCATTTTCGGAAATTTATGGAAATTATCATTTTATCGTTCTGTTAGTTCTATCGAGTTGTATTTGATTTGTTTATGAGGTTAATTTTGTGGTGAGATCGAAAAGTAGAGATTTTTGAAAGTTTTAGATTAAGTTGATACAAGTGACTTTAGTTAACATTCAAAGCTATTAATGTTGGAATATAATTCTTTCAGTTCCATTAACTCTAAATATGAAATTTAATCCCGGAGTGTTGTCGTTTTCAATTTCAAAGTCTTAATATGAATTTTAGTCCTTCAATTGGAGGTTGAAGTGAATTTAGGTCAAGAGTTGTCTTTAGTCAATATTCGAAATTCAGACGCTCATATTAAATTTTTATTGATTCTGTTGGATTCAAGACGTAATTTTAGGTTTAGGTAAGATCTTGTTTCAATTTTTGAAGTTTCCAAGGGCATTTTGATATTTTCGGATGAAAGTTAGTTTATTGTGGCTTAAATGGGTGTCGGATCAAGGAGACCTCAAATTCATATTTTTGATGGTTTCAATGATTCTAGAACGCCGAATTTAGTGGGTAGCATATCTAGTTTGTCTACATGGGATTCTGAACAAATTTCATTGGCCTTTTCGGTGATTTTTTTTACTCTTAATGTTTTGTTGATGATGTTTTGATATATTTTATAGTGATGTTTATGCACTTTAATATTAAAATAAAAATATTAAGTGCATATGTTATTAAGTATAAAATGACAAGAATGTGTTTATTATTCTTCTAACCATCGACTCTTCATTTCATCCATTATTCACTTATTATTCTACCTCATTATGTTTGTAACTTGTTTAACTTTTGGGTCATTCCTCTACCCAATTTACTATCTCATTATCTTCTTAGTATTGAAAGGAAGAATTCCTCACCTATAAATAGTGAAGGTTTTACTTTGTGTTGTGGAGAAGAGACGTACAAAAGAAATATTGTAAGGAAAGATGAAAAGTATTATATTGAGATTATTATACTGAAAAAGAGAGAGTTGAGACTAAGAACAATATTCGAAAGTTCGGAGCCTAAAGGGTACAAAATATTAACAAAAATTCCAAAACGGTATATAAAGTTTTATATTAACCAAAACGGCAAAATCGCTGCATCAACAGCGACTTACTCCATCGAAAAAAGCAAAATCGCTGCCTCTGCAGCGATTTTGCAAAATGTGATTTTTTTTAAAAAAAATCGCTGCCAAGTCAGCGATTTTATTTATTTTTTGTTTTTAAATAAGGTAAATCGCTGCCAAGGCAGCGATTTAACATTTTAATTTTTTTTAAAAATATGTTAATCGCTCATCGATTTATAATTTTTTTAAATAAAAAAACTGAGCGATTAACATTTTTAATTTTTTTTTAAATCGCTGCCATTGCCAGCGATTTCCATATTTTTTTTAAAAAAATTAAATCGCTTCCTTGGCAGCGTTTTATTTTATTTTATTTAAAAAAAATAACATTTTGCAAAATCGCTGCAGAGGCAGCAGTGATTTTGCTTTTTCCGGTGGAGTAAATCGCTGTTGATGTAGCGATTTTGCCGTTTTGGTTGATATAAAATTTTATATACCGTTTTAAATTTTTTGTTAATATTTTGTACCCTTTATGCTTCGGACTCCAATATTCGAAGTCTTCAACTAATTCACTATATAAGAGAGAGTAATAATATGTCGAAGGAAGGTGTTTTTTTTTTTTGTGAAGCTTTTATTTAAACTCTTCACCTAAACCTAGAGTTGCTTGAATTATATGACGTTGTTGAATAGTTGTATCCTGGAGGGGATAAGTCAAGAGTGATATTGCTGGATCGTTGTAGATTATATTGCAGTGGGCTTGAATCTCCTAAAAAAGGCGAGATATTCGTAGCTCAGTCTAATATTTTTACTTTTATATATATATATATATATATATATATATATATATATATATATATATATATATATACATTAAATAATTAAATGACATATTTGGACATTCTTAACATAACAAGTTGCTATTCTGGATACCCTTTGTTAAATTCCTGGATCTGCCACTGCTGAAATCTATGCTCTTTACTTTTGAATGCGTAAGTAGATACTTAAATTTGTATAAAATTAAACATTTTAAAACATTAATTCAAACTGTATGAGGGGATTAAATTCTCTAAAGAAACACAATTTTTTTATGGGCTGGAACGATAATTTTTCCTTTCAGTATTTTTTTTTTGTTTCTGGTTATATTTTGATTGCAAGAATAACATTATATATATTTACTATTTATATGATGTCTACTGTGTGTGCAAAATTTCAAAGAAACTGTTTGCATTTATTTCTTTTTATTTTTATACGTAGATTTCAAGTTAACAAAAATATAATATTTAGAATTCATTCGAAATAATTTTCTTTAGTACTCCTTGTAATCATTTAAAATTTATTAAATATAAATTTATAAAATGATTCGGATTATATTGAATTCATAAATATATTAATCCAAAAAAATATTGTGGATTGATATAATTGAGTTAAATATTTAAGTCCAATAAATATGGATTTAATTAAAGTCTAAATTAATTGATTTGGGCGGCATTGGATGAACCCAATTTGTTAAATCCAATCTCATCTCATTCTAGAGCCCATCTTGGCGCCACGTGTGCAGATGATGTGGCATGCCAAATCAAATAAGAAAACCAATAGAATCATGACATGCGTCAAAGATGACAAGTCCACTCCATAAAGCCCAAATGCCATGTCACTTAAATCTGATTGGCTGAACGGAATCCTATTCCAATCGCAACTCCTCTATTCTAAAACTATAAATAGGGGTCCTCATAATTCAGAAAAGGGAGAGAAAATTCTAAACGAGAAGCTAGAGAAACTCTGTGGTACAAACGCCATTTAATTCTCTACAAAGCTACAAGTTTAAGAATTCAAGCATTCAAGTTCAAGAACGATCAAGATCAAGACCACCGAATTCAAGAACAAGCTCAAAGCCCTTGAGTTCAAATAAAAGTCAAGATCAAGATAAAGTTCAAGTTCAAGTTAATCATAGATTCAAGAACAAGATTTAAAGCCCTTGAATTTATATTTGAAAAGGCGAATTCAGAGGAATTATAGAGATTGTAACACTCGCATTTGAAATAATAAAATTGATTGTTGCTATAATTTTCCGTTCTTGATTATTGTTTTCTTGACGCGGATTTTATTGTCTACAAATTCTGGCACGCCCAGTGGGACAATCTCTACCTCTCATTTCAACTTTTCAAACGTTAAAGAATATCAAGATGACTTCCATGAACAACAACTCTCAATCAATCGCCTCTAAGGTCACTAGATCCAAGTTCTCTACTGAAGTTGAAGACATCCTTGGTGTTACCTTTGGAAGTTTTGGAGTTGTTACGAGAAGCAAGGCTGCTACATTAGGAAAACAAACGCTTCAAGTGTCGTGTGCGTCAACTCCTATTTTTGGGTCTTCGACTCCAAAAGGAGCAAGTTCCTCCACAAATTCTCTAGAAAGAGGAAGTAGTGTTGCTGAAAAGATCAAGAAGACATTGGCTCTACTTGAGCAATATGGTTCTAAGAACTCTACCACAAGGGAGAACTGTGATTCAACTTGTGAATCATCTCCACGTATATCGCGTAATGTGAGTCCACTGAAAATTAACTTACACGACAATCCATGTTACTCTCTTGCATCTCCGATGATCATGCAAACGATGGTGACTGCTGCTTCCTCTTATGAGGAACAACTCACAAATCTGACGAAGTTGGTTGAAGGATTGACGAAGCATGTACAACACCAAGAATCTCGAATTGACAAGTTGATGGACAGGATAGAAGGACTTTTAGATGGAGATGCGAGCCATGCACCTGGAAAGGGCATTGAAGTTCAAGAAATCGAAGATCCTGCTAAGAAAGCCCCATTTGTTAAAGAGATGCCAGTTTCTTCTGAAGGAATGATCCCACTCGATCGCTTGAAGGAGTTTATTGAAGGAACTATCAAAGATAAGTATGAAGTCTCCACCAAGTCTTCTCATATGTATGCTAAGTCATACACTGCTAGGATTGATAATTTTAAAATGCATGTTGGTTATCAACCTCCCAAATTTCAACAATTTGTGGGAAAAGGAAATCCGAAACAACATGTCGCACACTTCGTGGAGACATGTAATAATGCTGGAACATATGGAGACTATCTTGTCAAACAGTTTGTCCGTTCTCTAAAAGGAAATGCCTTTGATTGGTACACGGATCTCGAACCTAACTCTATTGATAGTTGGGAGCAACTAGAACATGAGTTTCTCAATCGCTTCTATAGCACAAGGCGCACAGTGAGCATGGTAGAACTCACGAATACTCGCCAAAGGAAGGATGAACTGGTCATAGATTTCATAAATCGATGGAGGAACGCGAGCCTAAATTGTAAGGACAGGCTTAGTGAAGCTTCTGCAATCGAAATGTGTATTCAAGGAATGCACTGGGAACTCTTTTACATCTTGCAAGGAATAAAACCAAAATCTTTTGAGGATTTAGCTACTTGCGCTCATGATATGGAGTTGAGCATGACATCTGCCGGAAAAGATATGATTATTGTCCATGATCCTTGCAAAGGAAGGGACAAGTAGAAACCCAAAAGATGGAGCAAGTTTCTGCTAAGAAATGACAACAAAGAATCCATAAGTGTAAATGTGTCACCCGCAAAGTTCACCACGAATGAGGGCGTAAAACAAAATGTAAGAACGACTTTCCAAACACGTTCAAATCAAAAGTCGACGCTAAGGGAGATGCAAGGAAAAAAGTATCCTTTCTTGGATTCTGACGTTTCTGAAATTTTGATGAATTGCTTGAGTTAAAGCTCATTGACTTGCCAGAGATGAAGCGACCCGATGAAGCTGCAAAAACTGATGACCCAAATTATTGCAAGTATCATAGACTTGTGAGTCATCCTCTTGAAAAATGTTTTGTCTTTAAGGATAGAGTGATGCGATTGGCTAACGAAAATAAAATTATCCTTGATGATGAGAAGGCTAGTTCTAACCATACCTCTATCACGTTTGGGTCACTGGATCCGGTCCAAATATATATCTCTGAAAAGCATGAAGAAGAGCCGGTAGACCAGGACGTTGACTTAGATGGTGATGAGGGTTGAATTCTTGTAATTAGGCGAAGACGCAACAAGTCAAGCTTACGAAAAGAATTATCTGAGCAACCGGTTAGAGGAAAAATGGTGAAGAAATTAGAGAAGCAAAAATCAATTAAGCGCCCCAAAAGGGCAAAGGTTGAAGTGCATCACTACCAAAAACCTCGACCTCTTGTGACTCTAGAGGAATTCTCGCCAAGCTCATTCGACACAAAGTTTAATCAAGGCAATGTCGAGGCATCATGTTTCAATGTGGATAAAGAACAAACAATGAAGGTGCCTCCTACTGTAAAAGAAGGAACAACGAATGAGTCCTCACCAAAAGTGTCTCCAGGGGAAGAAGAAAAAGAAACAAGGGAAATCTCAGAAATGATGTCTCTTTCATCTTCTAAAAAATCTATTGAACTTTCTTCCCAAGAATCACATGTCTGTGATACTAAAATCACATTTACGGATAACGATCTTCTATTTGGTGAAACACTACATAATCGTCCTTTGTATATGGTGGGTCATGTGCTAGAGAAGAAGATAAATAAAATCTTAATAGATGAAGGATCTGGAGTCAACATTTTGCCTATCCACACATTGAAGGAACTTGGCATCACGACTGGGAACTTAGTGAAAGTCGTCTGTTGATACAAGGATTTAATCAAGGTGGGCAGAGGTCCATAGGCTCTATTAAATTAGAGATCCACATGGGAGATTTGCGATCAAGCACATGGATGCATGTGATTGACGCAAAGACATCATATAACATATTACTTGGCATGCCTTGGGTACATGAGAATAGAATTGTCTCATCTTCTTACTATCAATGTTTGAAATATCTTGAAGGTCGAATTGAAAGAAAGATAGTTGCAGATGATAATCCTTTCACCGAAGTGGAGACACACTTTGCGGATGCGAAATTCTATATGAGAAGTTATGTTGTTAAAGGGGTCAAATCCAATGACGTCAAATATATCAAGATTGATAATATCATAAGTAAAAGAATTGATGCAGCTATCGAAAAGGTGAAAATTGACACTAAAGACTCTTGTCCCATTCTTAATGAAGGGAAGATCCTGTCTTCAAAGAAGAAGCAGACTTCTAGGCTTTTCTATGTTTCAAAAAAGAAGAAAAAACAAGATCAATCATCTAAACTCTTCCTATCAGACGGATTGATGCAATAAACTTGTCTGCAAAGTTGCCAGAAAATTCAGTCGCTCAAGCTCAAGTGCTAGATATGGCTTTCCCTACAAAGCGCACAAGAGAAGGTTTTGATCCCAATGCCTACAAGTTATTTGTGAAGGCAGGATACAACCCTAGCGAGCCATCAGCGCTAGGGAAACTCCCATCAGAAGATACAACTAGGAAAGCGCGTGAAGGCCTAGGTTATAGCCAACCGTCGCCAATTCGCATTTCCATAAGAAGGGCCAGTAATAATCATATAACTTTTGAAGACGACGTCACTGCTCCCAATAAAAGGCCTTCTATCTTTGATCGACTTGGTGAAGCGACAACAAGAATTTTTGTGTTTAAGAGGTTAGGTCCTCTGAAGAAGAATAACAAGAACCTGAGAAGTTATTTGAAAGTTACAAAGCCTACTTCACATTTAATTCGAAAGGATTTCAGAAGTTTGATTACTTCTAGGATGAGGCGATGAGTGGAACTTATGGTTTCCTGTAAAGAGGAACTCAAGGCAAAGGTTCATACTGTGGTTTACACCAAAGAGCGCGAGGAAGATGAAGAAAGTGTAGGTTCTTCAAATCATGTTACAATCCAAAATGAGTACGATTCTTTGCCTCAAAAGAAGATTGTGGAAGAGGTAGAAGATATTGTCTCGTGTTGTCATATATCAATCAATGACAATGATCCTGTGGAAGAGGAAGATGCTAAAGATGCTCCACCAGAACTTGAAGAAGGAGTAAAGATCACAATAGATCCTTTGAAGGAAGTTAACCTTGGCACTGATGAAGATCCGAAGCTAGCTTACTTGAGTGTGTTTCTAGAAATTGATGAAGAAGTCGCTTACATGAATATACTCAAAGAATATAGAGATGTATTCGCTTGAAGTTACAAAGAAATGCCTGGATGGAATCCTAAAGTAGCGGTACATCAATTGGCAGTAAAAAATGGTTCTCGTCCAGTTAAACAAGCTCAAAGACGTTTTAGACCAGACTTGATTCCGTTGATATAAAATGAAGTTAACAAACTCATTGAGGCGGGATTTATTCGTGAGGTCAAATATCCTACATGGATTTCAAGTATTGTTCCTGTGAGGAAGAAGAATGGTCAAATTCGAGTTTGCGTTGACTTTAGAGATCTCAATAATGCATGCCCTAAAGATGGGTTTCCTCTTCCCATTCCAGAGTTGATGATTGATGCCACCACTGGTTATGAGGCAATGTCATTCATGGATGGTTCTTCTGGATATAATCAAATCCGCATGTCACCAAAAGATGAAGAACTCACTGCATTTCGCACGCCAAAAGGTATTTATTGCTACAAAGTGATGCCATTCGATTTAAAGAATGTTGGCGCCACATATCAAAGGGCTATGCAAAATATCTTTGACGACTTGCTCCATAAAAATGTTGAATGTTATGTTGATGATTTGGTAGTAAAGTCGAGGAAGAGGGGTGATCATTTGAAAGACTTAAGGATGGTGTTTGAGTTACTCCGAAGATATCAACTAAGGATGAATCCATTGAAATGTGCCTTCGGAGTTACTTCCGGCAAGTTCCTTGGCTTTATTGTGAGACATCGTGGAATTGAAATTAATCAAGCCAAAGTCGATGCAATATCAAAGATGCCTAAATCTCGAGATATTCATGAGTTAAAAAGTCTCCAAGGAAAGTTAGCCTACTTGAGAAGGTTTATCTCAAATCTAGAGGGGAGATGTCAACCATTCAGTCATCTCATGAAGAAAGGTGCTCCTTTTAATTGGGACCAAACATGTAGCGAAACCTTTAAAAGTATCAAACCGTATCTAGCGAAACCTCCGGTTTTGGAAGCCCCTATACCTGGAAAACCATTGATACTCTACATTGCAGCACAAGAAAGGTCTGTAGGAGCCCTGTTAGCTCAAGAGAATAGTGAAGGCAAAGAAAATGCTCTTTATTACATAAGTAGAACGATGACGCCAAATGAGCTAAATTATTCGCCAATCGAAAAGTTATGCTTGGCACTGGTCTTCTTAATTCAAAAGATGAAGCATTATTTTCAAGCTCATGTTGTCCGCCTTATTTCTAGAGCAAATCCCATCAAGTTTATTATGTCAAAACCTGTCCTTAGTGACCGACTAGCAAGATGGTACCTCCAATTCCAATAATTTGAGATTGTGTACATCCCTAAAAAATCTATGAACGGACAAGCACTAGCGAACTTCTTAGCAGACCATCCTATACCAAATGATTGGGAGTTAACTGATGAATTTCCTGATGAAGATGTGATGTTAATTGAAGTTTAACCTCCTTGGAAAATGTACTTTGACGGGGCTGCACATCGCGGCGGAGCTGGTGCTGGTGTGGTGTTCATCACTTCACAAGAAGAGATTCTACCATTCTCTTTTACTCTAAAACAATGTTTCTCCAATAATGTCGCTGAATATCAAGCACTGATACTTGGACTTGAAATGGTCATTGACATGAAACAATTACATTTACAGGTCTTTGGTGACTCTCAATTGGTGATTAATCAACTCTTAAGAAGTTATGAGGTAAAAAAGCCTGAATTGCGACCTTATCATGATTATGCTCAAAAGTTGATAAGATGGCTTGGGGATGTAACCCTTCAACATGTGCGTCGAACAGAGAATAAGAAAGTTGATACATTGGCTACTCTAGCTTCAACGCTAAACCTTCTCGATCAAACGCAAGTAATTGTCTGTAAAAAATGGATAGTACCACCGTCAAATGAGGAAGAATATATTGAAAATAAGCTTGATCCTATCGTCGCCATTGTTGAAGCTGCGAAGGAAGATTGGAGACAACCCATCATTGACTACCTATGTTATGGGATACTTTCAGAAAATCCAAGAAGAAGGACTGACATACGTCGTCGTGCACCTCGTTTCCTTTACTACAAGGATACATTTTATAGAAGATCATTTGAGGGTATGTTATTACGATGTTTGGGAGAGGAAGAAGCGATTCAAGCTCTGCAAGAAGCATACTTAGGAGTATGTGGATCACATCAATCTAGAACAAAACTTCATTTTCACATAAAGAGGATGGGGTATTACTGGCCAGCCATGGTGAAAGATTGCTTATATTATGCCAGGAAATGCGATGCTTGTCAATTTCATGCGAATTTCATTCATCAGCCACCAGAAGTATTGCACCCAACCATCGCATCTTGTCCATTTGACGCTTGGGGACTGGATATTGTAGGACCATTACCAAAGTCTTCTGGTGGACACTTGTACATCTTGGCCGCAACTGATTACTTTTCAAAATGGGCTGAAGCTGTCGCTCTTAAAGAGGTGAAGAAAGAGAATGTTGCAAATTTTATCCAAGTAAATATTATCTATGCTGTGGCATCCCTCGCTATATAATAACAGACAATGGCAAACCATTTGATAACAAGCTAATGAACAAGATTTGTGATCTTTTTGACTTTAAGCAGCGTAAATCTTCTATGTACCATGCTGCCGCTAATGGTCTTGCTGAAGCATTCAATAAGACTCTATGCAACCTGCTCAAGAAAGTTGTCTCCAAATCCAAACGGGATTGGCATGAAATGATGGAAGAAGCTTTGTGGGCATATAGGACAACACATCGCACACCAAATCAAGCAACACCATATTCACTTGCTTTTGGAGTTGAAGCAGTCCTGCCACTCGAGCGTCAAATACCCTCCTTAAGACTTGCTATTCAAGAAGGGCTCACTGAGGAAGAAAATGCTCGATTGCGTCTTGCTGAGTTAGAAGCACTTGATGAAAAGAGGTTAGAAGCCCAACAAAACCTTGAGTGTTATCAAGCTCGTCTATCTCGTGCTTTTAATAAGAAGGTTCGCTTGAGGTGCTTTCAAGTAGGAGATCAAGTTCTCGCGGTAAGAAGACCAATCATTACTTCGCACAAGTCTGGGGGCAAATTTACCTCAAAGTGGGATGGACCATATGTCGTACAAGAAGCATATTCAAATGGTGCTTACAAGCTTGTTGATGCTAATGGCTTAAGGATCGGTCCTATTAATGCCAAATTTCTAAAGAGATACTATCCTTGAAGGAAGATGATGCTCCTTAAGGTACGAGCCTAAACTGCATGTCACTCCTGGCCCGCAAGAGTATAAACTGTGTACGGCACAATTAAAAAGAAGAATAATCACTCAAATTCCCAGAACTACATTGTGACTTGATCCTCTTTATTGAGGTACGTAGGCGCTTAGAATCATATTCTAAGTTCAGTTGCATGAGTTTCAAAAAAAATGTTCCCACTTGATCTATTGCATGAAAGTCAAAGCGATATATATTTTATTTTTATCTTTTGTCTCATCAAACTTAAGACTTGCACGAATGGGTTTATGGAAGGGGCAAACCCTTACAAAATATGAATCTCTTATTAGTACGGTGGAAGTCTTTAAATTAGATCAAGTATGAAATTGGAGTCTTTATATTCTTCGAGTTTATTATTTGAAGTATCCAGATTCTCTAAGTATACAGGTTGAAGTATTCAAATACTCTAAGTATGAAGGTAAGACTTCAAGCATATAAGTAGAAGTCTCCAAATGCGTATGTAATTGAACTCCATGCCTAAAGGTGCACGAGATTTGTCCCTTCGCACCTTAAGCTAGCTTTGTTGCGGATTATCCCTCAATAGATCATCGAATTAATATGTTTCAAGGTGGACAAACTTTTCCCTTTGCACCTTAAGTTGACTTTTTCACTAGTGTATATTTAAAAGGATCTTTAAATGTTTCATGCCTTAAGGTGGACGATATTTGTCCCTTTGCACCTTAATCTATCTTTCTTGCGAGCTTATCCTTCAACGAATCTTTAAATTTCTATGTCTTAAGGTGGACAAACTTGTCCCTTTGCACCTTAAGCTAGAGTTCCGACGGATTTATCTTTAAAAGGATCTTTAAATTTCCATGCCTTAAGGTGGACAATATTTGTCCCTTTGCACCTTCAACTGGTCTTTTCACGGGTTTATCCTGTCTCAAGTTGGTTAAGCATTCAGGACCTTGTAACACCTTGAGTTTATCTTCAAGGCGGGAGCGTTACACGGTATTCTAGTAAAGCTTCATGGTCAAACATTCAGGACCTTGTAACACCTTGAGGTTATCTTCAAGGCGGGACCGTTACATGGTATCCTATAAAAACTTCAAGTTGGTCAAGCATTCGGGACCTTGTAACACCTTGAGTTTATTTTCAAGGCGGAAATGTTACACGGTATTCTAGTAAAGCTTCATGGTCAAACATTCAGGGCCTTGTAACACCTTGAGGTTACTTAAAGCTTCAAGTTGGTCAAGCATTCGGGACCTTGAAACACCTTGAATTTATTTTCAAGGCGGGAGCGTTACACAGTATTTTAGTAAAGCTTCATGGTTAAGCATTCGAGACCTTGTAACACCTTGAGGTTATTTTCAAGGCGGGGGCGTTACACGGTATTTTAGTAAAGCTTCATGGTTAAGCATTCGGGACCTTATAACACCTTGAGGTTATCTTCAAGGCGGGAGCGTTACACGGTATTCTAGTAAAAGCTTCAAGTTGGTTAAGCATTCGGGACCTTGTAAAACCTTGAGGTTATTTTCAAGGCGGGCACATTACACGGTATTCTAGTAAAGCATCAAGTTTGTTAAGCATTCGGGGCCATGGAACACCTTGAGAGTTTTATTTATTTATTTTGTTAAGGCATGGACCATTTTTATGTGATAAATCCTTCCATTATGTAGCCTCCATAAAATATAAAATTCCCTTGGCTGATCTACAAAAAAAAAAAAAAGAAAATACAAGTGAAGGAGAGATTGTTACCCGTCAAGATGTTTTAGACTCGAAAGGTATTAAATCTTGAATCTTGGATGTGTTGTAGACCTTTATGTCTAGATTAAGAATCACCAAGTGGATTGTGATTTCGCTGTTCCAACGTCAAGACACGAGATTTTTAGTAAGGCACACAAATCTGAAAATTTTTAGCATAGCAGAATCTAGAGCTAACTTTAAAAAATCATCTAGAAAGATTCTGAAGGTGTTAAATTTTGAATTTTGGATATGTTAGAGATCGAAAAGTCTAGTTTCTGAAAAATCAAACGTTTCATGATTTTGATTTTTCTATAATGAGATATGAATTTTCTACGACGAACATGTCAGGCTGTAAAAAAAGTGACGAATTTTTAGCATGACAGAATCTAGAGCTAACTTCAAAAATCATCTAGAAAGATTCTGAAGGTATTAAATTTTGAATTTTGGATATGTTATAGATCAAAAAGTCTAGTTTCTGAAAAATCAAACGGTTCATGATTTTAATTTTTCTACAATGAGATATGAATTTTCTACGACGAACATGTCAGGCTGTAAAAAAAATGACGAATTTTTAGCATGACAGAATCTAGAGCTAACTTCAAAAAATCATCTAGAAAGATTCTGAAGGTATTAAATTTTGAATTTCGGGTATGTTGGAGATCTAAAAGTCTAGTTTCTGAAAAATCAAACGGTTCATGATTTCGATTTTTCTACAATGAGATATGAATTTTCTACGACAGATATGTCAAGCTGTAAAAAAGTGACGAAAATAAATAAAAAAAGATGAAAAATTACCTTGAGTATGCCCTTTTCGTCGTAGACTTACAATCTGTAATTGAAGATAAAATTATGGAGACAATGTATCTATTTATAGATGTCATGTGGTGGGATAGAATCATTCTCCTAGTTCAATTACAATTTCTTTTTTTGCTTGGGCAATAAAACATAATATGAATATGAAATTGAGTAGGATTACAATTCCTAGTTCAATTACAATTTCTTTTTGGCTTGGGCAATAAAACATAATATGAATATGAAATTGAGTAGGATTACAATTCCTAATTCAATTACAATTTCTTTTTGGCTTGGGCAATAAAGCATATATATGAATATGAAATTGAGTAGGATTACAATTGTTAATTCAATTATAATTCATTTTTAACTAAAGTGAATTTAGTAACCAGTTAATGCTTCAAGCCTAGTCTCTAAAAGATAAAATATCTCGACAAGACTTGAAGCAGGGGGCATTTGTAATCATTTAAAATTTATTAAATATAAATTTATAAAATGATTCGGATAATATTGAATTCATAAATATATTAATCCAAAAAAATATTGTGGATTGATATAATTGAGTTAAATATTTAAGTCCAATAAATATGGATTTAATTAAAGTCTAAATTAATTGATTTGGGCGGCATTGGATGAACCCAATTTGTTAAACCCAATCTCATCTCATTCTAGAGCCCATCTTGGCGCCACGTGTGCAGATGATGTGGCATGCCAAGTCAAATAAGAAAACCAATAGAATCATGACATGCGTCAAAGATGACAAGCTCACTCCATAAAGCCCAAATGTCATGTCACTTAAATCTGATTGGCTGAACGGAATCCTATTCCAATCGCAACTCCTCTATTCTAAAACTATAAATAGGGGTCCTCATAATTCAGAAAAGGAAGAGAAAATTCTAAACAAGAAGCTAGAGAAACTCTATGGTACAAACGCCATTTAATTCTCTACAAAGCTACAAGTTTAAGAATTCAAGCATTCAAGTTCAAGAACGATCAAGATCAAGATCACCGAATTCAAGAACAAGCTCGAAGCCCTTGAGTTCAAATAAAAGTCAAGATCAAGATAAAGTTCAAGTTCAAGTTAATCATAGATTCAAGAACAAGCTTTAAAGCCCTTGAATTTATATTTGAAAAGGCGAATTCAGAGGAATTAGAGATTGTAATACTCGCATTTGAAATAATAAAATCGATTGTTGCTATAATTTTTCGTTCTTGGTTATTGTTTTCTTGACGCGAATTTTATTGTCTACACTCCTATTTTGATTGTTTGAATTGTAGAATGGTGCTTTTCCATATATATATATATATATATATATATATATATATATATATATATATATATATATATATATAATAAAGAAACTCAAGTGATTAGGTAAGAATTTACCTAATTTTGAATGATATTTTGATGTCAATTTAAAAAATAAAATATTTTTTACGACAAAAATAATAGAATGATTATTATTATTTATACCATATTATCTATAATGAAAACCTTAATTTGATTAATTCAATAATTGTATTGTCATTTGTTAGATTACACTTTACACCTTAATGTGAGATTTTTCAACATGAATCTAAATTTAGTTTGGTCCAATATCAAATATCGGTCCTAATGTGAGACTTCTAATGTGAATTCAAATTTAGTTGGTCCAATACTAAATTTCACAAAGAATATCCAGAAATAGCACAACAAAAAATCTTTTTAAAAAGTAGAACTAGTAAGAATCGAACACACAATACTACATCATTCCAAGCATCACAAACTACTAGGCTACAACAATTTGTTGTGTTAATAGTGTAGCTACGAGAAAATAATACTCCCTCCGTCCGTCATTGTTTGTCATATTGCGCTTTTCGAAAGTCATTTTGACTAATTTTCAAAGTTAACTTAGATCATAATAATTTGATATTGTAAATAAAAAAGTTAGATATTCTAAAATTATATGAAAAGTACTATAAATTGCAATTTTTTTGCATATACAGTAAAACCTCCATAAATTTTATACTCGATAAATTAATAATATATCTAAAATAATATTTTCCTCCAGTCACGACTTAGGCCAATGAAAAAAATCACATATTTCGATAAGATAATAAGATGATCTATTTTCAGAAGACCCCTATATAAATATATGGTCTCATTAATATCATAAATTAATAATTCTTTAAAGTACAAACATATCTAAGACAATTAAGTGAAATCTGATTATATTGTGTTCTGTTTTATCTTAAAATTTAAATAAAGTTGAAGCTCATCTTTAACTTTTCTTATTGCTTTTTAGAACTCTGGTGTTGTCTTTTCTAACTACATCATAAGATGCGATAAGTGTTTCTTTACGCGTATCTGGTTCCAAATGTACAATATCATCTTCAACTTCATCATCAACATTGTTTTTTTCGATTATATCCACAATTTCTTCAAAACTCTAGACCTCTGAACAAGTATCACTTTCACTCGGATAATCCAATAGGTTATTGACATCCATTTTATTATGATAACTGAGATCATTAATCATGACCTCAAGTTCATGAATGATATTTTTACAAGTAGGTTCGTTCAGATTCTCTGAAATTGCATATCCCAAACGATTTTTACAGTATCAAAAATAATTTGCTATTGTCTCTTGTTGAACATTTGTTGTTCAAACAAGAATTGCATAATTGACATCATCCAAAACATTGATCTTTGTTGGATCATTTTGTCCCACTCCATATCCTTCTAATATCCTACGATAAATTATGTTCGATAATACATCTTGAATGTTCTTATTATCACAACATCACAACATTGAAATTAAAAAGATACGATGATTATGATGTATTCGTTGTGCTTTATGTATGATATATTGATATTTTTTTAATGTAAAATTGATAAATATGATACATAAATTAGTAAGATACAATAATTTTGAGATAATCAAAATTAACCTTCATCAAATCCTATTCTAATTTATTGATTAAATAATATTTCTATAAAGTATAAAATTTCATGGTTTCATCTATATTAATTATAGTGTTTTTACTGTAATATGAAAAAAAATATTTTGTACTGTTAATCAATATTTTTATAGTTTCATATTAAAAAAAATTATGACAAATAATATGAGATGAAACGAATAATAAATTTTTTTTAAAAAGTGCAACTTGTTGAAGCGTTACAAAGCAAAATTCATGTGTCATCCAAAATGTCTTTTGTGCATGATGTCTCTTTCTATATGATTTTACACGTGTTTTTATATTAATAGAATAGTAAATATTGATAGATAGAGGGGCATTTAGGCAATATATCTATCTCACAGTACATATATCTGCTGGTCGGAGAACCAATTTCAGTATTGGGAGGAGTCGCCGGAAAAAAATGCAGTCAGCAGAGCAGCTTGTGCTTGAACTAAGCAATCCCGATCTTAGAGAAAATGCTCTTCTTGAACTCTCTAAGGTATATAAATTTGACCTAATCTTCTTCTGGATTTTTCTTTTTCATGAATTTCGGAGAAATGTAAATTATGATTTTTTTGTTTGCTGTAGCAAGGTTTTCTGGTAGAGTAATCAATATGATATGTGTGATATACAAAAATTGTCACGGAAGTGGGGGTGGTGTTAAGTTTTTTTTTATGAAGTTTTGCGGAAAGGGCGAGTATGGGTTAAAAGTTAAAAACGATGATCAATTTTTTAATCCAGTGATTTTTACAATAGAAGTGTTAGGGGTATCGTATTGAATTTTTCGTTTTCGCCTAGCTTGTGTAGTTGGAAATGTGATCAACAAGTTTTGTTCAAAGAAGACAAGAGGTCAAAATTGTGATTTGAGTGAATGGATATAGTAGGTTTCTGAAAACTGTTTTGGATGGCAGTTAGTCAGACAGTTTAATTTTGGAAATAGGAAGGATTTTCCTAATTTAGAGTTCGAGCACTGATCATGGGAATAATGCTCTAATGAAAGCAATTTAGGTTTTGGTGTGTGAGCTTTTATATCTTGTTTCTAGAACTCTAATCTTTTCTACCGAGAGAAAAACCCTTAAAAAAGTTGGTAAAGAATGTGCATAGTTATTCGAGCATGTGCTAACACAAGTAGCTCCTATGACTGTAGCCATTCTCTCGAAATGGGGCTCCCTAATCTCCTATTGGTTGATTGAATCATGAGCTTGAATAAGGGGCTAACTAGCTAACTATCCTACTTAATTAATGTATTGCTGTTTATGGTTGAGTACTTTCTATCTTCGCTAATTTTTTTTATCACGTAGAGTCTAAATCTACCTTTTTGGGTTGTTCAAATTACCTGGCTTGTCCCATTGGTGACAAGATCAATAAGTTTTGCCTAAAGGGAGAAAGCGGTGTCAAAAATTAAGAATTGAGTGAATTAGATGTAGTAAGCTTCTGAAAACTATTTAGAATGGTTGTTAGCGAGACAATTTAATTTCAGAAATATGAGGGATTTCTTTTTATTTTAGGATTCTAGCACTGGGAAGGGGAATAATGCTAATGAAAGCAATTTAGGTCTGGTGCGTGAGCTTTTATATCTTGTTTCTAAAACTCTAAATCTCTTCTACCGTGAGAGAAACCCTTAAAAGTTGGTTAAGAATGTGCTATTCGAGCCTGAGCTAACCCTTGTAGCTCCTTTGAAGGTAGCCATTGTCTCGAAATTGGGATCCTAAATCTTCTTGGTTGATTGAAGATTATCTTGAATAAGGGGCTAACTAGATGAAGTATCCTACTTAATGTATTGCTGTTTATGGTTGACTAATTTGTGTCTTTGCTACTTTTTGTATCACATGGATTCTAAAGCTACCTGTTTTGGTTGTTTAAATTACTTGGCTTGTCCCGTCGGCAACACACTCAAGAAGTTTTGCCTAGAAGGGGCATATGGGATAAAAAGTTAAGAATTTGAGTGCACAGATAAAGTAAATTTGTGAAAACTATTAAGGATGGTTGTTAGTCCGAGAGTGTAAATTTGGAAAATATGAGGAATATTTCGTTTTAGGATTCCAGCACTGGGAAGGGGAATGATGCTAATGAAAGTAATTTATGTTTTGGTGTGTGAGTTTTCATACCTTGTTTCTAGAACTAGTATCTTTTTATTGTGAGAGGAGCCCTTAAAAGTTGGATAAGAATGTGCACCACTATTTGAGCTGGTGCTAACACTTGTAGCTCCTTTGATGGTAGCCATTCTCTCTAAATTAGACTCACGATCTCCAATTGGTTAATCGAGGATAAGCTCGACTACGGGGTCTAACTAGCTAAAGTATGCTACTTAATATATTGCTGTTTATAGTTGACTACTTTGTGTCTTTGCTACTTTTTGTATCACGTTAAGTCTAAAGCTACCTGTTTTAGTTGTTCAAAGCTCTAGATCACATTAGTTAGATTTATCATCTTTGGGGATTTATCTGTTGCTTTTGTGATAGAAACATATATAAATTTTTGGGTATGCTACCTGTTTTATGTTTATATGTATATATATTAAGGAGTAACAAATATGCATGATTACAAGTTATGGAATTGCCATGTTAGCTTTCCTATATTTTCTGTCTGTTGAGGAGTTTTGATTCGGTGAGAAAGGAACGCAATCGGAATTTTTTTCGACAAATAAGAATAATTTTTTTTTGTTGGTAAAACTTCAGTATCAAGATTTACTGAGTTTTACAAAAGTTTTCTGGATTTTATCCCTTCATAACAGTAAAGATTCCAGGAAATTCAGCATGATAGAACATCATTAATAGAAGGTTTAGACCATAGTTTTAGATATTGGATACATATATTCATCACAAAAAGCAGCATTTCCTTCTTTCCCTCAAAGCTTCTACTGTTTCTGTCTGACCAAACAGTCCAACAGAATGCATAAAGGAGTGGTCTTCATTATCAGATTCTGTTTCTTCCTTATCTTCTGGTCCTGCCAGCTGGACAATGCTTCGTTTAAATTCTGGCATTACCTCGTGAATTCCATGTAGATTCAGGAACATGCACCTAACCAAAACATGTTTGCAATGTAAGAATAATTGAGTCAGTTTCAGAATTTCTTCGAATAGATAGCACCAACTACATTAATTAAACCCTTCCTTTGTAGGTTTATCTGTTCAGACATGGAATAATTACAGCTTCCCTGAGCAAATCTATGCACCAATTACATAAATTAAAACCCTTCCTTTGTAGGTTTATCTGGTCATACATGGAAAAATTACAGCTTTCCATGAGCAAATTGGGAAATTTTGGATTGCTGAAACCTTTTGTTGGTGGAATTACCATATAAATTCTTCCATCATACTTGTAGGTAGTGACTGAAGACGTGCTTACATGCACATAATATTCTTCCTTCATGAACACTGGTGATATGAATTGGAAAAATTTCTGTTCAAGCATTTCCCAACTGCACAGCATTCTTCTGTCAGCGAATTGAGCAACATTAGAGCTTGCTTTGACTGCAACTGATACAATAGTGTAGAATAATCACTAATTTCTTCTTTCATACAATATTATCAGCGAATTATTTAGTATTGCTCTAGTGATTTATTTTTTATCTCTTTTTACCCATCTACATATATTTTTGTGCAATGTGAGTAATGTTTGACGTTTTGTGCTGGATAGTCTTCTGTTTTCTTTTTCTTTTCTTTATTTCTTGATTTTGCCCTTCAAAGAGAAAATTGTTAAATCTTGTTTTCCTTTTCCAGAAGAGGGAATTATTCCAGGATTTAGCGCCATTACTATGGAACTCATTTGGTACAGTTGCTGCGCTCTTACAGGTAATCTTTGAAGTGTTTCATTCTAGTTCTTCAGATTATACCAACCTATACTATTACACTGCCATATTCCTCCATTTGTCTGTACAAAATTTCTAGTGCCTTACTGTTTTATTGGTAGTGATTTACACTTCGTAAAAATTGAAAGGAAGGGCTCGGTGAAACATCTGAATGGCCTTGTTACAGACCGAAGCCTGGCTTGACACTTTCTGAACAAAAGAATGAGCTAAAATCATAGGGAATCAAATGAAGGGGTGAAATAGCGGCGGAGCGATTTAGAATGCCATTCTGGAAAGCTGTTATCAATTAATTTAAGCTGTAATTCAGGAGTAGAACTTTCATGGTATCTTTTGCTTTGTGGATAAAGTGAAAAATAATGGATGGTAAAAACTGATTGCTCATGTGAAATCTTGTGATGATAAAAGAGGTTGTGAAGTTTTGGAGGGGTTTGGGGGGGGGGGGAATATTTCTCTCACTGGTTCTTCCGCTCCTGTAATTTGTAATCAGCTGATGGCGTTTTGCTTATTTTAGTGAAGGAAACTGGATAATGAGTGACAGTTCAGTTGAATATAGAACTGGATTACCTTCTTATTGGTGGGAGAGGAGAGGAACAGAAAAGATGGTATGGTGAAAACTGGAATGTGTGTATTGTGAAAATACTAAATGATCATCTTGATGCTTTTTCCTTGATTGTCTGAGATAAATGACAAGAAATGAGCTTCCTTCATGTGCAAACAATCTCATCTTTGTTGAGTGTCCAACACTTCCGACATCCTAAAGCTCCAGCTAAGAAGATACTTCAATGTGAAACTAAGCTTACTCCTTATAATAGAAAATGGATCCCAATCGTATGAATTCTACTTCTTAAAGTTTTTCTTGGAACTTGACAACTGTTTCTCTATATTTGTTTTCCTTTGTGCTGTAAGTTTACATGCATTACATGCTTGCAGGAGATAGTTTCCATCTACCCTGTTTTATCACCGCCAAACTTGACTCCAGCACAATCGAACAGAGTTTGCAATGCTTTAGCACTTCTTCAGGTATAGAAATTTCTTTTACAATGGAATTCTTTTAGTTGATTCCTTGTGCTGTTTTCCTTACTCATGTCTCATCAACAATTTGTAAAGTAATGAGTACTGTCAGCTGTCATGTAATATTCCATCATGATGAATAATAGATTTCTGTTAACCGAAAAAGCTTTTTCCATTCTCCATTAGGATTATTTGTTCAGCAGTAGGATGTCGAAATTAGATTTGTTTGGGGGTTTTATGTATCAAGAGGAGAGGGAGGAAGGAGAAGAGCATCCTGGGGGACTCACATTAATCCAGTTGCGTGTTGCATATTGTTCAAATCCTATTTATGGTAGCTTTTGCACTTGTTAAGAGAAAAGAGCAAACTTCTTTCAATGACTATTAATACTTGGAACACTTGGCATATCAAGAGTCAAATATTTTCATACATGTACTTTTAAGGAATTGTAATCACTATAATTCTTCATTTAATTCTTATGTGGGTCAAATATAACTAATGGCTCTCTTTCCTCCCATTTTATTTTGCAGTGTGTAGCCTCTCACCCTGACACGAGAATGTTGTTTCTCAATGGTAATCTTTTTCCTTCTTTTATGGGTTTTGCTCAATGGTGATCATGGTCTTTTTGTATGCAGAACCTCTTTGGCTTTACTTTAAGTGGAAGGCTTTATTTTGTGTAGGGTTATCAATGGTACGGTTTCAGAGCTAGACTATGTAGAACTAGTAACAATGAATTGATAGACTATGGAAACTTATACCATATCAATTTTTTTGGTTATTTTATTTTGCATAACCTCCTTCCAGGTTTGGGGTAAGATTTACATACACACTAACCCACCCTCCCTAGAGCCCACTACTGGGATTACACTGGGTATGTACAACCAAAATCAGACTTTTCAAAACCATCCCATCATCTCTGTTTCTCTTCAATATTAGTACTGTTCGGTTAATTGTTGGTACTTATAGAAATGTCATGTAGTAGTTACAGGTAAAAATTAGAACACGATAACATGCATACTTTTGTAAGACTTTTGGCAAACAATTTCTAGACATTTTTACCTTTAGAAGGTATTGAATCAAGGGAACATTCTTTACAGTGGTGTAGAACAAAGTTAAACTAAGACAATTTAAATCAAACAAGAAGGAAAAATTCAGTCAATATGTGGTACTGAAAAACCAAGTCTACTAAGATTGAGTATCCAATTAGAGAAATTTAAGATCATATAAGAAGAAAGACTTGTGATACCCTGTAACTTGTTGCTCAAGACAGTTGGAATAACTTAGCTTATTAGTAGAAGTGCTAGAATTAATGTAGTTTTATAGGAATAGCATAATAGGTTTCGTAGTTGGGACTTTGGGTGTTAATTACTTGTTCTTGTTCCTTCTCAAAAAACTTGTAGTCATACAATTCAAGTCAAATTTTAATTTTTTATTATTTTAGTGCTTAAAATAAAATACTTTTCACAAACTTATTCCGTAAGGATGCTCTAAGTGCGGAGATTTGAGATGTTAGATGTGGATGGTTTTAGTAGAGATAGATGTAGACTGAACAAGTATTGGGTAGAGGTGATTAGATAGGATAGGACGCAATTTCAACCTACCGAGGATATGACCGTAGATAGGAGGTTGTGGAGGAAACAAATTAGGATGGAAGATTGGTAGGTAGTAGAGCATTGTCTCGCTTATCTTTCCACACTAGTAGTTTAGCTTTATTGTAGGAGTTTTTGTCCTTTGATGTATGTTATTACCTGTCGTTTCTTGCACACCTCGATTATCATATTACATTGTTGTAGTTACATTTCTTTTTTGTTAAAATGATTTGACACGCTTTCTATAGTATTTTGTCAAGATTCCTTCACTCTTATTAGTTTTTTTTTTTTTTTATTTTTTTATAATCTGCTTCGAATTTTTTTTCTCTTGAGCTGAGGGTCTATAGGAACAACCTCTCTACGAGCTAGGGGTAAGGTATACATTCTACCCTCCTCGGACCCCACTTGTGGGTTTACATGGGTCTATTGTTGAAACTTATTTAGTACTGTTCAGTAATTTTTGGCTTTATTTTTATAAAATTTAAACCCTACTAATTATTTGGTACGGTTATGAATTTGATAAAAACCTTGGTTTTATTAAAAGAGACCTAATAATCGGTTCAGTATTGTTCGGTTAAGTCGGTTAAGTTGATTTTTAAAAAATCATTGGCACCCTAATTTAAGGGAAAGAAAATGCTATATCCTTGTACATCTATTTTCTTGAGCATTGTAGTCGACATCTTAGTTTCAGTTGAATCACGAATCATAAATCAAGGCAATGAAAAATTTCTCTGACTGCATTGAATTGTCTTATTACATTATTATAAAGAGTGCTTAATTGCTAGAAAATCGGTTTTTACTTTCATTTGCAGTTGTACTCCAATGTAGTTGTTGCTTTCACGAAAAATGGCGACATAACACCTGGCTAAAATCATTGATATTCTTTTGATTTCTTCCCCGGAGATCAAGCAATAGATACCTTCCTTTCTTGCCTATTCTTCAATTTTACTGTCACTTCTTTGCTGTCTTTATTTTCTTGCCTGTCCTATTTTATTACATATGTTTTTAGTAGATGACCTATCAGAGACAACCTCTTTATGCCACGAAGGTGGGGGTAAGTTCTGGTCCTTCCTACCCTCCCCAGACCCATGCACTGGGTATGTTTTTGTTGTATTTTCAGTCCCATGCTGGTCAGGTTTTGTAATTTCTCCTCAACTTAGGGATCCCAAGTTGGAGGAAAATAGATTTGTTTTTCGTATAGGGCTTTATCGAGGTTAGTCATGTGGGCATGTGATGTTGCAAATCATTAAGTTTCTTATCCATCAGGTTTGAGACGAGAAGTGCTGAACCCTTACGTACTTGGAAGATTATATCTGTGAAAGGTGATATCAGATGATCAAGTTAGTTGATGTGTGATACTCAGTGGACTATATTGGTGAAAGCACGTGATTACTACTTTCACTTGATTTCACGAGATACATCAAACATTTTTCTACTTTACGATGCATGTTTCAAGATCTAAACAACTTTACTGTGATGATAAGTGTTCTGATTTGAGTGTGTTCTTACTTTCTCCTAATCTGGTAAAATGTTCCAAACTGCAGCACATATTCCGTTGTACTTGTACCCTTTTCTGAATACAACAAGCAAATCAAGACCTTTTGAATATCTGAGGCTTACTAGCTTAGGTGTCATTGGTGCCCTTGTGAAGGTAATACTTATACCGTATTTCGCTGATATCTTCTCTTTCAGTATAACCATAATCAGTGCTTATTTGGAAATCTGAAGATGCTATTTATGGTACCTAGAGATATCGTCCAAATATGCAATATATATTTAACACGTGGCACATACTTTTTGTAGCTCGACCTAGTGAAATTTCATGTGGTAAAAGTGCAACGTTCATCATATGAATCTGGTTGTTTTTTGTTTCTCCATTTTGGATGACTTTAAAATAATATTGGTGTGATTTCTTTGAAGGTTGATGATACTGAAGTTATCAGTTTTCTACTATCAACTGAAATAATTCCCCTGTGCCTGCGCACAATGGAGATGGGCAGTGAACTGTCAAAAACGGTTGAGTGCTTCCTCAAATCCCTTTTCTTGTTTATTTTGGTCATACAATCATAATATTGTCGTCATATTCTTCCGGTACCAAATGAAAGACAACTGATGCTGCATTATATTCTGTTCATGACTAATTCTGTTTTGATTATTTCCAGTTACATCTTCGTTGAGTTTATATCAAGTTTCGCTACATCTAATTTAGAGTCATCCTGACAGGTTGCAACTTTCATTGTGCAAAAAATACTTCTAGATGATGTTGGTTTGGATTACATATGTACCACAGCAGAAAGATTTTTTGCAGTTGGGCGAGTATTGGGGAATATGGTTGGCGCACTTGCTGAACAGCCTTCGTCAAGGTTACTGAAGCACATAATTAGGTGCTATCTTCGCTTGTCGGACAATCCAAGGTGAGACTTCTACACTTCAAATATCCCTTCAGCTTTGTTATGTATAAAATATCAGGTCTCATGCCTCGTCTGGTGGACGCCTTTGAGCTAATGCTGATGTGCATTGTTTACGTCAGGGCATGTGATGCACTAAGAAATGGTCTCCCTGATATGCTTAGAGACAACACCTTCAGTACCTGTCTTCGTGTATGTACATTTTCAATTCAAGTTCTTCATCTGTTCCGATAATCTCTTAGCTTTCTCTCAATCTTCCGGTTGTTATATGATATATGATATACCGTTGTGCTCGCTCAACAGGACGACCCTACAACTAGGAGGTGGCTACAACAATTGATCAACAATGTTAATGGTGCCCGTGTTGCTCTACAGGCAGGTGGATTTGATCATATGCTGATGAACTAAGTGGAGACAATAATTTAATCTTTACTTTCGTTGTCCCGGAATTGATTAACAATGTTCAGTTAAGAATTCACTCTCTGAAAACTGTAGTGTGGTAGAATCTGTTTTGGATATTTGTAGTGTAATTTGAGGATGCTCAACTTTGCATCTTCATTGGAGCAAAGATTCGTATAATTTATCGGTAAGTCTGCAGGTTCATGTAACTATTTGTAGTGTGCATTTTAGCAATTCGTCTATGGTTCTCTCTTTTAATAATTCGAGGGAAAAGGGCTAAAAATATCCTGAATTGGGTCAAGTTTATCCCTCCTTGCGTTTCTGGGTTTAAATGCCCTTCTTGTTACACCTTTGGCTAAAAGTGTAATAGCAAAGACATTTCTAATCTAAACAAATGACAAGATAAATTTGACCTATTTCGAATAGTTCGGGTATTTTTATCATACGTGCTTAGCTTCATTTTATATCAGAATTTTCAATGTGAAAGATTTTGGAAATTTAAAGCTATATACATAAAGGACTACCTACCAATAACTAGTATTATCAATTTTACAAAGAAAACTAAAACAAGATATAATATTCTAATTTCTAGTTCACTAGGACGTTTGGTAGATCGTATTATAGAAGATAGTGCCTGTAATAGGATTGTGTATTGCTAATACTTTATTTGGTATGTTTTTTCTTGTTACGCATTGGTTATACACTTTATTGTATATTGAGGAGTGTACTATCTATATAATAAATTTCTAGGTATTTATAATGCTAAGAATTTAATACATGCATTAGCATAGTTAAAGACTCAATTATCCCTTAAAATCGCGTTGAACTTCCAAAGAAAGCTCTACTGGCTTGGGACAAAGCTTGTCAACCTATAAATCAAAGCAGCAACAGTAAATGCTACCAAATTTGCGGTAAAAGTTATATTTAGAGCTTGTTTGGGTGGATTTAAAAGTCGATTTTTGACTTTTGAAAGTGTTAGGTAAATATTTAAAAAAGATAATTTAAAACAAGTCAAAAATAACTTAAAAATCAAAAATATAAAATAGTTCTCCCCATACTTTTTATTTTTTAACTTAAAAGTCATTCAGTTTAACTTATTATTTTTAACTTGAAAATTAATTTTTTAAATCAATCGAATCGGATTCTTAACAGAGCTGAAATACATGAGATGGAGTAAAGCTTTGAGGCAGTTACCTCTAATGCTATGAGTCTAGGAATTGCACAGTAGTTTGCTGAAGTAATGGGGCTCTTTGTCCCTTTACTTAGTCTTTTTGCTGTACTCCACTGTTCAATTTTAGTTGGTAAAATAATGCGTGATATACTTTATTTAGTACTATTTTATACATTTTATAAAATAAACTTTATCGAAATTGTTATTACGGTATCAAAGTTTGAAAAGGAGTTTTTACTCTTTATTTAATAGTGTATTTTAAAGGTATATATATGTTTATATGGATATAAAAAATATTGTATAATTATAACCAGTAATGTATTCATGTGGATATATATAAACTTTTAAATATACTATTAAATAGTTCAGAGTAAAAGGGCCTCCGTAAAATTTGATATTGTACAACAATTTCGGCCAAAGTTGAAATATTTTCAAACCATTTTCCCTGTTTTGTTTGAGAAATACTATATTTTAAAAATTTTAGAAAATACATTATACGAGTAATTGTTTCAAAATATTTTTTTTGTATGTGTGATACATAACACCATAACACAAAGTTTATGTATCAAGTATACATTTATATTGGACATAATAAACAATAATATAAGATTCAACAACATTAGAGTTATCTATCAGTATCTTAAATATGAACATGATACATTGTATAAAAAAAGGTTATTATAGCAGTGATATATCGAATCAATAATAACACTAACGAAGATTAATTTAAGAATTATATAAATGAGACACATTAATAATATGTGTCTTTGATAGTGATGATCGTGCAATGGTAGATTCAAATTTTTTTTTCAACAATAGATGTATTAAAAGAAAATAAATATCTTTCTAGAAAAATTTTCAACCACGATATGATTAACTAAAATTGCAAAAGTTCAATCAGAATAGGGGGCATAGGTAATTTATTTATTTTTAAATTGAAAAAAATAATAAAAGAAATTAAAGTGATGGAAAGAAATCATCATTAATTGAAAAAATAAAAGATTTGAAATTGAAAAATAGATTAGTTAATGTAATTATGAAGATATTTGTGGCTGAAAGAAAATCATACGAATGCGATTCAAATTCATTTATGGGGATGATGGGAGGGAAAAAAAAGAATTTTTGATATTTTTTTAAATGGTGGAGAAAAATAAGCAAATATGATAACAAATAGTGTGTAGTTAAGTAATTATCCCTAAAACTTAATACTCCTTTCATCCTTTTTTACTTGTCCAATTTGACTTCTTATTTGTTATTTTGACAAATTAAGAAAAGACAATATCTTTTACTCCTATCGTACTTTTTTTTCATGTAATATCTTTCTATAAATAGTTGATTCATAATATTCCTTTTCTCCCTAATTACTTGTTCATTTTTTCTTTTATAATTGTCTCTAATTACTTGTTTATTTTGACAAATCAAGAAAGAAATAAATTTTTTTATCTATTATATCCTCAATTAATTATTTTGAAAAAGATATAGCTTTTTGAAAATCTTAAATTTTTTATTAATTCACTTCATAATTAATAGGGATAAAATAATAAACTGACTATGTCAATAATTATTTTCTTAACAAGTGTGTCAATTCAAAAGTGGACAAGTAATTAGAAACAAAGGGGAGTACTCGTCATTTCATAAAATCAATGCATAAAATATCTTATTCTTCCTGTTATACCCTTTTTAAGTAGTTAATCAGTCTTAAAAATATATACTTTGACCAACTTAGAAAACTAATAAATAATTAGTATCAATTGGAATACTTCATATATTGGTTAATTACTTTCTCCATTCACTATTTTATAAATCCGATTTTCAAAAAGAAATCTCAACAAACCAATTAAAAATAGAAGATCGAGAAAAAATAAAAAAATAATCTTGAAAATTGAAGCTTCAGACATTTTTTTAAATTTTTTGGATCAATTGCTGAAAAAATTTGGCTTAAAAAATAAACTGAAAAATATAAATAGTCATCCAAATGCATTTTAAATTTTTTTATATCTAGCATATTCATCATTTATTGAAAAGATGACTTGAGAAACATTCAATAAGGATAAAAGAGTAAAATATTTAATTTCTTAATACAAGTGCAATATGAGAAGATGACATATAAAAAGAAACGGAGAGACTATCTACTGTACCCTCAATTTATTTAGAAAGTTAGTAATATTTTTTGGAAAAAGTATAACCTTTTTTGGAACGGAGAGAGTATATATTAGTCCCTCCGTCCAATTTTATATGTCATCTCTTTCTATAAGTTATTAGTCCTCTTGTCATTTCATAAAACTAATACATAAATTATCATACTCTTTCTTATTTACACTTGTGAATTATTAGCCTTGAAAATATACATTTGACCAACTTAGAAAAGCTAAGTAAGTAATTCATGTTAATTAGTTAAATTATTTATATCAAAATAAATTAATTCATAATTATTGATTGAAAATTTGAGTTCCAAAAAAATTAAATAAGTGTAGAAGTATAAAGATATATTATTTCTTAATTCAAGAGCAAAGTAAAAAGATGACATATAAAATAGGACGAGGGAAGTATAATCTCAATTTTGAAATTCTATCAATTAATAGGAGCAAAATGATAAACTAACTATGTCAATTATTAAGTTCTTAATAGATGTGTTAAATAAAAAAATAAATAAATAAAAACATAGAAAATGTATTTTTTTAAAAATAATTTCTTTTTATATTATCTAGCTGCCAACATCACAAAATATTCAAATTTCATCACTTCAAATTGATCAAAATATACCTGCTGAATTGAAAATAGATAAGAAAATCATTATCTTAATGTAGTTGCATATATGACTATACTGACATGAATTTTAGTTGTATTACTACATGAAATTTTTCTCTATCTCTTTTAGTTGTATTACTACATGAAATTTTTCTCTATCTCTTATTTTTTAATTATTTATTGAGATATCTTTTTTAAAAACAAATTTTATAGAGAATTGTAACAATAAGAGTAATTAAATGATGTATAAAGTAATTACAATTAATATTAATTACTTATTAGTTTTTTTTAATTTGGTCAAATATTTATTTTCAAAAATAATTGACTACCAAGGACACAGTAGAAACAATATTATAATTTATGCATTAACTAGTTTTTTTTTTCATCCAAAAATTGTCATATATTAATTTATTATGGACATAATATATCAAAAGAAAAGTAGCAACCAAATTAAAGGTTGTCTTTACTTTATAGTCCGAGTTCTCTTGAAATTTGTACTTGAAAAATTTACAAGCACAATATCAAGATATTCATTATATTCAAATAAAGCTTTTGTCATTGTGTCTAGAAGGTCGCTTAATTCCTTATTTAAGCTCACTACCTCACAAATGTCTTTATCAATTATCTGCCAATTCTTTTGAGAAAAAAATAAAAGGGTCATGCCATCAATTCTTAGTGCTTTTAAGGGATGCTTTAAAAAACAATCTTCTTCATTTCAGCATCTGATACTTCTCTAACAAGTCTCCTGTTCATAGACTCATTAAGTGAAATAATTACCTATAAGATAATCTCTGTAAACCCTGTCGGCCTAGATGATCTAAGGAAGTTGTCATACGAACACTCGATTATCCTCATTGTGTCTACCGTATTTCACATCCATTTTTTATTGTTTAATTGAAATTCTTTAATAGCATCTTTTTTTCGCCTCTAGATAGTCATCACAAGAAAAAAATAATGAATTTCTATCATCTGTCTTTAATCATAGAAACACCCCTTTCACAAAATTAAAATCATTTCATCATATACTTACTAAACGAAGTATATTACCACATCTCAGGAAAAAACAATTGAGGCTCAGATGCAACATTTAATCGTCTATATCAGAATAGGTAGAGACCCAAACCCCACCAATTGCGCATTTAATCATCGCACTCAAATGATTGCACCAGCCGGGAATCGAACCCGGGTCTGTACCGTGGCAGGGTACTATTCTACCACTAGACCACTGGTGCATGTTGTTTGTATAACTACAATTTTATTTATTAATATTGTATAGTATATGCTACCATTTCAATTATTCATATTGTATAAAAATAAAACCAGGTTGACCTAGTATTCTTTTTAATTTGCAGTTCTAGATAATATATCTAATGAATTGATTTGACGGAAATAAAAGGAGAGATAATCTACTTCATTAACCCAAGTTTTTTTTTTCCTTTTTTGAGAATTTTGTGTTTGTTGGCTTGAAATAGAGTTGTGTATCGATTGATTCAGTTCGATTTGAAAATTTATCGATTATTGATGTGTAGAAATGTTAATTCATTATGGATATTGATTAATCAATTTAATACACAAGTTTCTCTTTTATAAAAAAATATTTTGAAATAAGATGTCAAACTAAAATACCATGCATATGAGTATTGAAAAATCGTATCTTGCTCCATATCAAACACCGACACGTTTTAGAATAATTAAGAGCTTGATACCATTAGAAATAAATTATATTCTATGTTAAGGACTTTATGTATGGAAGGAAATAAATATAGTTTACTAATTTACTATCGGGTTATCAGTTAAGAGTTTGAATAGCCCTGACTCAAAATTCAACTTTGTTGTGTTGTACGTAAATTTTATGTTTTTTTTTTAATAAAAGAGTTCTATTATTATATTTAAGAGATATGAAAATAATAAATAAATAATTTATGTTAAATATAAATTTGTCAAGAGTCACAACAACATACATAGTGAGGTATGTCACTAAGTGGGGCCTGATATTATAGAGTGTATGCAGATTTAATCAAGTTATCATTATTTTGTATGAGATAGAGTATAAACTTATAGGTCTAAATTGAGCAACAAATGTAGGAATTTTAATTTTAGGATTAAAGTAATTAAAGTTTGACTCTATTAGCAATGCTAAAGAGAGGGGAAAAAAACTCTTTACTGTCTCATAAATGTATTTATCAATTATCTGTCAATATTTTTTAAAAAAATATAGGGTTCATGCCGTCAATTTCATGTGCTTTTTAAGAGATGCATCGAAAAAATAACATTTTTAGTCTCATCATTCAATACTTCTCTAACAAGTCTCCTTTTCATAGATTCATTAAGTGAAATATATACATAAGAAATAATCTCTTTAAGTCATGTCGACCTAAATGATCTAAGCAAGTTGTCATAAAAACACTCTATTATCCTTATAATGTCTGTCGGATCCAACACCTATTTTTCATTGTCTAATTGAAATACTTTAATAACATTTCTTCTTCGCCTCTAGATACTAGTCATGAAAAACTATGGATAGAAATCATATGGAAAAAGGATGAATTTTTGTCACCTTCTTTTAACTATAGAGCTCGAAATTTTTGTTTCCGATATATAGTGCGAACACCCTTTCATAAAATTTAAATTATTTCATATACTAATTAACAATATTAAAATATCTTCCAGATCCTTCAATCAATATCAACTATATAGTGCAAACACTTTCACCAAATTAAAACCATTTCATATACTATTAACAAACTGTGATATCACATCTTAGGATAATCGTTTTTATGATTTTTCTTTTTCTAATGGTTCTCAATCCTTTCTTATTCTTCAAGTATATTAAATCACTAGGGAATTTAGCCGCGCTTCGCACGATTTTAATAATAAATATTAAAGTATTACTCTTTTCCAATCAATTATATAGTTCCAAACATAATATTATTACTTTATTTTTTTTAATTATATTAATTATGAAGATCATTTTGAGATGACAATTGAAATGAAACTTAACAAATTTAACATCTATAATATATTAAATGAGAGATTGTACATTATTGATAAATATGTCAAGATATATTTTCTTACTAATTTTTTTGTTTGGACATGTACTTAATATGTCATTTTATACATTTTATTGGAATATCAATGAGTTTGAATCTTTATATTAAACATATACTCATGTGTACCTTTTTTTTAGTATTTAAGAATTACTCCCTCCGTCCCATTTTATGTGGCACCATTTCCTTTTTGATTAGTCCCAAAAAGAATGTCACATTTCCTTATATGGTAAGTATTTAAACGTATAATTTATCTTTTACCCTTATTGGTCCACTTAATTTTCTAATACATTTATGAAGAGAGAGAAAACTGAGTTACTTTTTTTAAGGACAATCTGGCAAGCATTTCGAACTCTTGATTATTTCTTAAACTCTGTGCCGGTTCAAATGTTGCCACATAAAATGGGACGGAGGTAGTATATTATAAAGTAACTGAAAAGTACTAGTGAAATACATCTACACGTCTTATTATTTTTTTTCAAATTGATATGATAAAACTCCTTTGAATATTTCGCTTTTCAATCGTTCTTGTTCCTTTTTCAAATATACAATTTAAATTTGTATGATTTTTGCATAAATCACATCTATTGGTATTTTAGATTCTTTAGTTGCATTTATATCAAAATATGTAGGAATAATGTACAAGTACCCCCTTAACCTATGCCCGAAATCTCAGAGACACACTTATACTATACTAAAGTCCTATTACCTCCCCCCCCCCCTGAACTTATTTTATTAATAATTTTCTACCCCTTTTCTGCTTATGTGACACTATCTTATGGGCCCAACGCTGGTTGACCTTTCCTTTCAAGATGAAGTCTTCAAAATCTCCAAGTATCCAAGTTGAAGTCTTCAAATTCTTTAAGCCTAGTCTTTGAAAGACAAAATATCTCGACAAGACTTGAAGAAGGAGGCATTTGTAGTTACTTAAAATTTATAAAGTTGTTCAGATTGTATTAAATTAATAAATATATTAGTCCAAATAAATATTATGGATTAATATAATTGATTTAATTATTTAAATTCAATAAATATAAATTTAATTAAAGCCCGCTCCATAAAGTCCATATGATATTTCACTTAAATTTAATTAGCCGAAGGGAGTTCTGTTCCAATCACAACTCCCTTATTCTAAAACTACAAATAGGGGTCTCATAATTCAGAAAGGAGGACCAAGAATTCTAAAAAGAAGCTAGAGAAAACCTGTGGATCAAAAGTCATAAATTTGTCTACAAGTTTAAGAATTGAAGGATTCCAGAATTCAAGTATTCAAGTTCAGGATTTGAAGAAGTCAATATCAAGTTCAAAAACGATCAAGATCAAGATCATCGAATTCAAGATCAAGCTCCAAGCCCTTGAATTCAACTAGAAAGTCAAGATCAAGATAAAGTTCAAGTACAAGATCAAGTTCAAGATCATGTTCAAGAACGATCAAGATCAAGACTACCGTATTCAAGATCAAGCTCCAAGCCCTTGAATTCAACTAGAAGGTCAAGATCAAGATAAAGTTCAAGTCAAGATCAAGTCCAAGTCCAAGTCCAAGTCCAAGATCAAGATAAAGTTCAAGTCAATATCAAGGTCAAGTCCAATTCCAAGTTCAAGTCATAGTTCAAGTTTAAGAACAATCAAGATCAAGACCACCGGATTCAAGATCAAGCTCCAAGCCCTTAAATTCAACTAGAAAGTCAAGATCAAGATAAAGTTCAAGTCAAGATCAAGATCAAGTTCAAGTACAAGATCAAGATCAAGATAAATTAAGTTCAAGATCAAGCATTAAATCCCTTTGTTTACAATAAATTTTAAAGTGACAGAAAATAAACTTCGATCACAATAAAATAAGTAGAAACATAACTTTATTGATCAAGATAGATTGCGGGTACAATTCTGTTGATCCCTTGATTCTACTCTCTTAAGATTTATCCATGATTCGAGGCTGTTGGTGACATATTTCTCAAACTAGGATGATTTAGATTTGGCCTCTCTATATGAATAATCCATCAATTGCGGAGTATTCAAGATCTTGATCTCTTTATGGAATTTATGAGATGTCTTTAAGAGAATTTAGTACCCTTTATATAAACAGAAACTAGGATTTAAGGTTGAGTAGACTCGAAGAATCATAATCTGAGTTGAACACAATTTTTAGAGTCCCAACTCGAATTGAACGCATCTTGTGGAGTCCCACAAAATTTCAATGTCTAAAAATGTCCCCTGCTTCAAGTCTTGACGGAGTGTAGACTTGATGAAACACAAAAATGAGACTTGAAGTACTTATTCTTCCACCTTTGCAGCTTCAGATTTTCAGACTTAATTTAAGAGAGAAGAGATGAAAGACAGATCTGGTCCCACTGGGCATGCCAGAATCTGTAGACAATAAAATTCGCTTCCAGAAAACAATAATAAAAAATGAAAGATTATAGCAACAAACGATTTATTTTTTCAAATGCGAGTGTTACAATCTCTATGATTCATCTGAATTGGTCTTTTCAAATGTAATTCAAGAGCTTAAAAGCTTGATCTTGAACTTGGGATTTATCTTGATCTTGAACTTGATCTTAAACTTAAATTTTGACTTGGACTTGATCTTTACTTGAATTTTATGCTGAACTTTTTCTTGATCTTGAACTTAAACTTTATCTTGATCTTGACTTCTAGTTGAATCCAAGGGCTTCGAGTTTGATCTTGAATCCGGCGGTCTTGATCTTGATCGTTCTCGAAATTTGAATTCTTGAACTTGTAGAGAAATCTGCAGCTTTTGATCCACGAGCTTTCTCTAGCTTCTTGTTAAAATTTTTGGTCCTCTTTTCAGAATTATGAGACGCCTATTTGTAGTTTTAGAATAGAGGAGTTGTGATTGGACAGGACTCTCTTCGGCCAATCAGATTTAGGTGAAATATCATGAGCTTTATGGAGCGGGCTTTAATTAAATTTATATTTATTGAATTTGAATATTTAAATCAATTATATTAATCCATTAATTTAATATAATCAGAACAAATTTATAAATTTATTTTTAATAAATTTTAAGTGACTACACCCTTGAATTTATATTTGAAAAGACGAATTCAGAGGAATCATAGAGATTATAACACTCACACTTGAAATAATAAATCGATTGTTGCTATAATTTTTTCGTTCTTGATTATTATTTTTTCGACGCGAATTCTATCGTCTACGGATACATATACGTACTAATAGTTTTTTATTATGTAAATGTTATTCCGCTTTCTACACCTATATTATTTTGTTAAAATGACAACTTCTATTTTCATCATATCTTTGTTGCGACAAATATGAATGAAGGTTAATTATTTATATACATGATTAAAAGATAACATAACAAGTTAAAATAAATGTTAAAGATATATTTAAACATATAATAAAACTAACCTTTCGTTATTTTTCTACATTCAAGTTCTTTAAATAACATTGCTAATACCATGTATATGCTTTAACATATTCTTTATCCTACAACAAGTAAAAGATATTTTCAACATTTAGTACAAGTAATGAAACTAGATTTCATCATTTTTCATCTTACAGAAGAAATTTATAACAACTTTTCTTTATGAGTTATTTGTCACGACCCAAATCGGGCCGCGACTGGCACCCACACTTACCCTCCTGTGTGAGCGAACCAACCAATCTAAACCTTAACATTTCAATATAATATCAACAGAAAATAATGCGGAAGACTTAAACTCATTAATAAAATCAATAACTATTATTATCCCCAAAATCTGGAAGTCATCATCACAAGAACATCTATGATCAAAGTACTAAACTAAGAGTATCCTAAAAAGCTAAAACAAGTAAAAGCTAGTCCATGCCGGAACTTCAAGGCATCAAGACATGAAGAGGAAGATCCAGTCCAAGCTAGAAGCATTAGCTCACCCTGAAATCCGGTGTAATGAAGACTGGCTAGAGTTGCGGTTGAGTTGAAGACGATGACACATTTGCTGCGCTCCACAAATAACAAAGAAGAAAACATAAAAGTAGGGGGTCAGTACAAACACAAGTACTGAGTAGATATCATCGGCCAACTCAAAATAGAAAATAGTATATACCAAGTAATATCATAAAATCAACTATAATACTCAACATGTAGCATTTATAATTACCATAACCCTTGGTTACAACTCCAAGTTCATCAATGAGGACTCACACCTCCTCATCATACTCATTTGGGATTTAGGTTCATTAGATTGAGTATATTAACATCTTTCAAGATTTATTATCTTTATTCCTCTCGTGTCGGTACGTGACACTCCGCTCCTCATATACTATCCTGGTGTCGGAACGTGACACTCCGATCCTCATATACTATCCTGGTACCGGAACGTGGCACCCGATCCATATTCTATCCTGGTGTCGGAACGTGACACTCCGATCCTCATATACTATCCTGGTACCGGAACGTGGCACCCAATCCATATTCTATCCTGGTGTCGGAACATGACACTCCGATCCTCATATACTATCCTGGTACCGGAACGTGGCACCCGATCCATATTCTATCCTGGTGCTGGAACGTGACACTCCGATCCTCATATACTATCCTGGTACCGGAACGTGGCACCTGATCCCCTAATCTCCTTCTATCAATTCATCAAGCCTTCTTTCTTACCAAGGCATCATCAATCTCATTATTTTAGTTCATCACGCCTTCTTTTATACCAAGGCCTCATCATTAACAAAGAGATTAGGGTTTTTTCAAGATTTGGGATTCAATAACTTCATCATGCTTATATAATCACAATTATATAATTACATTCATGCAAGCATACAAGTAAGCACATAGCAGGGTTTACAATATTATCAATACATATCATTCTCTATTAAGAGTTTACTACGAATATCGTAAGAGAAACCATAACCTACCTCCACCGAAGACTAGTGATCAAGCAAGCAAATTCCCAAAGCTTTGTTCTTCTTCTCTCCCTGTTCGTTTATTTTTTCCCTCTCTTGTGCTTTCAAATTTTCTTATTCAAACCCTTTTTCTTTTACCCTAATTAGCATATAATTAAGAATAAAAGGTGACAACAATAACCCACTAATTAACTTAAGGTTACCTCTTTTAACCCCCAAGAAATTTAGTTATTAATATAAACCCACGAAATATATAATTATAGCAGGAATAGTCCAAAACGCCCCTTTAAAACTTAACCAGAAATCCGACTCCGATTGGGATTACGCAACCTGTGACGGCCCGTCGCGCCCGCGACGGTTCGTCATGTAGGTTCGTCAGAGACTCGATTTTCTTAAGGAGTCTGTGACGGCCCGTCGTACCTACGACGGTCCGTCCTGCACTTCCGTCACGACGTTCAGAGAATCGTTCCCTGTATCAAATTCTCAAGAGTTGAAGTGTTTTGAAATGGTGGATCACGACGGTTCATCGTGCCTGTGACGGTCCGTCCTGTAGGTCCATCACAGAGTTCAGAGAGTCGATTTCAGCACCCAAATTTTAGAATTTCTAAGTGTTTTGGGACGAGACACCCTAGACGGTCCGTCGTGCCCATGACGTTCCGTCGTGGGTTCCGTCGTCTCAGCCTGTTTTTCCAGAAATAAAATCTGCTGCTCAAAACGACTAAACAGGTCGTTACATTAGATACCAATTTACCCATCGTTCGTCCCCGAACGATCACAAGAAGGAAAATAAGGGCGAAAAGGAGTACCTGAATCTGTGAACAGGTGTGGATATCTTTCTCGCATATCAACCTCCTTCTCCCAAGTGGCTTCTTCAACGGGTCGATTCTTCCATTGAACTTTGATGGATGCAATCTCTCTTGATCTCAACTTGGGAATTTCTGTATCTAGAATAGCAACAGGCTCCTCCTCATAGGACAAATTCTCATCAAGCAAAACTGAATCCCAACGGATAATGTAGTTTCCATCCCCATGGTATCTTTTCAACATCGACACATGGAATACCGGATGTACTCCGGACAGCCCTGGAGGCAAGGCTAACTCATAAGCCACCTTCCCTACTCGCTTAAGTACTTCAAAGGGACCAATGTACCTTGGGCTTAGCTTGCCTCTTTTACCAAACCGCATCACCCCTTTCATTGGCGAAACTTTCAACAAGACTTGTTCACCCTCCATGAACTCTAAGTCTCTAACCTTCCAATCTGCATATTCTTTTTGCCTACTTTGCGCCGCTAGAAGCTTTTCTTGAATAGATTTCACTTTCTCCAGCGAATCCCTCAAAAGATCAGTACCCCAAGGTCTAACCTCAAATGCATCAAACCAACCAATGGGGGACCTACATCTCCTACCATACAATGCTTCAAATGGAGCCATATCAATGCTTGAGTGATAGCTATTATTGTATGAAAACTCCGCTAAGGGTAAGAAGTTATCCCAATGGCCACCAAATTCTATTACGCACGCACGAAGAATATCCTCCAACACTTGAATCGTTCGCTAACACTGGCCATCGGTCTGAGGATGGAACGCGGTACTAAGGTCCAACCTAGTACCTAATTCAGCATGCAATGTTCTCCAAAACTTAGAAGTAAACTGCGTACCTCTATCTGATATGATGGAGAGTGGAACCCCATGCAACCGAACAATTTTTGAGATATAGATTTTGGCTAACTTCTCTGCATTGTAAGTCACCTTGACCGGAATGAAATGAGCAGACTTAGTTAACCTATCAACAATCACCCAAATAGAGTCGTACTTACCCATCGTCTTTGGAAGACCAACCACGAAGTCTATTGCGATTCTCTCCCATTTCCATTCCGGAATGGGCATTCTCTGAAGTGTTCCTCCGGGCCTTTGGTGTTCATACTTTACTTGTTGACAGTTTGGACATTTGGCAATAAAATCCACAATATCACGCTTCATACAACTCCACCAAAAGTGTTGCTTTAGGTCACGATACATCTTGGTTGCACCAGGATGTATAGATTACCTTGAACTATGAGCCTCTGTCAGAATAGTGTTGATCAAATCATCGACGCGGGGTACACATACCCTTCCCTTAATCCTCAAAACATCTTCCTCATCGATTTGTGCTTCCTTAGCCTCTCTTCTCAATACTTTATCTTGGATTCTGCGCAGTTTCTCATCATCAAATTGTCTTCCCTTAATCTTGTCAAGGAAGGATGATCTTGCCTCCACACAAGCTAAAAATCCTCCCTTCTCATTTACTTCTAATCTCATAAGGTCGTTAGCCAGAATCTGAACTTCTCTAGCCAATGGGCGTCTAGAAGCTTGCAAGTGAGCTAGACTTCCCATGCTTCCCGCCTTTCTACTTAAAGCATCCGCTACAACATTCGCCTTCCCCGGATAATACAAAATAGTGATGTCGTAGTCCTTCAGTAGTTCCATCCATCTCCTCTGTCTCAAGTTCAAATCTTTCTGAGTAAAGACATACTGTAGGCTACGATGATCCGTATAGACCTCACACTTAGCCCCATATAAATAGTGTCTCCATTGCTTTAATGCAAACACTACCGCGGCCAATTCCAAATCATGAGTTGGATAGTTACGTTCATGCACTTTTAATTGTCTTGAAGCATAAGCAATCACATTCTTCTTTTGCATTAGCACTGCACCCAAACCCGAATAGGATGCATCACAATAGGCAATGAAATTCTTACCTTCCACTGGCAAGGTAAGGATTGGTGCGGTAGTCAACAAAGTCTTGAGCTTCTGGAATCTTTCTTCATATTCTTCCGACCATACAAATGGAACATTCTGCTTAGTCAAGTTCGTCAATTGGGAAGCAATGGAAGAGAATCCCTTGACAAATCGGCGGTAGTATCTAGCTAACCCAACAAAGCTCCTTATTTCTGACACAGTAGTAGGTCTTACCCAATTCTTCACTGTCTCAATCTTAGAAGGATCCACCATCACTCCATCCTTAGAAACCGCATGCCCCAAGAAGGTTACTGCATCTAGCCAAAACTCACACTTGGAGAATTTGGCATAAAGCTTTTTCTCCCTCAACATTTCCAATACCATTCTCAAATGCTCTTCATGTTCCTTCTTGCTCTTTGAGTATACCAATCTGTCATCAATGAATACGATCACAAAACGATCCATATATGGCTTAAAAATCTCGTTCATCAAGCTCATGAATGCAGCAGGGGCATTCGTAAGGCCAAAAGACATCACTACAAATTCGTAATGCCCATACCTGGTTCTAAAAGCAGTCTTTGGCACATTCGTTGCCCGTATTTTCAATTGATGATAACCGGATCTTAAGTCAATCTTAGAGAAGACACAAGCACCTTGTAACTGATCGAACAAGTCATCAATGCGAGGAAGAGGATACTTGTTCTTTATGGTTACCTTGTTTAGTTGTCTGTAGTCTATGCACATTCGAAAACTCTCATCCTTCTTCTTCACAAACAAAACCGGAGCACCCCAAGGAGATGCACTTGGTCTAATGAAGCCTTTGTTCAACAACTCTTGAAGTTGGGCTTTTTAACTCTCTTAACTCTGCGGGAACCATTCTATAAGGGGGTATAGAAATGGGGCGAGTACCCGGTTCAAGATCGATACAGAAGTTAATATCCCTATCTGGTGGCATACCAGGAAGATCTGTAGGGAACACATCCAGAAACTCATGGACCACCGAAACCGACTCAATCGAAGGTACTTGGGTAGTGTCATCCTTGAAATGTGCCAAGAAAGCTAAACACCCTTTACTAACCATTTTCTTAGCACAAAGGAAGGAGATGATACGCACAGGATTGGAAGTGTAGTCCCCCTCCCACACTAACGGATCTGTCCCAGGCTTGGCTAATGTCACTGTTTTAGCATTACAATCCAAGATCGCAAAATTCGGAGAAAGCCAAGTCATACCCAGAATTACATCAAAATCAACCATTTCTAAGATAACCAAATCTACATAAGTGTTGATCCCCACAAAGTTCACCAAACAAGACCTATATACCTTCTCAACTACCACAGACTCACCCACCGGAGTAGAAACACGAATAGGCATATCAAGTAATTCACAATGTAAATTTAGACCATTAGCAAATGTGGAAGATACATATGAAAATGTAGAGCCAGGTCAAACAATACAAAAGCCATGCAATCACAAACCGAAAGATTACCTGTGATGACAGCATCTGATGTCTCCGCTTCTGACCGCCCAGGGAAAGCGTAACAATGGGCCCTCTCGTTTGTTTGTCCGTTGCCCCTACCATGTTGTGATGTAGTGGCTCCAGTTTGCCCATCACCCCGACCGTTTTGGTGACCACCATTACTTCGACCACCGCGTCCTCCAGAATGACGGCCTCTTCCATAACCACCCCTACCTCTAACATTTGGAGGTCTGTAACTCTGTTTTGGACAATACCTCTTAATGTGTCCAATCTCCCCACATCCATAACACTCTCTGGGTTCAAGCATAGGTCTCTCAGAGAAGTGTTGACCGGTCTGAGGTGGACCCCCAACTACAGTCTGTAGTGAAGACTGAACGAGTCGAACTGAGTAACCTCCGGAACCCTGTCCTCTAGAGTAAGAACCATTAAACTCACCTCCCTTCCGAAACCTATTTGATGTCGATGCCATGGTGAATTCATCTGGCTTCACTCCTTCCACCTCTACTACGAAATCTACCACTTCTTGGAAGGATTTTACCGTAGCCGCCACCTGTAAGGCTGAAATCCGCAACTCTGACCTCAACCCCTTCACAAAACGATGAATTCGCTCTTGTGGACTGAAACAAAGTTGGGTGGCATATCGGGGTAATGCATGAAACTTAGCCTCATATGCAGTAACCGACATCCTACCTTGCTCTAGGCTCAAAAATTCATCTCTTTTCCTATCCCTCAAAGTCCGGGGGATATACTTCTCCATAAACAAGCTAGAGAATGATGCCCAAGTCATAGGTGGTGCCTCTGTTGGTTGACACTCAACATGTGACCGCCACCACATTTTGGCGTTCCCTTGAAACTGATAAGTCACAAACTCCACTCCAAACCGTTCTACTATACCCATCTTGTGTAGTAGCTCGTGACAGTCAACCAGAAAGTCATAAGCATCCTCCGATTCAGCACCCTTGAAGACTGGAGGTTTCAATTTCAAAAACTTACTGAAAAGTTCATGCTGATCATTTGTCATTATAGGCCCAGTAGTCAGACGTGGAAACGTGCCTATTTCCAATGGAACATCCATGCGGGGAGCCGCAGTAGCCGCATGTTGTACCTCTAGAGCCTGAGGTGCTGGTGCAGAAAACACTGGAGGTGTCTGGCCTTGATCAGATAACCCGCTAAGATAAGCGAGAACCTGATTGATCATCTCTGGGGTAGGTTGGGGTGGCAATTCCTCATTTTGCACTCGTTCATTCTCCCCATCCTCCCCTTCTCTTATTACTTCCTCAGTCGGTGGAGGAGTCACCACCCTAGCATCAGATGGGCTAGGTGCTCGTCCTCTTCCTCTAGAGGACGTCCTTCCACGACCTCTACCACGGCCTCTTGCCGTTTTTCTTTCTCGAGCCACAACCCTAGTGGCTGACTCAGACGCACCCTGTGCCGCCGGTGCTGGTATTGGCGTGGTTGTTGCTCTAGTTCTAACCATCTGCGAAATAGAGTGAAGATGGTCAGATACCAATTTGGATCACCTAGATACCAATTGGACCCAAGTAATAGCACGGAAGAAAGAAAGAATGAATGGAATTTTCCTAAAGTCTTATAGCCTCTCAAAGAAAAGTAAAGGCGTGCCCCCTACCGTTCCTTAAGACTCTACTAGACTCGTTCTTGTGTGATGAAACCAACGAACCTAATGCTCTGATACCAAGTTTGTCACGACCCAAATCGGGCCGCGACTGGCACCCACACTTACCCTCCTGTGTGAGCGAACCAACCAATCTAAACTTTAACATTTCAATATAATATCAACAGAAAATAATGCAGAAGACTTAAACTCATTAATAAAATCAATAACTATTATTATCCCCAAAATCTGGAAGTCATCATCACAAGAACATCTATGATCAAAGTACTAAACTTAGAGTATCCTAAAAAGCTAAAACAAGTAAAAGCTAGTCCATGCCGGAACTTCAAGGCATCAAGACATGAAGAGGAAGATCCAGTCCAACCTAGAAGCATTAGCTCACCCTGAAATCCGGTGTAATGAAGACTGGCTAGAGTTGCGGTTGAGTTGAAGACGATGGCACGTTTGCTGCGCTCCACAAATAACAAAGAAGAAAACATAAAAGTAGGGGGTCAGTACAAACACAAGTACTGAGTAGATATCATCGGCCAACTCAAAATAGAAAACAGTATATACCAAGTAATATCATAAAATCAACTATAATACTCAACATATAGCATTTACAATTACCATAACCCTTGGTTACAACACCAAGTTTATCAATGAGGACTCATGCCTCCTTCATCATACTCATTTGGGATTTAGGTTCATTAGATTGAGTATATTAACATCTTTCAAGATTCATTATCTTTATTCCTCTCGTGTCGGTACGTGACACTCCACTCCTCATATACTATCCTGGTGTCGGAACGTGACACTTCAATCCTCATATATTATCCTGATACCAGAACGTGGCACCCGATCCATATTCTATCCTGGTGTCGGAACGTGACACTCCGATCCTCATATACTATCCTGGTACCGGAACGTGGCACCCGATCCATATTCTATCCTGGTGTCGGAACGTGACACTCCGATCCTCATATACTATCCTGGTACCAGAACGTGGCACCCGATCCATATTCTATCCTGGTGTCGGAACGTGACACTCCGATCCTCATATACTATCAAGGTACCGAAACGTGGCACCCGATCCATATTCTATCCTGGTGCCGGAACGTGACACTCTGATCCTCATATACTATCCTGGTACCGGAACGTGGCACCCGATCCCTTAATCTCCTTCTATCAATTCATCAAGCCTTCTTTCTTACCAAGGCATCATCAATCTCATTATTTTAGTTCATCACGCCTTCTTTTATACCAAGGCCTCATCATTAACAAAGAGATTAGGGTTTTTCAAGATTTGGGATTCAATAACTTCATCATGCTTATATAATCACAATTATATAATTACATTCATGCAAGCATACAAGTAAGCACATAGCAGGGTTTACAATATTATCAATACATATCATTCGCTATTAAGAGTTTACTACGAATATCGTAAGAGAAACCATAACCTACCTCCACTGAAGACTAGTGATCAAGCAAGCAAATTCCCAAAGCTTTGTTCTTCTTCTCTCCCTGTTCGTTCGTTTTCTCCCTCTCTTGTGCTTTCAAATTTTCTTATTTAAACCCTCTTTCTTTTACCCTAATTAGCATATAATTAAGAATAAAAGGTGGCAACAATAACCCACTAATTAACTTAAGGTTACCTCTTTTAACCCCCAAGAAATTTAGTTATTAATATAAACCCACGAAATATATAATTATAGCAGGAATAGTCCAAAACGCCCCTTTAAAACTTAATCAGAAATCCGACTCCGACTGGGATTACGCAACCTGTGACGGCCCGTCGCGCCCGCGACGGTTCGTCATGTAGGTTCTTCAGAGACTCGATTTCCTTAAGGAGTCTGTGATGGCCCGTCGTACCTACGACGGTCCGTCCTGCACTTCCATCACGACGTTCAGAGAATCGTTCCCTGTACCAAATTCTCAAGAGTTGAAGTATTTTGAAATGGTGGATCACGACGGTTCGTCGTGCCTGTGACGGTCCGTCCTGCAGGTCCGTCACAGAGTTCAGAGAGTCGATTTCAGCCCCCAAATTTCAGAATTTCTAAGTGTTTTGGGACGAGACATCCTCGACGGTCCGTCGTGCCCATGACGTTCCGTCGTGGGTTCCGTCGTCTCAGCCTATTTTTCCAGAAATAAAATCTGCTGCTCAAAACGACTAAATAGGTCGTTACATTATTTTTTTTACATGATCATTTAGCTTATGAAAATATTTTATTAAAGTCACTTTTGTTTTTTTTAGAATAAAATAGTAACACTCAACTTATGGAATATCCAACTAAATCACTCAAATATTGCTTTTGGCTTAGAAAATAAAAGGCATATATTATTAAAATCTTTTTTTGTAAATAAAACTTATTTAACCCATGATTATTTTCTTGTAACACCTTGTCTAGACCTTGAAACCTCTTTTATAGCATACATTTACTCTTGATGGTGAAACAAAATAACTATATATGTAGGTAAACTTCTAATTTATTTAGATTTAAATAAAAAAATATTTGAGAAAAATAACAAATGATTTTTGTTTTATAGAGGATTTTATTGATAGACAAAAAGTTCGATCAATATTTCTATGAATATATCAAATAATGAAAGAAAATCTGTTGATGATACTTAAAAATTACTTTGAAATGGAAATATCAAATCAATTGGTTTTATCAATTATTTCCTATAACAAATTTATATTGAATCTTTGATTTTCTAATGTTAAAGCTTATAATTTGATCATGATTTGAACTTAAAATCTCTAAAAAATTTGAAATTAAATTTACACATCTAAAAACTATGACGAAGTGTTTTAAGCCACAATATTAATAATTCATAATATTTAGAAAATGTATGAAAAATAGTTATAGTTCAAAGTAACTCTTCAAAATCGAATTTTGGAATACAATGATATTAAGAATTCCTTAATAAATTGCTTTGATATATAAATTTTAAATAAAAATATTATATGAGGGAAATTTATCATATACATACTATATTTTCTATCACAATTGATATGATATAATTTAAATTTCAATAGTCAAACTTCTTTCTTTTAATTGTACATTGAAAACACAGTCTTTTATGTTTTTTAAAAAATTATTTTGGAAATAATAAGGGTTCTAAGTAATAAAAATTAATAATTTAAAATGCATATCAATAAATTGTGGTCAAAGATATTTTTCTGTTTAATTCTTACACTCTGAACTAAGTTATATATATAACTTGGGAAAGAAAGAGTGTATTAAAAAGTTATGATCAATTTTTTATTTTTTTTTAATAATCTCAAAATCTGAGATAAGTCACCCAGATTGAGACATAAAGAGTATATCAATAAATTGCAAGATTTTTTCTTGTATAATTCTTTGAATTATAAATCATATAATTGTCTAAGAATATATTAATAAATTTCATTTAAGATACTTTCTTTCTCAAAATCTGAACTAATTATCTGAATAGGGACAGAAAGAGCATATCAATAAATTGAGGTCAAATACTTTTTTTTAATTTAATTTTCAGATAAATTTCAGTCAATGATATTTTTTATTATTTCTCAAAAACTAAATTAAGAGCACGTTTGAATTGACTTAAAATTTGATTTTTGACTTGTAAAAATGTTTGACAAATATAAAAAATAATTTAAAATAAGTTACGAAGTATTTGACAAGGTAAAATATAACTTGAAATGTCGGAAACCAAAAGTAATACTCCTTTCTTTCCTATTTAAATGACTTTCATATCACTTGATAAACTAAGTTTACCACTCTTATTTGGTTTTCTTTTAAAATCAAGTTTTCAATAAATGAACATAAATTAATTTATTTCACTCAATTAATTTGACCAAACATATTAAGCATTTAGATTTTCTATATTGGACAAATTCATACTTTCAAGATTAATAGCTTTCAAGGTAAACTAAGAAGAATAGTGTTATTATGTATTAATCTTATGAAATGACAATTACTCTTTTTGTTAATAATAGTGGTCTATTATAGACTTTACACATTATTTAAGAAATTACAAATATAAGGGTAATTGTACTATATTACTCTTTGAATAATATAACATCTTTAAAAATGTTATAAAACTATGACTATAATTAATTGTATGGAAAAGGGCAAAAAATATCCTTAAACTATTTGAAAAGGTCTAAAATACCCCTCATCCATCTATTGGACTAAAATACCCGTCCATCCACTTTTTTGGTTCATCTCTACACTTAAAACTAACAACCATTTTTTAAAAAAAATATATTATTATTATTATTATTATTATTATTATTATTATTATTATTATTATTATTATGGGGTTAAAAATACCTCTTAATTTTGTTTTATTGGTTGATTATTCCCTTACCATTTAAATGAAGTTATTTTTACCCCTACTGTCACTAATTTCATCATTTATGCCCCTCAATTGGATGGAAAGTCCAAATAAATCAAATTACACAATTTTAACCCGCCCTGGATACCTAATATTATAACCCATTTTTACATCTTCTCTCCTCTTTTCTTTTTTCAGAAAAACTCATTTCTCTTTTTACATCCACTTTGTTAGCCTTATTCATCTTTTTTTTTAATCATCATTATTCTTTATAATGAAGTATTTTCTTTTATTTTTACCCAATCTCATCCTAACTCTCCAGATCTAATTACAATTCCATCTCAAGATTAGTCAGTGAGTAATTCAAAAGCACACAAATTTTTTTGCTACAAGAATATAGCCACACCTGCGCCGCTGTAATCTTAGCCGGAATTTCTCTTCCACCAGCAGTACAGTTGTCCACAAGTAGAGAAGATAATAGAGATGAAATGGTATAAGTTGGAGGGTCTTCAACCAAACACGCTTCCTCTTTCAGCAGCCAAACAACAACCACCACCACTGTTCAGACTCCAAGACACCACCATCCTCTCTTCTCCTCATCTCCATTTCTGACGAGCCACTACCCATCAACAACTAATAAAAAAAACAATCTGAAACAACCAGAACCCACTTTTTCTTCTTCTTCTAGATCCACATTGCGAACTGTGTCCACCCAACTCAGCGATATTCCAACTCCGAAAGATCGAAGGAAATCAGCAACGACAAATTAAAGCTCCAAGCTACAGTAATTTCGACAATTTTTAAGATCTGACTGGAAAATAATGCTCTGATTACTTATATTTAGTCATTGTTGTGTTCTTGGGGTTTTAGATTGTAGTCATTATTACATTTTTATATTGTTGGGTTCTATTGGATGATTTTGTTATTTTTGAAAATGATTAGGTGTTTAAAGATGAAGATGAACAAAAATGGATTTGTATATTCGGTTCGCGTGGTGGATAATTTAAATAAAATTGTAATTTTAATTAATTTGGGGCTTTCCACCAATTGAGGGGCATAAATGGTGAATTTAGTGACGATAGGGGGTAAATATAACTCAATTTTAACAGTAAGGGCATAGTCAAACAATAAAACAAAGTTGAGGTTATTTCTAACCCTTTTCTCTATTATTATTTGTTACATGTCATTTTATTATTGGATAAATTATATCATAATTTTTTTCCTACATACCCATTATAGTGAACATGATCCAAACCAATTAGAAGACCCAGTAAAAATTAAATTGATTGAATCTATCTCTCTAAGCCCAAACATCCAGTCTCCTAAATGAGGAGATCAAAAGGACAAAACCACAACATTTAGATAGGTAAATCACCCAAATGAGGAGATCATTAGTTCTTGCCACCTGAATCGACACCGTCTTTTTAACTATCACCTGTGTAACTTGATGATCCGACGAAGTTGAAAATTCTGATTTGTCCTCTTTGGAAGTACAATTGGCTTCAAAGATGGCGACATTAAGGTTACATGGGCTGATGGTACTATCTCATAAAGTACTTGGACTCATATTTGCAACTGAAATTGTGTGCTTTGATTGAATTTTATCATGAAAATTTTGAATAAGAAAAAAGGGAAGAAAGAGGTTTGAGGTTAAGGGAGAAAAACTAAATCAATTTAATTTTTAATGGATCTTCTAATTGGGTTTGAGTCATGTTCACTACAATGGATTGGTAGGAAAAAATTAAATGGGTTGAGGTTTAATTTATCCAATAAGAAATAACATGTAACAAATACTAATAATAATAACGGAAAAGGGCCTAAAATACCCTTGAAACATTTAAAATGGTACAAAATTACCATTCATCCACCTATTGACTCCAAAATATCCTTTTCATCCACCTGTTGACTCCAAATTACCCTTGTCATCCACCTTTGGGTTCAAAATTGACCACTTCTTTAATTGTTTTAAAATTAAACTCTTTAAATATTTTTTAAAATACTTGGCGTTCAACTATTGGTTATAATTTAATTTATTAATATAACTTATAAATCAACCCACAACCCACTCATTACTAACTAAACTCATCCAATTAATAATCCAATTATAATATCAAAGTCGTCATAAACACTACTAAAACACGATGAAATTATATATTCCTGAAAATGACATCCAAAATTATTCGAGTCCGAATAGAAGCCCCAATTAAACTTACGTTGAGAGCTCATTTAGGAGGATACTTTCAGTAGGATTCTCTTTCAAGATTGAAATAAAAATTTATGATTAAAGGTAAAGAAGCAATACATCCCGAATTAATTCATGCACTTTTTTAAAATATAATTTTATAAATATTTATGATTTGTTTTAAAACCTTTAGTATATTATTTTGAAAAAAATTACCTATGAAATAACATTACATAATTGAGACATAAGAATAATTATATAAGATGAACATAGTCAGACTTTTAAGTTTATCGGTTATTTTTATTTAGACACTTGGATGTATGATAATTTACTTCTATAGATATTTTCGCCTAAAAACACTCAATTGACAATTGCTTTTATGTAGTTGCATTAATAATGTGACGGATTTATTAATTTGGAGGGTTTTAATTAGTAATGGGTGGTAGTGAATTGATTTATAAATTATACTAATAAGTTAAATTATAATAAATAGTTGAGCGCCACATATTTAAAAAAATATTTAAATAGTTTAAATATAAAATCGTTAAATAAGTGGTCAATTTTGAACCAAAAGGTGGATGACAAGGGTATTTTGGACCCAATAGGTGGGTGAGAAGGGTATTTTGGAGCTAATAGGTGGATGGAAGGTAATCTTGTACCATTTCCAACACTTAGAGGGTATTTTAGGCCCTTTTCCGTGATAATAATATTTCTAAAAGTGGATGTTAGTTTTAAGGGTAGGGATGGACAAAAAAAAGTGGATAGAGGGGTATTTTTAGCCCAATAGATGGATGAGAGATATTTTTAGACCTTTTCAAATAGTCCAAGGTTATTTTTGGCCCTTTTCCGTTAATTGTAAGGGTAAATTAGGAACTAAACGTAAAATTATTAGTTGATTTCTTAAAGTAGACAACTATAGTTAGAAATCTCAAAATAGTATAATGGATAACTATTATTGAATAGAAGAAATATTAAGAAACATATTTTTACTAAAGATGACATGTAAATAGGAACAGAGGGATTGAATGACTATTAGAATATTCTTTTTTTTCAAAAAGAGTCAAAGGCTCGAGTTTTATAGCTCCTCAAATATGTATATAAACAAACTAAAAGGCTGATGGGCTAAGGCCCAAAAGCCCACCACATCAGCCTAAAAAAACAAAAAGACAACAAAGATTGAGCTGGTAATGCCAAAACACAACTTCTCGATCAACCACGCCGGAGTAAGACAAGTTCGCCGGTTTTGAAAATCGTGAAGGTAACTCTTCTTGAACTTCTCTTCGTTACAAGTCTAAAACTTCAATAGTTAGCTAGATCTAACTTGAATCTTAAATGCAAGATTGAGATGATTGTCTAGATCGATTCCAAGTTTAGCGGTCTCATAGCTCTTACCAGACGCTATGAAATCAAAATTCAAGATGAAGTTGAATTTAATCAGCTTTTCTATACAAAGTAAAAGATGACTCAAAAGGTATTTCTAACTTTTTCTCCTTAGAGCTGAAGACAGAAATCAACGGAATTTAATTAGCTTTTGTTCAAACAAAAATTTATAATAAAATGAGCCTAACACAATATTAATACTACCATTAGTAAATTTTTTATTTGTACACTGGTCTAATCAATCAAAAGGATAGCTCCATGTAGTTTGAAATTTTATTGTATTGAATCTTTGCTTCTGAATTTGTGTGACGCATTTGTCCGCCCGTTTGACAATTTGAATAATTAACATCAATCTAGCTCCCTATTTCTGAATGTGTTGAACTTTAGTTGTGGGATTTGTTGTTTGTTAATGTTGAGTAACCTTCTAGCTTGAAATGGTAACTCTTGGAAAAAATTATTTTAGATCTTCTATCCCTGCTAAAGAAAAAAACTTCATTACCTGAAAAATTGCCTAGTGCATTGCTTTGCCTTCCCTAAGGGTGAGGGTAAAATGCACTATCCCTTTACTCTTTCAATATTTAATTTCATCTTCATTCTAATCTTTCATGGAGTCTCCTATCTATCATCAATCATATTTTTCATAGGTAGTAAATCTAAGTCTATTAGTACTGGACTCCTTTGTTGTTCAATACAGAATCTAACACTTTCTTGAATAGTTGTAGTTTCTGCACATAAGTTGTTAGTTACCCCTAATCTTCTTGATTCAACATATATCAAATCCACATTAGCATCTCTCAAACAAAAAGTTGCAGAGCTCTCTCCTGGGTTACCTCTACTTGCCTTATCAGTGTTACATTTAAACCATCCAGCGTTAAATTTCACCCATCTCACCATACCTCTACTTGCCTCATCAGTGTTACATTTAAACCATCCAGCGTTAAATTTCACCCATCTCACCAAATGTGATCTAATAAAAGTTCTATATTGCTCAAGATAATGAATCAGTTGAGACAAATGATTTGGTGTTCTTTCATCCAAAGATATTTCAACTTCACTAGCTTCACCAGATTACTATTGATCTCTTGAATGACCCTTCCCCTTGTCATATTTCCTTCATGATGAATAACATTTCTTCTTTTCCACATCTTCCAGAAAACAAAGGCAAGGATTGCCTGTACAATAGGATAGAGCTTAGCACAACTTATTAGGTTTCACCATTTTTTAATGGACTGCTGAATCTGAATGAAAGGCCCAAGTAATCCCACTGCTCTAGCATAACAATTTCAAATTGAAGCAGCAAATTCTCCAGTAATAAATAAGTAAACAACAGTTTCCTCTTGAGCATTTTCACATCTACACTCGGAAACTAAATTGATCTTGTTTCATTTTAGCATCTCATCAACTAGATCTTATATTTCCGTACCCTCCATGATAAGAAAGCAATTTTATATGAAACTACTTTAGTGCAAATATAATCATTGTCTTCCGTTTGCTGTCATTTTTGTCTGATTTCCACTTAAGCATGCACTACTAATCGTAAATTTTCCAGAATTGGTTTTCATCCACCAAAGATTATCTGGAAGATATGATTTAGCATTATAGTTCATCATTCTAATAACATGCTCTACTATTGCTTCTGGTAGATATTCCTGAAGCTTGTCTCTATTCCAACCAGTAGGTTGCATGAAAAAACTCAAGTCTTCTGCAATGTTAGCTCTTACAACATTTGTATTAGTAACTTTAATAGCACCTAATCTTGGACAGTTATCTTCCCAAGAGTGCATCACCTCTCATTGCTTCCCATAGATGTATTCATCCAATTGATCTCTAACCTCTAACATTTTTTACAAATTTGAGTGCCATTTTTTCATATTACTTCAGTAGGCTTTAGCTTTTTGTAGTATTTATTTCATATGAAATTCGATCAAAGAGAAGCTACTGTTCTGAATCTCCACCATAATTTAGCAAAAAGAGTTTTAGATATGTCACCTAAAGCCCATCCCACCTTCTATTTTTAGTACAACAACTTTGATCAGGAAAAACAATTTCTACTTCTTCCTTCCTCCTTTGTGCTCCAAAAAAAATATAGCAAACATCTTGTGTATGTCATTGATAGTGTACTTAATTGGGAGCACTGCAGACAACAAGTATATAGGTATAATTTGAGGTACATTTTCAATAAACACAACTTTACCTCCCTCTATTTCATATTAAGTGCACATTTGAGCTTTTTTCATTATTTAAAATGATCGAATTGTTCAAAGTTCAAAATAAATATGTTTTTTCATATTTACCTTTCTTTTAATGAAATTTACATTTTTAGGCTATAAATTGCACTATTTTTTAGAATAACTTGAAAATAAATAAATGAAAAAAGGCCAAAGATACCCCTATATTGTAGAAAAAAGTAAAAAAAAATGCCGCCCATTTTGAGATAAAAATAAGGTAGGGCGGGGCAATATCATACCCGCATAAATCCAGAAAGACCTTAATTCGCCCCTTCCTGCCCCATATACACTAATTACTATTTTCAAACTGGCCCTCATAGAACTATCCCACTTAAGCTCTGTTATATTTTGTTTTGTTTCTACAAATCTCAAAATTTAGTTAAGCATGTTTTCAAATCATGTTATGATGCATAATTACCTAAATATACACATATAAAGACCAATAGAGATTGGATTATTATATACAATAATACTATGATTCATCATTACCTTGGTATTGTAAGTCTTAGAAATTTTAAATATACAAGCAATCAAAGGAGGCTCGTTTGTTGTATCCCTCTATAAAACATTCAATATTAAATTTGAATTATAACATGGTTTATCTAAAATTGGAGAAATGATCTGATAGATATTTATAATTGTATTAGTTTGTATTTTAAATCCTTTTACTCTATACATTATCAATCAGACCCTCAAACTAATTAAAACACAATATTTGATATCTCTTTGACCATTGACAAATCTATGTAACATAAATATTGTTGAGTTGAAAAAATGTGGATATATATACATGCTTCCAAGCGAATAAATACACTATATTTTATTTTGAAATATTATTTTTTATCAAAAGAAAAACTTAATTTTTCATCCACCCTCTCCCACCCCACCCCACTCACCCATGCACCTCCACTTTCTCTTCTCCAACACTTTTTTCATCTCTAACCCTGAACTTTCTTCTCTTCTTCTTCAATAAAATCACGCACCACACTTATTCTTTCGTTTTCCTTTGAAACCACCCGCCATACACTCTCTTTTTTTCTTCAATCCACTCTCTTATATGCAACAAATCAAAACCTTACCCCTCTAACATTTGACCGAACTTATGTGATATTTTTTTGCGACTCAGTATAAAGCGTGATATCCACATTCTAAAAGAGAATGAAGCAATAAATTTGCTTTAGAAAACTAACTAAATAATAAAGATATAAAGAAAAAAAATTGAACTTCTTTCCCCTCCTTCCGCCATTGTCATCGTACCCAACCCTTTCTTTTGTCATCGTCATCGTCCCAAACCCTCCTTCTGTCATCGTTACCATCCCTAACTATTCCCTTCACCATCGTCCCCAACCCCTCTTTCTTTTATCGTTATCGTTCCCAACCTTCCTTTTCGTCATTGTCATTGTCCCCAACCCTGCCTTCTGTCATCGTTATCGTCCCCAACCCCTCCTTTCATCATAGTCATCGTCCCTAACCCCCCCTTACGTCATCGTTCCCAAAACTCTAGCCATTGTCACAATCTTAAGCCCTAGTCCATCTTGGATCCGTGATGAAAGTTGAAGCTGATGTTGCGATTGATAGCCATGGAAGAGAATGATTAAGAAGTTCGGCTATAGAGGAGTAGATTTGGATTGATAAGTGTTATTTGTAGTTTTGATGATTTGACAAACTTAGGGACCTCATAAAGGTACCGGGTTTTCTACTTGAGTATTGCAGGTGTCTTGTTTGAAGTATTACAGATGAAACAGACTCAGGGACCTAGTAGAGGTACCAGGATCTCATGATGATGAGCCAGTCGACTGCCAGCTGGAGATGGTACAGAAAGTAGGTGCACACTTTCCGATGGCGTTAGAAAAGTGTGACCTTTCCAGCCAATGGCAAAGATGTTTAGGAAAGTGACTTGCCCATATAAAAGGAACTTTCCTAAACATTTGTGAGTAGTTTTTGACACTTGATAAAAAATTTTCAAGAACTCTTGCAAAGGCTACACAAAGCAAAGACAGAATTATTCCAAGGACAACAACAACATCTTGAGCTTTTCATCTAGTTGTTTAGAAATTTTTCTCTTGTTCTTAAATTGTAAACCACTCCTAAATCTATAAAGGAATTGGTGTGTTGTGTTAGAAGTCTAGGTTGTCCAGGTGGGATAGCTTAGTGGGTAGATTGTTTTTCTACTTAGGCTTGTTGTGCAATAGAGGACTATTACTTAACGGTAAGATTGATAACTCTTTCTTAGATTTGGTGTAATCGTGTTTCGCTTTTGCTTTTGAAGATTAGTGAAAACGATTGAAAATCCTGTGAGACAGGTTGTGGTTTTACTCCCTTAAGCAAGGAGGTTTCCACGTAAAATCATTGTGTTGATTTTACTACATTTAACTTTCTGGTATTTTTCTGAAGTGAAGTAAGGGACCTGGTCCATTACTTATTAAGTGAAGGCATACATTCTATCAAGTGGTATCAGAGCGGGCACTACCTATTTGGTTAACACCAAGGAAGTGATTTTGTTCTAGAATGGCAGCTCCACTTAACCTCGAAGAAGGTCAGTCATCACACAGACCTCCTCGTTTCAATGGACATTTCTAGAGTTGGTGGAAAGTTAGAATGCACGATTACCTCATGGCTGAAGATAGCGAGTTATGGGATATTATATTAGATGGACCCTTTGTTCCAATGATGGAATAAAAGGATGGAAAAAAGACCATTACTGTTCCAAAGCCCAGGCAGAAATATGATGATGCTGACAGGAAAAAGATTGAAAAGGGTTTCAAAGCTAAAACTCTTCTGGTCTGTGGGATAGGACCTGATGAGTACAACAGAGTGTCAGCCTGTGAGTCTGCTAAAGAAATTTGGGATTGCTTGTTGACTGCACATGAAGGAACTGAACAAGTCAAAGAATCTAAGATTGACATGCTCACCTCATGATATGAGAACTTCAAAATGAAGGAAGGAGAAACAATACATGACATGTTCACCAAGTTGTCTTCCATTACAAATGAGCTGCGAAGTCTGGGTGAACCTATAAGCATGACCAAACAAGTCAGGAAAGTGCTTCGAATTCTTCCAAAGACTTGGGAGAGCAAAGTTGATGCCATTACAGAAGTCAAGGACTTGAAGGTGCTGACCATGGATGCCTTGATTGGTAATCTTAAAACACATGAGATGAATCAAAACTATGATTTGTCAAAAAAGGAAGCCAAGAAGGACAAGTCATTGATGTTGAAGTATAAATCAGATGAAGATTCAAGTGATGATGATGATATGGCATATCTCATCAGTAGATTTCAAAAGGTTGTGAGAAAAAACAAAATTTATAAAAGAGGAACAAATGGGACTCGAAATGCTGCTCAAGGTGATACTTGCTACAAGTGTGGAAAATCTGGGCACTTCATCAGAGAGTGTCCTTTGCTCAAGAATGAAAACAAGGAACATAAAAAACACATGGGTGACAAAGAAAACAGAAGGGACCTGGTACCTGGTAACAGAGATCGTAAAGCTGCAGTTGATATGGTTGTCAAAAATGCTCTTACTGCATGGGGGGATTCCTCAAGTGATTCAGAAGATCCTGGTGATTTAGAAGATCCTGGTGAGCCAAAAGATGTGTCTATGGTTGCTGTGCATGAGGAGGAAACTGTCTTCAATGAAATGTTTGCTCTCATGGCACACACAGAAAATGAAGAAGAGGACAATCAGGTAACTGTTCTTGACATGAAAAATGACTTGGATAAATATTCTCTTAAAAAATTGAGAACCTTGGCAAAAGTCATGCTAGATTCTGTGATAGAGTTAACATCTGAAAGAGATACCATAAATGCTGAACTTGAAATTTTAACTGAAAACAAAGGTCAATTTGAGACACAATGTCAAGAATGGTGTCTCTAGAGTTAAATAACTCTGAACTTAAGAACCAGTTGTGTCAGATTACTGAAGAAGCTGAAAAGCTGAATGGAAAGTCAAATAGTCTGCAAGTTGAAATTCAAGAAAAATTGAAAAACTCTGAGAAAAATCTTAGTCTGTCACTTGAAAAGAGTAACAAATTAGAACAGGATATTGTGAAACTTAAGGAAGAGCTTGAAAATTCTCTTAAGTGGACCAAATCCTCAAAGTTGCTGTCAAATGTGACAAATCAGAGTAATTTCAATAAGAAAGGACTAGGAAGTCTGAACATAAGTCCTCCTTATAATCCTCACAGTAAGTATGTGTTTGTGTCTGACAATCTGTTGTGTCTTCATTGTGGTAAGAACGGACATTTGAAGAATGAGTGTGTTAGCTGGAGAAACTCGTGTGAAAGATACTCTAATTATGCTGAAAGACAAAATGTACCAAAAGAGAGACCTGGTCCTACAGAGCCTGTCTCAACTCACAGATTTTCAAAGAAAAAATCTGTTCCTGCTCCTATGTCTTTTGTTAGAAAGCTTCAAAGTCTACCATATTGGACCAAGTACAATCTGATCACTCCTTTGTCTGCCTACTAAGAACTCAAGCTGAAATGGGTTCCCAAGCTTAACAAGTGATTTTTGGTGCAGGTGAGTTAGAAGAGCAACAGTCAATGTTGGTATATGGATAGTGGCTGCTCTAAACATATGACTGGTGATGTACAGAACTTCCTCTCACTCAAGACCCTCCAAGGAGGAGGTGTCTCATTTGGTGATGGCAAGAAGGGGTACATTCTGGGAGTTGGCAAAGTAGGAAGATCTCTTGAAGATTCAATTGACAATGTTTACCATGTGGATGGGTTGAAGTACAACTTGCTAAGTGTGTCACAAATCTGTGACAAAGGAAATGAGGTCAAGTTTACTTCTGAGAAATGCACTGTGGTGAGTTTAACTACAAACAAGGTAATTCTCACTGCGCACAGAAGTAAAAATATGTATGTGGCAAACTTTGAAATCTCTCATGGAGATGACTTAACATGTCTCAGTGCTCAAAATGAAAATGCTGATCTCTGGCATCGTAGGCTGGGACATGTGAGTTCATCTTTATTGAATAAGTTAATTTCAAAGGACCTGGTTCGAGGGTTGCCCAAAATGAAGTTTGCTGAAAATAAAATATGTGAAGCTTGTGTTAAAGGAAAGCAAATCAAATCATTATTCAAGCCCAAAAATCGGGTAACATCATCAAAAACCTTAGAGCTGCTTCATATGGACCTTTGTGGACCCTTGAAGGTTCAAAGCAGAAATGGCAAGAAGTATATTTTGGTGATTGTTGATGACTATTCAAGATACACCTCGACGAGATTCTTGAGATCAAAGGCAGATACAGCTGATGAGCTGGTGGTATTCTTCAAAATGATTCAAACGAAATTGAATCAAGTGGTTTGCAGCATTAGATCTGATCATGGTACAGAGTTTGAAAACTCAACACTGGATAGATTCTGTATGGAAAATGGTACAAGCCACAACTTCTCTGCTCCAAGAACTCCTCAACAAAATGGAGTAGTTGAGAGAAAGAACAGAACCTTGGTGAACATTGCCAGAACTATGATTATTGAATCAAATCTTCCTCAAAGTTTCTGGGCTGAAGCTGTTAACACAGATTGTCATGTTACCAACAGGTGTCTAATAAGATCTGTGTTGAATAAGACTCTATACGAACTGCTCAACAACAGGAAGCCAATGCTGAACTATCTTAGAGCTTTTGGATGCAGATGTTTTGTGCTGAATAATGGGAAGGATGATCTGGGAAAATTTGATCCCAGAAGTGATGAAGGAGTATTTGTTGGATATTCTTCATCCAGCCAAGCCTACAGAATATTCAACAAAAGAACACAATGCATTGAAGAAATAATTCATGTTGTTTTTGATGAAAACGGAAGCTTAAAGAATGATGGATCAAATGATGATGATGATGTGCTCAAAATGCTAAAATCCAATGAGATTGAAGGTGCTGAAACTGATGCAGATCAACAACTGAAAAATGATTGTGATGATCAGAATCACAGTCTACCTGAAGAGGATGCTGAGGTTGAACAGGATGATAGGGTACCTGGTACTACTCAAAACTCCAGCCAGAGTACATCAGACTCCCCAGAAGATGATGCCACTCCTGATGAAAAGGATCATGATGATCTGCCAAATCAGTCTACTGCAAGGTCAGGATGAAAGCATAGTTCATCACATCCTCTTGATGATCTCATTTCTCCCTTGAATTCTGGAATTCAAACTAGATCAAAAACAAGAAATCTAGTTGCATTCTCAGCATTCATATCATCCATTGAGCCTAAGAATGTTAAAGAAGCATTAGGTGATGCAGACTGGATCAATTCTATGCAAGAAGAACTTCATCAGTTTGAAAGAAGTAAGGTATTGTACCTAGTTCCTCGACTTGAAGGCAGAACAATAATAGGAACCAGGTGGGTATTCCGAAACAAACTTGATGAAAATGGAGTTATTACTAGAAATAAATCCAGGTTGGTGGTGCAAGGATACAATCAAGAAGAAGGAATTGACAATGATGAGACTTTTGCACCTGTTGCTAGAATGGAAGCTATTAGAATTTTAATAGCTTTTGCTGCTTTTATGGGATTCAAGCTGTATCAAATGGATGTGAATAGTGCATTTCTGAATGGAGATCTCAAAGAGGAGGTGTATGTCAAGCAACCTCCTGGTTTTAAAGATACATTATGTTCCTGCTTTACGAATATGATTTTTTTTGGGAATTTCTAATAATATCCATCCTTGTTCCTATTTTGGCATTTTTCATTTCCGGAGTGTTAAGCAACCTCCTGGTTTTGAAGATACAGAGCTACCAAATCATGTGTTTAGATTGAATAAGGCACTATATGGTCTGAAACAAGCTCCAAGAGCATGGTATGAAAGGTTGTCAAAGTTTTTGCTGAAGAATGGTTTCAAAAGAGGCAAGATAGACAATACTTTGTTCTTGCTAAAAAGAGAACAAGAATTGCTTATCATTCAAGTTTATGTGGATGACATAATTTTTGGAGCTACTTCAGAACATCTCTGTGAAGAATTCTCATCACTGATGGGAAGGGAGTTTGAAATGAGTATGATGGGTGAGTTGACATTCTTCCTGGGGCTGCAAATCAAGCAATCATCAAATGGAATTTCAATATGCCAGGAGAAGTACATCAAAGAGCTGCTGAAGAAATTCAATATGTTTGCTTCCAAACCTATTGACACTCCTATGGGAACTAATTCCAAGATGATAGTAGAAGAATCTGATCCCCTTGTGAATCAGACAATGTACAGAGGAATCATTGGCTCCTTGCTATATCTGACTGCTAGCATACCTGATATTGTGTATAGAGTTGGAATGTGTGCCAGGTTTCAAGCATGTCCTCGTGGTTCACACCTGAAGGCTGCAAAACATATTTTTAGGTACTTGAAGAAAACAGGGGACCTGGTTCTCTTTTATCCTGCAGGTGATACTTTTGATCTGGTTGGTTTTGCAGATGCTAATTTTGCAGGTTATCAAGTTGTCAGGAAGAGCATCTCTGGAATGGATCATTTCCTTGGATCATCACTTATCTCTTGGGGCACCAAGAAGCAGAACTCTGTGGCTCTTTCAACTACTGAAGCTGAATATGTAGCTACTGCAGCCTGTTTTTCTCAATTGCTGTAGATCAGGCAACACTTCGAAGATTTTGGAATCCACATCAAAGCAATTCCTCTCATGTGTGACAACACTAGTACTGTGAGTATGGGAAAGAACCCAGTTCATCATAAGAGAACAAAGCACATTGATGTCAGACATCATTGTTTGAGAGATCATGTTGAGAAGGGTAATATTGTGCTCACATACTGTCCAACGGAGGAACAGATTGCAGACATCTTCACCAAGGCTCTCAGCAAGGATCAATTTGAGAGAAATCGATTAAAGTTGGGGATGTTGATCTCCAAGTGATGCTTTTAGCCTCCAACAGTAGAACTCCCTTGATGGTTAGAATTGCAGTGCAGGTATCCTTTGTGTGAATCTTAAATATTTGAACAAGATCACTTTTTGTATCTTTCGTAGGTATACTCTCAATAGGGACCTGCTCAGCAAAAGAAGAGACTAGAACAATTAAGGAATGAAGTTAAACTCTATCATGGTACCTGGTACCTGTCCAGGTTAGCATTTTTACATTAAATTTAAACTAAAAATTTTGACCGTTGAAAATGCCACGTGTCAGTCATCGGTTACTCTGACCGATCAGTCCAATCGTTTCTCCCTCAAACGATGCATCTAATCAAGGACCTGGCACCCTTTCACTTCTTTTAAAAAGGGGTCATTTCTTCTTGAAACTCTCATCCATCTCTTAACTTTATCTCTCTCATCTATCACAAGACTTCTCACATTCAAAGGCAAATCTGTCTTCCTCTTCTTTTTGTTCTTCAATGAACCCTTCTAGTATCACAAACATGTCTTCCTCTTCATCTTCTTCTAAGCAAATGTTGGATGCACTTAGTGAAATTGCGCCCCTTGCATTCTATTCTCCAACACCTGCTCAAGCCAGCCTTCCTCCCCCACCCATTCCTCAACATACTCCGGATAACCCTTTCTTCTCCATCGATCTAAACACTTCTACAGTACCTGGTCCATGTGAAGAAATGTTGCCTGACAACATGTTTGAGGGATATCTACCAAAACACAGGGCTTTCGAGTCTAATATCCTGGCAGCGAGTGAGGAACTCGTGATTGAGAGCCTGGCAATGATGAGAGAGGAGGCCAGAGCAGAACATACTGACGCCCTAGAAAGAGAAGAGGTAAGGCCTTCTCAACCCATTTTCGATAAAACCCTCGATTTAGGGCGGTACTCTTCTTCCTCTTCATCTGAATCTGCAAGTGAGGAAGAACCATTAAAATGGAAGGTGGAGAGTCGAAAAGGGAAGGAAAAGGTCGTGGAGGAGGCTCCTAAGAGACGACCTAATACAAGGTCTGTTGCACAAAAATTGATGGTAGATGCCTTGAAGGCAAGCGCACGCTCTGCTGCTGCAGTCAAAAGTGCACGAACCTTCAAGGTATCAAATTTTAGGATACCTAAAGAAAAATTGGTTGAGTTGTCGGGAGAAGATGTTGAAAAGAAAAATAACAAGAAGAAGTCAGAAAAGAAAAGGGAAAGGGTTACAAGGAAGGTTGAAAAGTCACAGTCAAAAGGAAAGAGATCTGAGAAAAAGAGAAAGCGGACACAGGGACCTGGTCCTCAAGCCAGGAAAGTTGAGAATGTCAACTTGCAGGAAGTAGTTGACAGTCTAAGGAAACAAGCAGTTCTCGCTGGAAAAGTGTTTGATATGGGGATTATTACTCTTCCGGGCATGGATTCTCTACATGACATGGTGGAGATCCAATCTTGGTTGCACCTATTAAACAAGAAATCCCCCATCCTCCATGAAGAAGAGGTTCATGAATTCTATTACAATATTCAATTCATGGAAGATGGGAGTCTCCTCACATGTGTGAACAATATTGCTATTTCTTTGAATGAGGTGGTGTTGGGCAGAATCCTCAGAGTGCCTACAGAGGGTACCCGGTCCGTGCTGAACAATACTTGCTCTTCAAAATTTGCCTCCATGATTTCTAAGACTCCCACAACTAAGGTTGCTGGGATCTATAAGAAAATTATGAAGAGTGATTATCAGCTGGTCTTCGAGTTCATCAACAAAGTGGTTCTTCCTCGCACAGAAAAGAGAACACTTGCTACTGCTGCTGACTTGTACGTAATGGAGATGCTGTGCAGCTTTGAGGCTCTAAGCCTTCCTAGTCTCATGATTGAACACATTCACAAAACAGTTATTGAGAGGAAAGGAGTACATGGAATGGGGTATGAATACTTTCTCACTGAAGTATTCAAGCACTTTCAGATTCCTCTTAGTGTTGGAAAGGTGGGGACAGTTAAACAAACTATCTCTGAGCATACCTTGTTTGAATGTGAATGTATTGAAGGCAGAGGCTTACCAAAAAGCAAGATGGCTCAACTTCTTGAGGACCTGGATCAGCTTAAACATGAGATTGAAGAACTCACTGTGCGGTTGAGTAGTAAAGAGGCTGAAATTGCTGTACTCAAAGCAAAGCTGCTTACTGCACAGAGTGAGGGACCTGGTTCTTCAGTTGTACAAGCTCTGGAGAAAGAGAACAATGAGTTGAAGGCGAAGATAACTGCCCTGCAAGAAAAAGCCATCAAGGATAATGATGTTGCCAATGCACGACTCACTCTTGTTATCCAGTCCCTATCTCAAACTCCCTCCTCTTCCTAAATTGTCAATCAATCCTTTCCTGTGTCATTTTTTTGTGTGGTTGATCATCGTGTTGATGGATTTTTAGTTTGTCTTTAATGTATTTATTTTATAATGGCATGTTGGTTACTTTATTCCTTTGCTGTTCTTTCTATGTTCTTTTGCGATTGCTCTTCCTCTACTGTTTGATTGCTTATTCGCTCTGATCTTGCTCAGTATTTATGTTGACTCAATGGTTTACTGCATATCTTTTTTATGATGCCAAAAGGGGGAAGTAAACTGTTAGTAGCTAAATAAGGGGGAAGTAATCTGTTAGTACCTAAATAAGGGGGAATATACAGTAAGGGAGAATACACTGTCAGGGGGAACAATTCCGGTGAAGATCTCAGATCATATCATTGTTTATCATCATCAAAAAGGGGGAGAATGTTATTTGTAGTTTTGATGATTTGACAAACTTAGGGACCTCATAAAGGTACCGGGTTTTCTACTTGAGTATTGCAGGTGTCTTGTTTGAAGTATTGCAGATGAAACAAACTCAGGGACCTAGTAGAGGTACCAGGCTCTCATGATGATGAGCTAGTCGACTGCCAGCTGGAGACGGTACAGAAAGTAGGTGCACACTTCCCGATGGCATCAGAAAAGTGTGACCTTTCCAGCCAATGGCAAAGATGTTTAGAAAAGTGACTTGCCCATATAAAAGGAACTTTCCTAAACATTTGTGAGTAGTTTTTGCAACTTGATATAAACTTTTCAAGAAATCTTGCAAAGGCTACACAAAGCAAAGGCAGAATTATTCCAAGGACAATAGCAACATCTTGAGCTTTTCGTCTAGTTGTTTAGGAATTTATTCTCTTGTTCTTAAATTGTAAACCACTCCTAACTCTATAAAGGAATTGGTGTGTTGTGTTAGAAGTCTAGGTTGTCCAGGTGGGATAGCTTAGTGGGTATATTGTTTTTCTACTTAGGCTTGTTGAGCAATAGAGGACTATTGCTTAACGGTAAGATTGATAACTCTTTCTTACGTTTGGTGTAATCGTGTTTCGCTTTTGCTTTTGAAGATTAGTTAAAACGATTGAAAATCCTGTGAGACAGGTCGTGGTTTTACTCCCTTAAGCAAGGAGGTTTCCACGTAAAATCATTGTGTTGATTTTACTGCATTTAACTTTCTGGTATTTTTCTGAAGTGAAGTAAGGGACCTGGTCCATTACTTATTAAGTGAAGGCATACATTCTATCAATAAGCGAATCCATGGCGAAAGTGGATACTTAAGTTGAATTGATTTTAGATTATTAATTTGTTGATATCAATTATCTTATTAGATTTTTATCACCCCATTTATTTATTATTTTGGCTTATATATGCATAGGTTAAACATAATAAGAATAGTATCACCAATTTGGTCGTTCTTTTCTTTCATGTTCTTTCTTTTTTCTTGTTCTATGGATACCCATCTTTTTCTTCTATAGATTAAGGATCTCCAATATCCATTTATGATTTTACTATAAGAATTATTATTATTATTATTAATTATTTCTTAGTTATAGCCCATGTTTACTTGTAACCCAAGTAATACCATAAATAATATTTAATAAGGAATAGATCTCGTCCATACACTGTTTACTTGATGAACGTACCTGATTAAATCATAACCTCTATAAATTGGTCCTCCCTCCACCCATTAGGGTTATCACAACAATAATTTCATCGCTGACGGTTGTGATAACATAAAGTAAGGGCAAAGAGGTAAAAGCTAATTTACAACTAACGCTTCCACTTTTCATTGTGATGATGTATTTGTAATCAGGTATATACTCTTAACGATCTCTATGTAAGATTATCGTGTTCAAGATCCTGATATTATGTTTTGAAGTATTTAATCTTACATTTACTGTCAAGTTATACACTTCTTGAGTTACTGCAAAAAATAGAGGTTCAATTCTCCCTTTTCTTTTAGAATGATATGGATTTCGGTGTCCCTTGCGACGTCATTTTCGTCTACATCTTCGCCTATTTTGTCTACTGAACCTCCGTTAGAGTGAGTTTTAGCGATGTCAATAAAAGTTTAGATGTTGAACAAAAAGATAGTCAAAGACGATTTTACTCTGGTCTGTGATAGATTTCCATAGTAATAAAGAATGGACGATGAAGAGAAGTGGAGAGGAGAGCAAGTAGATTTTTTTACGTTGCTCTATGGTTTTGATTTTGTATGTTCCTCTTCTTCGAGCCTCAAAAACCTGTCATAAGATCCAATGTTAAGAAAAAGTTGTTAATTCAAGTTAATTGGTTAAATGCTACCAATCAAGAAAACTTCATTGTCATTTTTTGAAGAACGAAAGGAATTAGAGAAATGAAGACGGTGATGAGATTTCTAATGGTGGTTGTGGAGGTGAAGGAAAGTCTTGAAGAACGAAAGGAATTAGAGAAATGAAGACGGTGATGAGATTTCTAATGGTGGTTGTGGAGGTGAAGGAAAGTTGAGAAATATATTTATTTTATATTTTAAATAGAAAATTTATTAGTTAACAATTTGGTCGATATTATCTGATGTGACATTATGACATGACGTTAATTTATATGGTGTGGATATGCTATGTCATTTTGTTAGAGAGAGTGACTTACACACATAATTGGAGGGGTCTGAAAGTCTTATTTTATTTGAATTTAAGAGTTCACTTGACAAAATATGAAGTAAGAGGGTTCATGATACAAACTTATATAACTATAAGGATCCATCAGACTATTTTGCTAAAATTTAATAAAATAAAACTTTTATTTCATCCAACGTAATAAATAAATTTTAAAAGGAAAATAAAAATAAAATTGTTATTTTCAAAGTTATAAGTAGCCAAATACTTTTTAGTAAAATAGATAAATAAATGTAATATTTAGACATTTTATATAGTTCTTTGGTTCTTTTCCATTAATAAAAGAAGAGAAAAGATATAAAATCACCATCGAAGTTGTCTCGAATTTTTAAAAAAACATCTTAGCTTTGCGGGTCTCCTATTACCCCATTGAATAATTTCACAATAGTATATATACCCCATTTTTCAGTCAATACCACTTGTGTACAAAGATTTGTAAGTCACACACTAATAGTCACTTAACACGTATTAAAAGTAATTTTTAATTATTTTTATTTAATTTCTTTGCTTTTCTTTTTCTTTTTCCTTTTTTTATCTGGTTCTCGTTCTTCTTCTTTGCCTCACTTCTGTATCTTTGTCAGTCCTTCTTCCAGAAGAACAATCGCGATACCCACTGTTGTGGGACGAAATTTTTCGGCAGCATTATTAATTATTTGTCAAACTATCACCTATTAAATTATTTATGAAAATAAATATTGTCAAATAATTAAAATTTAAATATTCAAAATATTACCAAGTCAAAATCTGATATTTAGATCACCTCCTTCTCCAACTTCTTACTCCCAAATTGAGTTTTCCATTGTTTCACTATTTCTTAATTTCAAACTTGATTTGTAGGAGGAATAAAATCACTACTACTTTGTATTTCAAAATAAAAAAGAATAAGAATGAACACAATAATATTAGTTTAGAAAAAAATAAAAAAAGACATAGATGCCCAAGAAACATGGGCAAGCTAATGATGGTAGAGAATATGAAAAAAAAATTAAAAATTAAAAACTATTCTTAATAAAGCTTTTAAAAAAATTAATACATGGGGTTTTGTATTTTTTTCTTAAAATAAGTCAAATTGGGAGTGCCACGTGACAATTTTACGTTTGTCTGAAGCAGTATGAACAATTCTTCACGCGCTCAAATTTCGTGACGATACGAGTGGTGTTAAAATTAATCAAAAAAGTATATTTATTGTGAATTTAAATAGTTTTATGAGGTAATAAGACATCCGCAAAATTAAGATATCTTTTTGAAAATTTGAAGCAACTTTAATAATGATTTTATGCCTTTTTCATAAAAGAATAATAATTTAACTTATGTCTTTAAATATTTTTTTAATGAATGTACACAACTTTACAAATTTACTTTATATGAATTTAGACAAAATTGGAAGAACAATAAATATGGTCAAAGATTTTTTTTCCAAATTTTAGTTATCAGATTTAAACTGTGTCCTATAAATTGAGACGAAAAAATACCCCAAAGTTACAATTCAATCAAACATTGGTCTTTCCCCCTAAAATCCTAAAAACCCTCTCCTTTTTACAATGCAGTTCATTCAAAGTACTGACAAATCACTTTTTCTGCACAATCATCATCAAAACAGAGTACCGCTGACCCACCGGATTATGATGGAGTCACCGGAATCTTGCGTCATTCTGACAAATCCAATCAATAAGAGCATCGCATTAATTCCCGACGATGACTATATCATCACAGATATGGCGGCATCCATAAGGGCAGTTGAGGAGATTTTAGACTACAATTTTAAGAATAAGAAACTTCTCGAACAAGCTCTTACGCACTCTTCCTGCACCGATTCTCCGTCGTATCAACGCCTTGAGTTCGTCGGCGATGCTGCTCTTGGCTTAGCTATATCGAATTTTGTTTATTTGACTTACCCTGAACTTGACCCTGGGCAACTCTCTCTCCTCCGCTCTGCTAATGTTAGCACTGAAAAGCTTGCGAGAGTCGCCGTTAAGCACTCTCTTTATAAATTTGTTCGCCACAACACTACTACCCTCGATGAAAAGGTACATTTTATATCTATGAATATTAAATTTAGAATTGATATGCCGGGATAGTTCTTTTTATTTTTTTTATGGTTAGGATTTGATTGTAGCAAGTATTTTTGTGTGAAATTATTAGTTTGGGTTGAATTGATTGTTTTAGGAATAATGAAATTGAGAGAGTTAAAAATTTGGATTTGGATATTAGGTGAAGGAATTCGTGATAGCAGTAGAACAGGAGGAGGAGGCGGAGGTACACGGAGGAGTAATGAAGGCCCCGAAGGTACTGGCTGATATTGTGGAGTCAGTGGTGGCAGCTGTATATGTGGATATGCACTTTGATCTGAAGCTTCTCTGGAAGGTTAGTTGTGTCTCCTTTGTCTGGATATATTTTCGAATTATTGTTGCATAATTTGCTGAATTATATATATATATATTTAGGTTTCCTTTCGTAGAATGTCATTTTAGATGTGTTTACAATGAAATATGTTCATGTCACCTAACTAATAAAGGTTTATTAAGTTATGTGTATGAGAGAGATATGTGTTTCAAATTTACTAATTGGGATTTGAAATTGTTATGTATCGAAAAAGAAAACGGTAAGTTCACATGAAAGGAATGTTTTTCCGTCTTTTCAGCTTTCATTATTAGAAAAAACCAATCCAGTTTTGTTTTTTTTCGACCTAGAAATTCGGGTATCTTGTCTTGCAGATTATCCCGTTGTTCTGATTAGTTTAGTTTCATTTTGTGTTAGAAAATTAATCGCCTCCTCGAGCCGATTATCACACTGGACTTGCTTGCACAACAACCACAGCCTGTAACTATGCTGTATGAGCTTTGCCAGAAGGACGGGAAACATGTTGATATAAAGCATTGGAGAAAAGAAGAGAAAGACATAGCTAGTGTTTATGTTGATGGTCAATTTGTTGTTTCCGCTACTTCTGAGAACAAGGAAAATGCTAAACTTCACGCTGCAAAGTCTGCAATCACAAAGTTGGCCTGTAATCATACTAGTAAGCTGGATCTTGAAGTCGAACCAAACACTGAGTTTGGAGGAGCAAAGCAGAAGCTGAATGAGCTATGTGGAAGAAAGAAATGGCCCGCTCCAACTTACAGGTTAAATTTTTTTTCTCCAACTGAGATGAAGTCGTTACTCTATACATTGCAAACTGAATCATTAGGTGCAAAACTGTACGCCCTCCTACCAGTTTATGTTGCAACATTTTCGTCGTATTCCATTCTAGAAAGAATGGTAACTTCTTAATTTGAAATAACTACTTTGATAGTTATAGTAAAAGTAGTCTTCATGATATGATTGTGTAGAATAGGTTGGTAGTAATCTGGATACAAGAGTATAAAGGATCAAGTATGATATAAATGGATGTTAGATGTACGTTAACGAGCCTCTAGGAGTTTTGTTTAACAGTGAAGGTAGTACAGCTGGGGATGTGTAATAGGCACATGTCACGAGTTTGAATTCTAGCTAATGAACCAACTCTTGTGTTTAAGTTTAGTAGGGAGACGGATGGGCTATTATCCATCAAGTGTTTGGCTATTAAGCTACAGACACCACTTAACTGAATACTTGGTAAACATGTTTGAACTGTGATTGAGTTTCCTCATTGTTTGCTTTACGATGTTTGCAGAATTGAGAAACAGGTAGGCCCTTCTCATGATAGGAGGTTTATTTGTTCAGTGCAAGTTGCAGTAGCTAAAGGCGTGGTTTTTGTGATGGGAGATGAGAAGACGCGTGTAAAAGATGCAGAGAATTCTGCTGCATCAGCCATGATTTGGGGTCTGCAAGGTTCCAATCTCAGTTAGACGCATATTATGGATTGTACTTATTTAATAATTGCGTATTTGAGCTAGGGAATGGTGTATAATATGTCTTGTTAGTGGTTTGTATGATTTGAAATTCATGACAGTGATGAAATATTATTGTAGTTCTCATCATATCAGGAAAGACAGATTGTCATAGCTGTAGTGATAAATTGATGCATAAGGGATGACACCTTTAAATTATGTAAAAGATGTTTGGATGGATCATTCAGTATAATTATATGATATTTTGGCCAATAATGTGAAGAAGATTTATATAGTTCTTGTGTGTTTTTTTCCATAGTAAAATAAAACCAATGGAGGAAGCAAAGCTTCTACTTCTTTTAATCTATTTTTCTCTGTTTGTCTGTATTCTGTATCCTTGAAAAATTAAGCTAGTTAGGAGTTTGGTCTCTAGTCATAGTCATGGTCAGGGTCAGGTTCAAGGTCGGGTCCCTATTGAAGTGCAAGAGGGTGGGGTGGGTGAATTGTCTATGGAGTGACATTCTTTAAATATATTTAGACTTAGCTTATCTGACACGTTCAAGAGATTTCATCTTTGAACAAAGAGATAAATTGATCCTTTTTCAAGAATAAGATTGAGATTATTAAGGTCCTTGATGTAGTCACTTCATTTGGTTAAATCTTTTTTTTTTATTTCTTACTAGGTGTTCATAACTCTCGTATTAGAGCTCTACAGAACTCTCTTGAATATAGTGCTCCCAACAATTTTTTTATCTAAATCAGAAATTCGAATATGAGACATTTGATTAAGAATGAAGCAATCCTACTACTACACTTTGTCTGTCTTTCCTATCTTTACTATTTTCTTTTCCTACATTTACAATGTCTAATTAATGAGGATTTCAAATTAAATATTGTCCAATTATTATTCCATTATTGAGGAATGAACAGATTCTTGGTACCTGTCCTTTAATTAAAAGATCTTGGTGTGTTTTAAAGAGAGCTGCTATATGACCACAATTATATATGACCACAAATATCAAAACGATTACATTAACCTTTTTCTTTCATAATAATAAAGTTAATCTTTTTAGTATTTTCTAAACTCTAAAAAGTGGAACCATTTTTTTCTTTTTGCTAAACGAATCAGAGCTTTTATTAGTGCTGTGAAGACATTATTTTCACTGACTTTATAATATGGGCCTGGGACCCATCACATCATTCACTTAGCTTTATATCTTTGTGCGATATGAAATGTCTAAAATAAATAAAATCAAGTTGATATGTCTAAGTGAAAGATGACGTTATTGAATATTTTGTAATATAAAGATATTTAATGAAGAAATACATTTGTTCGTGAAAGAACATAACTGCTACGAAAAGTCATTTGTTCATGAAAAAACATAACCTTTATGAATAGTAATTTGTTCATTCATGAAATAACATGATTCTTCTGAAAAGTCATATGTTCATGAAAGAACATGACTCATAAGAGTTTTCTTTTAGGTTCTATAAATAGAAAAACTCTCTAGAAGTAGCCTAAGAAAATCTGCATATCTGTGCAAGGGATTTTGTTGTACCCTTGAAGAGAATTGTTTGTATTTATCCTAAAAAGTGATTACAAACTTCAAAGCCCATCTTCTTTTTCAATTATATTTCCTACTATCTTTTCTAATAATTTCTCCCACGGCTTGAAATACTTAAGTTGGATTTCCTTCTTTTTCATTTCTCGAATGAAATAAACTGTGTCTTGAGAATTGTTAGATCACTATCCCTCCAAGAGATATTGTATGTAGGGTATACATGACCGGGTTGGTTCGCATTTTTCAAATATCAAATCAAATTATTTGTGTCGGATTGTTAGATTTATAAATCAAACCAAACCAATAAAACTCAAGTTTTTCAACTTCAGGTTTTTCAGTTTTTGTGATAAAGTTTTTATACAAATATATAATTTACTTGTACTTCAAACATTTTTTTAGTCCGACCAAAATTCAACTATCCAAGTTATTTCTCAAGAAAATAACAAAAAATATATGATATGATTAATGCACTAAAATATCCAACAAAAAATAATAAAATCGCATTAAAAAAATATTACAAATTAATAAGTCATAATGAAATTGATCATTATTTAAAGTACTAATCATGCTTAAATAAATTTAGTAAATATTAGTTACATGACTAAATATTAAAAGAAAGTAAAATTAGATCATGTATTTTAATTGTCTAAATCTATGTAAAACTAAAAAATAAATATTCAATATTATTGTCATTCTTAGTGTTGAATTGATTTTCTTTTTGCATTAGTATTAATTTGATTTTTATTTAAACTTTATTAGTTAACAACATCTATGGACTATAATTTTTATTAGATCATTAAGAATTCTAACTTCCAAACATGAAATAAATATATTAAAAGATAAAAACTAAGAAAAAGTATAAGAGATATTTAAAAGTTATATCAAAATAAGTATTTTTATATATAAAAAAATTTCAAAATTATATATATAATATTGGGTTGGTTTGGTCTCCGGTTGATTCTTTTTATTTGAAACGAAATAAACTCAAATATAGTCGGATTTTTTTTCCTAACACCAAACCAAGTCAAACCAAACCACTAGTCAGGTTTTTTTTCGGTTTGACTATTTGAGGTTTGGTTCGATTTATGGTTCGATTTTGTACACCCCTAATTGTATGTATATACTTTAAGGGACGACAAACAATTTACTATCCTGAACCGACAAAACTATTGATGCTCCCTTTCTGATCAAACAAAACTTTTGTTGCTCCCTTTCTGAACATACAAAACTTTTTGTCGTTCGCTTTCGTTGTAATGATAGCTTCCGCCCACAAGGTTTTTTCATAAACCTGAACTTATAAGTAAGGCATTCAACATTTCCTTCAAAGTTTGGTTTTCTCTTTCAACAATTTTATTAGATTGAGGTGAGTATAGGTAGTAGTTTGATGGATGATACTATTTTCTAAATATATTTATGCAAAATAAGATTCTTTTTTTTGTCACTCCCCAAGCCTACATCCTGGACGTAACTTATACTCGAAAACCATTGTTGGTTTCCAAACTAACCCTTGACCTGAATAATTACTCAGTGGAAGACTTACTCAACAATATATTTAAACTAATGATGCAAAACTAACTTTAAAAGATTTAATTTAAACTCAACTCCAATAATCATCTGAAAGTAATTTAACAAGTACTAGTTAAATGGCTCATAGATTCAAAACATTACAACAATAAAGGAAATAATGATAGACTATTGTCACGACCCAAAGCGGGCCGCGAGTGGCACCCGCACTTATCCTACTATATGAGCGAACCAACCAATCTAAGCCCCGACATTTCAACCATAAATAACATAATAATGCGGAAGACTTAAACTCATTAATGAAAATCGATTAAATAACTTCTAAAAACTCAATACTTAATATTCCCAAAATCTGGAAGTCATCATCACAAGAACATCTATCCTCAAATTACTAATTCTAAGAGTATCTAGAAAGCTAGAATAAATAAAAAGCTAGTCCATGCTGGAACTTCAAGGCATCAAGACATAAAAAAAGAAGATCCAGTCCAAGCTAGAAGCGTTAGCTCACCCTGAAATCCGGTGTAATGAAGACTGGCTAGAGTTGCGGTTGAGTTGAAGACGACGGTACGTTTGCTGTACTCCACAAATAACAAAGAAAGAAACATACAAGTAGGGGTCAGTACAAACACACGTACTGAGTAGATATCATCGGCCAACTCAAAATAGAAAACAGTATATATCAAATAATATCATAAAATCAACTACAATACTCAACATGCGGCATTTACAATTACCATAACCCTTGGTCACAACACCAAGCACATCAATGAGGACTCACGCCTCCCCATCATACTCATTTGGGAAAATAGGTTCATTAAATCTGAGTATATTACCATAATTCAAGATTCACTCTCTTTATTCCTCTTGTGTCGGAACGTGACACTCCGATCTCCTAATACTACGTGTTGGTTCATGACACCCGATCCCCCTAATACTACGCATCGGTTCGTGACACCCGATCCCCCTAATACTACGTGTCGGTTCGTGACACTCGATCCCCCTAATACTACGTGTCGGTTCGTGACACCCGCTCCCCCTATTACTACGTGTCGGTTCGTGACACCCGATCCCCTAACCTCATTCTTTTAGTTCATCAAGCCTTCTTTTATACCAAGGCATCATCATTAACAATAGGTTTTCAAGATTTAGGATTCAATAGCTTCATCCTGCTTATTTCATCACAATTATACCATAACATCATGCAAACACACAATTAAGCATATAGAAGGGTTTACAATACTACCCAATACATATCACTCGTTATTAAGAGTTTACTACGAATAGCATAAAAACCATAACCTACCTCCACCGAAGAATTGTGATCAAGCAAGCTAATCCTCAAAATCTTTGCTTTCTTCTTCGTTTCTCTCTCTCTCGATCGTTTCTCCCTCTTCTCTCTATTCTTTCTATCTTTCTTATTCAAACCCTTTTTCTTTTACCCTAATTAGCATATAATTAAGTATAAAAGATGACAAAAGTAACCCACTAATTAGTTTAAGGTTATCTCCTTTAACCCTCAAGAAATTGGATTATTAATATTCAACCACTAACTTTATAATTATAAGCAGGAATAGTCCAAAACGCCCCTTAAAATATTAAACAGACATCCGACCCAGCTTGGGATTACGCAGTCTGTGACGGCCTGTCGTGCCTGCGACGGTCCGTCCTGCTGCTTCTGTCACAAAGTTCAGAGACTAAATTTCACTAAAGGATCTGTGACGGCCCGTCACGCCTGTGACGGTCCGTCCTGCCATTCCGTCACGAAGTTCAGAGAGTAAATTTCACTAAAGGATCTGTGATGGCCCGTCACGCCTGCGACGGTCCGTCCTGCCATTCCGTCACGAAGTTCAGAGAGTCGATTTCAGTACCCAAATTTCAGAATTCTAAGTGTTTTGGAACGAGACCCCCTCGACGGTCCGTCGTACCCATGACGGTCCGTTGTGGGATCCGTCGTCTCAGCCAGTTTTTCCAAAAATAAAATCTGCTGCTCAAAACGACTAAACAGGTCATTACAATAAATACCAATTTACCCATCGTTCGTCCTCGAACGATCACAAGAAGAAAAACAAGGGCGAAAAGGAGTACCTGAATCTGTAAACAGGTGTGGGTATCTTTCTTGCATATCCGCCTCCTTCTCCCAAGTGGGCTGTTCAATTGGTCGATTCTTCCATTGAACCTTGATGGATGCAATCTCCCTTGATCTCAACTTGCGGACTTCTCTATCCAAAATGGTAACAGGCTCCTCCTCATAAGACAAATTCTCATCAAGAAGGACTGAATTCCAATGAATGATGTAGTTTTCATCCCTATGGTATCTTTTCAACATAGACACATGAAATACCGGATGCACTCCTGACAGTCCTGGGGGCAAGGCTAATTCATAAGCCACCTCCCCTACTCGCTTAAGTACTTCAAATGATCCAAAATACCTTGGGCTTAGCTTACCTTGCTTACCAGACCGCATCACCCCTTTCATGGGTGAAACCTTCAGCAAAACTTGCTCGCCCTCCATAAACTCCATGTCTCTAACCTTTCGATCTGCATATTCCTTCTGCCTACTTTGAGCAGCTAAAAGCTTTTCTTGAATGCATTTCACTTTATCTAACGATTCCCTCAGAAGATCTGTACCCCAAGGTCTAACCTCAAATGCATCAAACCACCCAATGGGAGACCTACATCTCCTCCCATACAATGCTTCGAAAGGAGCCATATCAATACTTGAGTGGTAGCTATTAATGTATGAAAACTCTGCTAAGGGTAAGAAGTTATCCCAATGACCCCCAAATTCTATCACACATGCACGAAGCATATCTTCCAACACCTGAATTGTTCACTCAGACTGACCATCGGTCTGAGGGTGAAATGTAGTACTAAGGTCCAACCTAGTACCTAATTCAGCATGCAATGTTCTCCAAAACTTAGAAGTAAACTGCGTACCTCTATCTGATATGATGGAAAGTGGAACTCCATGCAATCGAACAATTTCTGAGATGTAGAGTCTGGCTAACTTCTCTGCATGTAGGTCATCTTGACCGGGATAAAGTGAGCAGACTTAGTTAATCTGTCCACAATTACCCAAATAGAGTCAAACTTCTCCAATGTCTTTGGAAGACCAACCACGAAGTCCATTGCAATTCTCTCCCACTTCCATTCAGGAATGGGCATTCTCTGAAGTGTCCCTCCGGGCCTCTGGTGTTCATACTTTACTTGCTGACAATTTGGACATTTGGCAACAAAATCAACAATGTCACGCTTCATTCTACTCCACCAAAAGTGTTGCTTTAGGTCATTGTACATCTTGGTTGCACCAGGATGTATAGAATATCCGGAACTATGAGCCTCTGTAAGAATAGTGTGGATCAAATTATCAACACGGGGCACACATACCCTTCCCTTAATTCTCAAAACACCTTCCTCATCCATTATTGCTTATTTAGCCTCTCCTCGCAACACCATATCCCGAATTTGGCTTAGTTTCTCATCATCAAACTGTTTTCCCTTGATCTTGTCAAGAAAAGAAGATCTCGCCTCCATACTGGCCAAAAATCCTCCCTTCTCATTTACTTCTAACCTCATAAAGTCGTTAGCCAGAGTCTGAACCTCTCTAGCCAATGGGCGTCTAGAAACTTGTAAGTGGGCTAAACTACCCATGCTTCCTGCTTTTCTACTTAAGGCGTCTGCCACAACATTAGCCTTTCCTGGGTGATACAAGATGGTAACATCATAATCCTTCAGTAGTTCCATCCATCTCCTCTGTCTCAAGTTCAAATCTTTCTGAGTAAAGACATACTATAAATTACGATGATCTGTATAGACTTCACACTTCACCCCATATAGGTAATGTCTCCATTGCTTTAATGCAAACACTACCGCAGCCAACTCCAAATCATGGGTAGGATAATTACGTTCATGCACCTTTAATTGCCTCGAATCATAAGCAATTACACTTTTCTCTTGCATTAGCACTGCACCCAAACCAGAATAGGATGCATCACAATAAACAACGAAGTTCTTTCCTTCCACTGGCAAGGTGAGAATTGGTGCAGTAGTCAACAAAGTCTTGAGTTTCTGAAAACTTTCTTCACATTCGTCAGACCATACAAATGAAACATTCTGCTTAGTAAAGTTCGTCAATTGGAAAGCAACAGAAGAAAATCCCTTGACAAATCGACGGTAGTAGCTAGTTAAACCAACAAAGCTCCTTAGCTCCATAACATTAGTAGGCCTTACCCAATTCTTCACTGCTTCAATCTTGGAAGGATCTACCATCACTCCGTCCTTAGAAACTATGTGCCCCAAGAAGGACACTGAATCTAGCCAAAACTCACACTTAGAGAATTTGGCATAAAGCTTTTTCTCCCTCAACATTTCCAATACCATTCTCAAGTGCTCCTCATGTTCTTTCTTGCTCTTCGAGTATACCAGTATGTCATCAATGAATACAATGACGAAGAGATCCAAATATGGCTTAAAAATCTCGTTCATCAAGCTCATGAAAGCAGCAGGGGCATTCGTAAGCCCAAAAGACAATACTAAGAATTCATAATGCCCATATCTGGTCCGAAAAGTAGTCTTGGGCACATCCGTTGCCCGTATTCTCAATTGATGATAACCAGATCTCAAATCGATTTTTGAGAAGGTACAAGCACCTTGTAACTGATCGAACAAATCATCGATGCGAGGAAGAGGATACTTGTTATTAACAGTTACCTTATTCAGTTGTATGTAGTCAATGCACATCCAAAAACTTCCATGCTTCTTCTTCACAAACAAAACGGGAGCACCCCAAGGGGATGCACTTGGTCTAATAAAGCCCTTGCTTAACAACTCTTGAAGTTGGGCCTTTAACTCTCTTAACTCAGCGGGAGCCATCCTATAAGGGGGTATGGAAATGGGACGAGTATCCGGCTCCAGATCAATGCAAAAGACGATATCCCTATCCGGTGGCATACCAGAAAGGTCTGCAGGAAACACATCCAGAAACTCACGGACTATTGAAACCGACTCAATCGAAGGTATTTGGGTAGTATCATCCCTGAGGTGTGCCAAGAAAGCTAAACAACCTTTTCTAACCATTCTCTTAGCACGAAGGAAGGAGATGATATGAACTGGAGTGGAAGTGTAGTCACCCTCCCACACTAACGGATTTGTCCCAGGCTTGGCCAATGTCACAGTTTTGGCATTACAATCTAAGATTGCAAAGTTTGGAGAAAGCCAAGTCATACCCAAAATTACATCGAAATCAACCATTTCTAAGATAACCAAGTCTACATGAGTATTGCTCTCCATAAAAGTCACAGGACAAGACCTATACACCTTTTCAACTATCAGAGACTCACCCACCGGAGTAGAAACACGAATAGGCATGTCAAGCAATTCACAATGTAAATTAAGACTAGTAGCAAATGAGGAAGATACATATGAAAATGTGGATCCAGGGTCAAATAATACAAAAGCCATGCAATCACAAACCAAAAGATTACCTGTGATGACAACATCTGATGTCTCTGCTTCCGATCGCCTAGGGAAAGCATAACAATAGGCCTTATCACCGGTCTGTCCGTTGCCCCTACCATGTTGCGCTGTAGTATTTCCAGTTTGCCCGTCACCCCGCCGTTTTGGTGACCACCATTACCTCGGACACCACGTCCTCCAGAGTAGCAGCCTCTTCCATGACCACCTCTACCTCTGATTATTGGGGGTCTGTAACACGGTTTTGGACAATTCCTCCTAATATGTCCAATCTCTCCACATCCATAACATTCTCTGGATTCAAGCATAGGCCTCTATGAGAATGACGAAGTCTGGGGATAACCTCTAAACTCAGAGAAATGTTGACCGGTCTGCGGCGGATCCCCAACTACAGTCTGCAGTGAGGACTGAATAGGTCGGGCTGGATAACCTCCTGAACCCTGCCCTCTGGGGTAAGAACCATTAAACTCACCTCCCTTACGAAACCTTTTAAATGCCGATGCCATGGTGAAGTCATCTGGCTTCACTCCCTCTACCTCTATCACGAAGTCTACCACTTCCTGAAAGGATTTCGCTGTAGCCGCTACCTGTAAGGCTGAAATCCGCAAATCTGACCTCAACCCCTTCACAAAATGGCGAATCCGCTCTTGTGGACTGAAGCAAAGCTAGGTGGCACACTGGGATAATGCACGAAACTTAGACTTGTACGCAGTAACCGACATCCTACCTTGCTCTAGGCTCAAGAACTCATCTCTCCTCCTATCCCTCAAGGTCCGAGGGATATATTTCTCCATAAATAAGATAGAGAACGACGTCCAAGTCATAGGTGGTGCCTGTGCGGGTTGACACTCAACATGTGACCGCCACCACATTTTGGCATTTCCCTGAAACTGATAGGTTACAAACTCAACGCTAAATCGTTCTACTATGCCCATTTTATGTAGTAACTCATGACAATCAACCAGAAAATCATAGGCATCCTCAGATTCAGAACCCTTGAAGACTGGAGGTTTCAATTTCACGAACTTACTGAAGAGTTCATGCTGATCACTTGTCATTATAGTCCCTGTAGTCAAACGAGGAAACGTGCCTATTTCCAATGAGGCATCCATGCGGGGAGCCACAGCAGCTGCATGTTGTACTCCCTGAACCTGAGGCGCTGGAGTAGAAAACACTGGAGGTGTCTGACCCTGATCAGATAACCCACTAAGGTAAGCAAGAACCTGATTAATCATCTCTGGGGTAGGTTGGGGGTGGTAATTCCTCATTCTGCACTTGCTTAATTTCCCCTTCCTCACCCTCTCTTACTACTTCCTCAGTCGATGGAGGAGTCACCGCCCTAGTACTAGATGGGCCAAGTGTTTGTCCTCTTCCTCTAGAGGATGTCCTCCTACGACATCTACCACGGCCTCTTGCCACTGTTCCTCTTCGAGCTACAGTCTCAGTGGCTGGCTCAGACGCCTCTTGTCTTGCCGGTGCTGGTGTTGGCACGGTTGTTGCTCTAGTTCTAACCATCTGCGAAATAGAGTGAAGATGGTCAGATACCAATTTGTATCACCTAGATACCAATTGGATCCAAGTAATAGCACGAAAGAAAGAAAGAATGGAATTTTCCTAAAGTCTTATAGCCTCTCAAAGAAAAGTAAAGGCGTCCACCTACCGTTCCTTAAGACTCTACTAGACTCGTTCTTGTGTGATGAGACCAACGAACCTAATGCTCTGATACCAAGTTTGTCATGACCCAAAGCGGGCCGCGAGTGGCACCCACACTTATCGTACTATGTGAGCGAACCAACCAATCTAAACCCCGACATTTCAACCATAAATAACATAGTATAATGCGGAAGACTTAAAATCATTAATGAAAATCGATTAAATAACTTCTAAAAACTCAATACTTATTATTCCCAAAATCTGGAAGTCATCATCACAAGAACATCTATCCTCAAATTACTAATTCTAAGAGTATCAAGAAAGCTAGAATAAATAAAAAGCTAGTCCATGCCGGAACTTTAAAACATCAAGACATAAAGAAGAAGATCCAGTCCAAGCTAGAAGCGTTAACTCACCCTGAAATCCGGTGTAATGAAGACTGGCTAGAGCTGCGGTTGAGTTGAAGACGACGGTACGTTTGCTGTACTCCAAAATAACAAAGAAAGAAACATACAAGTAGGGGTCAGTACAAACACACGTACTGAGTAGATATCATCGGCCAACTCAAAATAGAACACAGTATATATCAGATAATATCATAAAATCAACTACAATACTCAACATGCAGCATTTACAATTACCATAACCCTTGGTCACAACACCAAGCACATCAATGAGGACGCACGCCTCCCCATCATACTCATTTGGGAAAATAGGTTCATTAAATCTGAGTATATTACCATAATTCAAGATTCACTCTCTTTATTCTTCTTGTGTCGGAACGTGACACTCCGATCCCCTAATACTACGTGTCGGTTCGTGACACCCGATCCCTCTAATACTACGTGTCGGTTCGTGACACCCGATCCCCCTAATACTACGTGTCGGTTCGTGACACCCGATCCCCCTATTACTACGTGTCGGTTCGTGACACCCGATCCCCTAACCTCATTCTTTTAGTTCATCAAGCCTTCTTTTATACCAAGGCATCATCATTAACAAGAGGTTTCAAAATTAAGGATTCAATAGCTTCATCATGCTTATTTCATCACAATTATATCATCACATCATGCAAACGCACAATTAAGCATATAGAAGGGTTTACAATACTACCCAATACATATCATTCGCTATTAAGAGTTTACTACGAATAGCATAAAAACCATAACCTACCTCCACCGAAGAATTGTGATCAAGAAAGCTAATCCTCAAAATCTTTGCTTTCTTCTTCGTTCTTCTCTCTCTCGATCGTTTCTCCCTCTTCTCTCTATTCTTTCTATCTTTCTTATTCAAACCCTTTTTCTTTTACCCTAATTAGCATATAATTAAGTATAAAAGATTACAAAAGTAACCCACTAATTAATTTAAGGTTATCTCCTTTAGCCCTCAAGAAATTGGATTATTAATATTCAACCACTAACTTTATAATTATAAGCAGGAATAGTCCAAAACGCCCTTTAAAATATTAAACAGATATCTGACCCAGCCTGGGATTATGCAGTCTGTGACGGCCCGTCGTGCCTGCGACGGTCCGTCCTGCTGCTTCCGTCACAAAGTTCAGAGACTAAATTTCACTAAAGGATCTGTGACGGCCCGTCACGCCTGTGACGGTCCGTCCTGCCATTCCGTCACGAAGTTCAGAGAGTAAATTTCACTAAAGGATCTGTGACGGCCCGTCACGCCTGTGACAGTCCGTCCTGCCATTCCGTCACGAAGTTCAGAGAGTCGTTTTCAGTACCCAAATTTCAGAATTCTAAGTGTTTTGGAACGAGACCCCCTCGACGGTCCGTCGTACCCATGACGGTCCGTCGTGGGATCCGTCGTCTCAGCCAGTTTTTCCAGAAATAAAATCTGCTGCTCAAAGCGACTAAACAGGTCGTTACAACTATTCGCCCTGTAAACTACCTATGAAGCTTCTACTATTACAAAAGGATTATCGGGACAAGACCCACGACATTCGAACAAGATAAAAGTAAAAGTGGAACCTCCGAAAGCAAGGAGGCTAGTGGTATCAACGGAGCATCTATTGATGACCATGAATACTTGTATCTACATTATAAAAAGATGCATGTCAAATGTAGTCAGTACATTAAATGTACGAGCATGTAAGGAGAATTCTAAAGCATAAAATAAGCTTGAACTGATAGAAAGGAAACATACTTGCCTCTTCTCAAACTCAATTCAACTCAATTTCCACTCAAAATAATTATTCAAAAGATCCTCTTAAAAAAGGTAATACTCTAAAACTCTTCTGAATTTGTAAACTCATTTAGAAATTGGTGCTTCTCTCTTTTATATGTTAAAGTAGTATATACTTGACAAAAGGTAATACTGTTAATATATATTCCTCCCTCACCACACAATTAATCTCCAACACTTTGCCCTAAATTTCCAGAAAACTCACTGCCCTCTTTTATCAAGCATACAATAATATATATACCTTAATTTTCCAACAAATATTTCTAATTGTTATCCATACATTAATTGTTGTTCAAACATAGTCACAAATTCCCCAGGGACCCACGCAACACAAATCATCATAGCCAAACTTTATTTTATTTTATTTTAAAAAGAAAACATTCATGAAAAGTTTTGTCTTTTTCTCCTTTCTATTATTCTAACAATACATATAAAATTAATACTAAGCAATCATCCAACCAATAATTACTTTGCATAAAAGAAAATTATAGAAAGAACTTTGAAAGGATTCATAATACCTGCAACTTTCGTATAGTCTTGCGGCGTCCTCTTTCCCTTATTTTATTTTCCTTAAATTGATAAATCAATTATGATCTAAAAGTTATAAAAAATTTCTAACTTATTTGATATATATATATATATATATATATATATATATATGGGTTAAGTGGTCTAAGATCTTAAATAAATTTAACATTTTAGCTCATTAACTATCGGTTAAGTCAATTGTCTACAATTACCCATTAATTAATTAACTCTAGTTAAATGAATATTTAAAATTTCTAAAATGACCTTCTGGATCATTACTATATATATATATATATATATATATATATATATATATACATACATACATACATACATATATATATATATATATATATATATATATATATATATATATATATGAAAGTTAAGTAATACTTGATTCTTCTTATTTTTTTCTATTGTTTTTGTGTCATTTGTAGGAGATTTTAAGCTTTGCAGATGGAGTCGAGCATGAAGCACAAGAGAACTATTATTGAAAAAGAAAAAAGGTTTGCTCCTTATAACAATTCGAGATAAAATGTTATTTCGCGTTTGATGGCAAGTATCAAGCCTTTCTTCGCACCTTTATTGTAGTAATGTTATCAGATTGTTATCCTGATTTTCTTATTATATTTGAGTTTTTCTTATCCTGAGTCCTGAAGACGGAGCCTAACATATGGGAAGGGTCAACTAATAGGGACACCTGACACCACAAACCACACTTCAAGTGCACCTATAATATAGAAAAATTAACATCACACACACATTTAAGAGGATAAATATCAAGTTGTAATCATACTCTTTAAAATTAAATTACTTATAGCATATTATTATCGTCTTATATCACATCAATTAATAATTTATTAATTAAGAAAATATTTAAAAATAAACTATTTATAGCATATTATTATCAAGTTATAGCATATTAACTAATAATATATTAATTAAAAAAATTATTTTATTATTTAACTAATAATTATTATGTTTAAATAATCAGTTTCATTTATTTACTTACCTTTTATCAACAAAACCTTTTAAATTATTACTGATTAATCAATTACCTTTTAAAGTTTTTAATATAAATAATAAATTATTAAATATTAATCAATTACCTTTTAATGTTTTAAATATAAATAATAAATTATTATTTATTAAATATTAATTAAACTTCATATTATATAGTTACCTTTTAAAAAACAAAATCTAAAAATTAGGAATTTGATTTTAATTAATTTCATATTATATGGTTACCCAATAACTATCCACCGCCATATCAACCAATACTCTTTTATCTTCCCTCAATACACTCAACCTTTCCCCTATTTACATGCTTCTCTTTTTACCATATTAATTTTGCACGCCTTTTTTCACGTTTCTCTCTCTATTAATCAATTAAAGGCACCACATGTTTCTCTCTCTATCAATTAATTAAAGATAGAAACCATTTCAAGCTTTAAACTTATTTCCCAAAATCAGATTAAGTTTAAAATCCTTATTCAACTACATCTCTATCAATCTTCCACAAAATTAGATTTTTTATTTTTCGACCATCAAATTCGCAATATTGCATGATTTTCGGAAAAAATCATGTTGTATAGATCATCAAACAGGTTTATTTCTTAAAGTTTTTATTTTTTCTCTAATTCTTTCCTAAAATTATTTAATTTTTATATGTTGTTGCTTGATTATAGGAGAAATTTACATTGTATAGATAATGCAGATTTCTTCAAGTTTTATATTTATTTATGTCAAATTCTTTAATATTTATTTGTCTATAAATTTTTAGGATCTGGGTTGTTGAATACAATGTATAAACCAAATACCCTAAGGAGATTCACAAGAGGTACAAGCTATATCGGTAACTTCATGGTTGAAATTCCATCTTTTGATCTATGTATAACTCAAATTCAATCGCAAATCTCAGGCTATACAGCTGCGATGGAATTAGAGAAGAAGTCGAATGATGAATTAGTAAGGTCTAGTCCTTCTAAAAATAAAGTAGTGTCAACGGTGAAAAAATCGAAAAAAAATATTACAAGAGGAGGAAAGTAAAAAATTCTGTCCCGGACATGATTGAAGAACCGGTTGTTAATGAAGAACAAGACAAAGTGAGTGAAGAATCACATAGTTCATCAATTTCTTCTTCTTCTTCTCTTCTTGGTGTGTGAAACCAAGAGATGATTTTGACTTGTCATAAAAATTCAGCAGTAGAGATCTTGTAACACTCATGTCTGCATGTTGTCTAAAATATATTAAACTATATATACCATAATATATTAACTGTTGTATTTAATGGTAGTATGCTTAAATGAATGTTTGCACTTTATTAAATGTGTATGATTTTTGTATAAATTTCGATTGCAATATGCAAAAATATATGAACATTGTATGAAAAATGTATAAATATTGTATAAATTATGAATGTCATATTGAACTTTGATATATGTAACAGAAACAAATGGTATATATATGAACAATGTATGAATACTATATGAACATTTTATGAATGACAGTAAAGTTCAATGTATATATAATGTATAAACATTGTATGAATTATGAATCTCATATTGAACTTGGATATATGTAACAGATTCAAATGGTACATATATGAACATTGTATGAATACTATATGAACATTTTATGAATCGCAGTATAGTTCAATGTATATATATAATGTATAAACATTGTATGAATTATGAATGTCATAATGAACTTTGAATATGTAACAGAAAAAAATGGTATATATATATATATATATATATATATATATATATATATATATATGACAATTTTTTAAGAAATCAAATTTTATGAATGTCAATGATAACAATTGCACTCAATAAAACAAAACGTGTTTCTAACATTCAAAACAACACAATAACAAATGTAACGTTACGAAATTATTGTTTTTGCACAGTATCATTTGAACATGTCTTTCTATTGTGTCCAACTTGATGGCATCTACGACAAGTCACTTTTGTCTTTTTAAATTTCACGTCAGCAAATCTCTTCCATCTTTTAAGTTTTGGTATACCCGCTGTACAAAATTAATACAAAACATATATTTTAATTTCATTAGAAACATATACTGTAATTTTGAAAAAAAAAATAAATGGACTTTCATACACAAATGATACATATTTCGTATAATCTTCATACACTATTAAAAAAAATTCAGACTTCAACGCTACACAAATTTTCATTCTAAACTAACTATATCATTCACTGTCATATACAATACTCAAATTAACAAACACAATACATTTTCAATACAAAATTAATATAAAAACATATATTATAATTTAAATAGAAACATATATTGTACGCCAAAATTTATCAGGTTACTAAAAAAAAGAAGTAGAATATAAAGAGGACTTATACGTTAAAAATATTCTTGAATTTTAAGAAAAAATGACTTATACGTTGAAAGCAATCTGAAAATAATCGTGAAATTTTAGAAAGAAGACTACTTGTAACGTTGATCCAAATATGTTTGAAAATGACAATCTGAAAGTATTCTAAAAATTTGAAAATATTTGTTATTATCTTGTTGAGTTTTTTAAGGAATTAATTCAAAAAAAATAATATTATTTTAACTAACTAGAGATATTTAAGGCAATGATGATAATTTAAAAATATTTAATATCCCTATAAATGTGCTAATCATATATTTAATTTTAATTAAACTCATTCATATTAAAAACGTGTTACCTGCATTAAATGTAGCAATTAATAAAGAAACAAAAGTAATGCTAATAATTTATCTACCTTTAATTTAACTAAATAAAATGTTAAACTCTTCAAATTCTCAGGTGTGCGACATTGAATAAATGCTGTAATTATGACTGACAAAAGCCACTTAATTTATATTGTCATAATTTCTTAATCATTAAAATTAATTACTCATTATCACTTTATCTACTTAATTTTTAATTAATTTTTAATAACAACTTTTTTTAATAAATTATAGTTAACAATATAATTACTAATAAAATGTTATAGAGTGAGATATTAAATGCTACAAAATGAAATTGAAACTCTGCCATAACTTGATAATAATACTACATATAATGCTATATACAAAATTTACTCTATAAATATATGTATCGACTGAATCATTCTTTTTGTCTAGTCGGTGAAACTAGTGAACACTGCTACAGTAAAAAAAATATTTTTTAGCAACAAAAAATATTGACATTAATACAGAGTGTTAAAATTTTTATCAGCGTTAGTTAAGTGTCATTAAAAGAAATGTCGCTAAAGGTTTTAGGGACAAACAAAAATATTAATAACAGCTAAAAAAATATATATTTAACAGCAATTATGAATTAATTACCGCTAATAATTATTTTTATTGCAGTGCATGCGAGCTGGTTAGATGTGTCGGTGTATAGACTATATCCCTTTTGATTGATCTACTAAAACAGAAAGGCTTTTGAGACTTACTAAGGCGGGTAGGTAAGGGAAGAAGGGGCCTAGGCACGGCAAATGTTGTACTATTGTGTGGCAGAGGATTTTGAACTTTGATAGGAAAGATACAATTGCATTGTATTTGACTTAAGCAAAACATAGACTTAGAATGTTTTCGTTTTGCTGGTGCTTATGATTTTTAACTTAGCACTGTTAAATACCGTTCTTGTTTTGTTTATCCTCTTGCAGATGACTATAGACGTGAAGGTCACTAAAACAGTTGAGGAATCAGATAGTATCGGACACGTGAAATCTTTAATACATGATCATGAGGGCATACCGGAATGTCTTCAACAGCTATTTTCAAAAGATGTTCGCCTAACAGATGATGAACAGAAGCTAATGGATTGTGGCATTATCGAAAACTGTTATTTGTAGTTTTGATGATTTGACAAACTTAGGGACCTCATAAAGGTACCGGGTTTTCTACTTGAGTATTGCAGGTGTCTTCTTTGAAGTGTTGCAGATGAAACAAACCCAGCGACCTAGTAGAGGTACCAGGCCCTCATGATAATAAGTCAGTCAACTGCCAGCTGGAGACGTACAGAAAGTAGGTGCACACTTCCCGATGGCGTCAAAAAAGTGTGACCTTTCCAACCAATGGCAAAGAAGTTTAGGAAAGTGACTTGCCCATATAAAAGGCACTTTCCTAAACATTTGTTTCTTAGTTTTTGCAACTTGATAAACACTTTTCAAGAACTCTTGCAAAGGCTAACACAAAGCATATGCAGAATCATTTCTAGGACAACAGCAACATCTGGAGCTTTTCGTCTAGTTGTTTAGGAATTTATTCTCTTGTTCTTAAATTGTAAACCACTCCTAAATCTATAAAGGAATTGGTGTGTTGTGTTAAAAGTCTAGGTTGTCCAGGTGGGATAGCTTAGTGGATAGATTGTTTTTCTACTTCGGCTTGTTGAGCAATAGAGGTCTATTGCTTAACGGTAAGATTGATAACTCTTTCTTACGTTTGGTGTAATCGTGTTTCGCTTTTGCTTTTGAAGATTAGTGAAAACGATTGAAAATCCTGTGAGACAGGTCGTGGTTTTACTCTCTTAAGCAAGGAGGTTTCCACGTAAAATCATTGTGTTGATTTTACTGCATTTAACTTTCTGGTAATTTTCTGAATTAAAATAAGGGACCTGGTCCATTACTCGTTAAGTGAAGGCATACATTCTATCAAGTGGTATCAGAGCAGGCACTATCTATTTGGTTAACACCAAGGAAGTGATTTTGTTCTAAGAATGGCAGCTCCACTTAACCTCGAAGAAGGTCAGTCGTCACACAGACCTCCTCGTTTCAATGGACACTTCTACAGTTGGTGGAAAGTTAGAATGCACGACTATCTCATGGCTGAAGATAGCGAGTTATGAGATATTATACTTGATGGACCCTTTGTTCCAATGATGGAAGTAAAGGATGGAGAAAGGACCATTACTGTTCCAAAGCCCAGGCAGAAATATGATGATGCTGACAGGAAAAAGATTGAAAAGGGTTTCAAAGCTAAAACTCTTCTGGTCTGTGGGATAGGACCTGATGAGTACAACAGAGTGTCAGCCTGTGAGTCTGCTAAAGAAATTTGGGATTGTTTGTTGGCTGCACATGAAGGAACTGAACAAGTCAAAGAATCCAAGATTGACATGCTCACCTCACGATATGAGAACTTCAAAATGAAGGAAGGAGAAACTATACATGACATGTTCACCAAGTTTTCTTCTATTACAAATGAGCTGCGAAGTTTGGGTGAACCTATAAGCATGACCAAACAAGTCAGGAAAGTGCTTCGAATTCTTCCAAAGTCTTGGGAGAGCAAAGTTGATGCCATTACTGAAGCTAAAGACTTGAAGGTGCTGACCATGGATGCCTTGATTGGCAATCTTAAAACACATGAGATGAATCGAAACTATGATTTGTCAAAAAAGGAAATCAAGAAGGACAAATCATTGATGTTAAAGTATAAATCAGATGAAGATTCAAGTGATGATGATGATATGGCATATCTCATCAGTAGATTTCAAAAGATTGTGAAAAAAAACAAAATGTATAAAAGAGGAACAAATGGGACTCGAAATGCTGCTCAAGGAGATACTTGCTACAAGTGTGAAAAATCTGGACACTTAATCAGAGAGTGTCCTTTGCTCAAGACTGAAAACAAGGAACATCAAAAACACAGGGGTGATAAAGAAAACAAAAGGGACCTGGTACTTGGAAACAGAGATCGTAAAGCTGCTGCTGATATGGTTGTCAAAAGAGCTCTTGCTGCATGGGGGGATTCTTCTAGTGACTCAGAAGATCCTGATGAGCCAAAAGATGTGTCGATGGTTGCTGTGCACGAGGAGGAAACCGTCTTCAATGAAATGTTTGCTCTCATGGCACACAAAGAAAATGAGGAAGAAGACAATCAGGTAACTCTTTTTGACATGAAAATTGACCTGGATAAATATTCTCTTAAAAAATTGAGAACCTTGGCAAAAGTCATGTTAGATTCTGTGATAGAGTTAACATCTGAAAGAGATACCATGATTGCTGAACTTGAAATTTTAACTGAAAACAAAGGTCAATTTGAAGACACAATGTCAAGAATGGTGTCTCTAGAGTTAAAAAACTCTGAACTTAAGAACCAGTTGTGTCAGATTACTGAAGAAGCTGAAAATCGAATGGAAAGCCAAATAGTCTGCAAGCTGAAATTCAAGAGAAATTGAAAAACTCTGAGAAAAATCTTAGTTTGTCACTTGAAAAGAAAAACAAATTAGAACAGGATGTTGTGAAACTTAAGAAAGAGCTTGAAAATTCTCTTAAGTGGACCAAATCCTCAAAGTTGCTGTCAAATGTGACAAATCAGAGTAATTTCAATAAGAAAGGACTAGGAAGTCTGAACATAAGTCCTCCTTATAATCCTCACAGTAAGTATGTGTTTGTGTCCGACAATCTGTTGTGTCTGCATTGTGGTAAGAATGGACATTTCAAGAATGAGTGTGTTAGCTGGAGAAACTCATGTGAAAGATATTCTAAGTATGCTGAAAAACAAAATGCACCAAATGAGAAACCTGGTCCTACATAGTCTGTCTCAACTCACAGATTTTCAAAGAAAAAATCTGTTCCTGCTCCTAGGTCCTTTGTTAGAAAGATTCAAAGTCTACCATATTGGGCCAAGTACAATTTGATCACTCCTTTGTCTGCCTACTGGGAACTCAAGCTGAAATGGGTTCCCAAGCTTAACAAGTGATTTTTGGTGCAGGTGAGTGAGAGGGGAAGCAGTCAATGTTGGTATATGGATAGTGGCTGCTCTAAACATATGACTGGTGATGTAAAGAACTTCCTCTCACTCAAGACCCTCCAAGGAGGAGGTGTCTCATTTGGTGATGGCAAGAAGGGGTACATTCTGGGAGTTGGCAAAGTAGGAAGATCTCTTGAAGATTCAATTGACAATGTTTACCATGTGGATGGGTTGAAGTATAGCTTACTAAGTGTGTCACAAATCTGTGACAAAGGGAATGAGGTCAAGTTTACTTCTGAAAAATGCTCTGTGGTGAGTTTAACTACAAACAAGGTAATTCTTACTGCACACAGAAGTAAAAATATGTATGTGGCAAACTTGGAAATCCCTCATGGAGATGACTTAACATGTCTCAGTGCTCAAAATGAAAGTGCTGATCTCTGGCATCGTAGGCTGGGACATGTGAGTTCATCTTTATTGAATAAGTTGATTTCAAAGGACCTGGTCCGAGGGTTGCCCAAAATGAAGTTTGCTGAAAATAAAATATGTGAAACTTGTGTTAAAGGAAAGCAAATTAGATCATCATTCAAGCCCAAGAATCAGGTAACATCATCAAGAATCTTAGAGCTGCTTCACATGGACCTTTGTGGACCCTTGAAAATTCAAAGAGAAAAATAGCAAGAAGTACATCTTGGTGATTGTTGATGACTATTCAAGATACACCTGGACGAGATTTTTGAGATCAAAGGCAGATACAGCTGATGAGCTGGTGGTGTTTTTTAAAATGATTCAAACCAAATTGAATCAAGTTGTTTGCAGCATTAGATCTGATCATGGGACAGAGTTTGAAAACTCAACTTTGGATAGATTCTGTATGGAAAATGGTACAACCCACAACTTCTCTGCTCCAAGAACTCCTCAACAAAATGGAGTAGTGGAGAGAAAGAACAGAACCTTGGTGAACATTGCCAGAACTATGATTATCGAATCAAATCTTCCTCAAAGTTTCTGGGCTGAAGCTGTTAACACAGCATGTCATGTTACCAACAGGTGTCTAATAAGAGCTGTGCTGAACAAAACTCCATACGAACTGCTCAACAACAAGAAGCCAATGTTGAATTACCTTAGAGCCTTTGGATGCAGATGCTTTGTGCTGAACAATGGGAAGGATGATCTGGGAAAATTTGATCCCAAAAGTGATGAAGGAGTATTCGTTGGATATTCTTCATCCAGCAAAGCCTATAGAATATTCAACAAGCGGACACAATGCATTGAAGAAAGCATTCATGTTGTTTTTGATGAAAATGGAAGCTTGAAGAATGATGGATCAAATGATGATGATGATGTGTTAAAAATGCTAACATCCAAGAAGATTGAAGGTGCTGAAACTGATGCAGATCAACAACTGAAAAATGATTGTGATGATCAGAATCACAGTCTACCTGAAGAGGACGCTGAGGTTGAACAGGATGATGGGGTACCTGGTACTACTCAAAACTCAAGCCAAAGTACATCAGACTCCCTTGAAGATGATGTCACTCCTGATGAAGAAGATCATAATGATCTTCCAAATCAGTCTGCTGCAAGGTCAGGATGGAAGCATAGTTCATCACATCCTCTTGATAATCTCATTTCTCCCTTGAATTCTGGAATTCAAACTAGATCAAAAACAAGAAATCTAGTTGCATTCTCAGCATTCATATCATCCATTGAGCCTAAGAATGTTAAAGAAGCATTAGGTGATGCAGACTGGATCAATTTTATGCAAGAAGAACTTCATCAGTTTGAAAGAAGTAAGTTATGGTACCTGGTTCCTCGACCTGAAGGCAGAACAATAATAGGAACCAGGTGGGTATTCAGAAACAAACTTGATGAAAATGGAGCTATCACTAGAAATAAATCCAGGCTAGTGGTGCAAGGATACAATCAAGAAGAAGGAATTGACTATGATGAGACTTTTGCACCTGTTGCCAGAATGGAAGCTATTAGAATCTTAATAGCTTTTGCTGCCTTTATGGGATTCAAGCTGTATCAAATGGATGTGAAGAGTGCATTTCTGAACGGAGATCTCAAAGAAGAGGTATATGTCAAGCAACCTCCTGGTTTTGAAGATGCACAGCTACCAAATCATGTATTCAGATTCAATAAGGCACTATATGGTCTGAAACAAGCTCCAAGAGCATGGTATGAAAGGTTGTCAAAGTTTCTGTTGAAGAATGGTTTCAAAAGAGGCAAGATAGACAATACTTTGTTCTTATTAAAAAGAGAACAAGAATTGCTTATCATTCAAGTTTATGTGGATGACATAATTTTTGGAGCTACTTCAGAACACCTCTGTGAAGAATTCTCATCACTGATGGGAAGGGAGTTTGAAATGAGCATGATGGGTGAGTTGACATTCTTCCTAGGGCTACAAATCAAGCAATCATCAAATGGAATTTCAATATGCCAGGAGAAGTACATCAAAGAGCTGCTGAAGAAATTCAATATGTTTGATTCAAAACCTATTGACACTCCTATGGGAACAAATTCCAAGATGATAGTAGAAGAATCTGATCCTTTTGTGAATAAGACAATCTACAGAGGAATCATTGGCTCCTTGCTATATTTGACTGCTAGCAGGCCTGATATTGTTTACAGTGTTGGAATGTGTGCTAGGTTTCAAGCATGTCCTCGTGATTCACATCTGAAGGCTGCAAAACGCATTCTTAGATACCTGAAGAAAACAGGGGACCTGGTTCTCTTTTATCCTGCAGGTGATACTTTTGATCTGGTTGGCTTTGCAGATGCTGATTTTGTAGGTTATCAAGTTGATAGGAAAAGCACCTCTGGAATGGCTCATTTCCTTGGATCATCACTTGTCTCTTGGGGCACTAGGAAGCAGAACTCTGTAGCTCTCTCAACTGCTGAAGCTGAATACGTAGCTGTTGCAGCTTGTTGTTCTCAATTGCTGTGGATCAGGCAATACTTAGAAGATTTTTAAATCCATATCAAAGCAATTCCTCTCATGTGTGACAACACTAGTGCTGTGAGTATGGGCAAGAATCCAGTTCAGCATAAAAGAACAAAGCACATTGATGTCAGACATCATTTTTTGAGAGATCATGTTGAGGAAGGTAATATTGTGCTTACATACTGTCCAACAGAGGAACAGATTGCAGACATCTTCACCAAGGCTCTGAGCAAGGATCAATTTGAGAAAAATAGATTAAAATTGGGAATGTTGATCCCCAAGTGATGCTTTTAGCTTCCAACAGTAGAACTCCCTTGATGGTTAGAATTGCAGTGCAGGTATCCTTTGTATGAATCTTAAATATTTGAACAAGATCAATCTTTGTATCTTTTGTAGGTATACTCTCAATAGGGACCTGCTCAGCAAAAGAAGAGGCTAGAACAATTAAGGAATGAAGTTAAACTCTATCATGGTACCTGGTGCCTGTCCAAGTTAGCATTTATACATTAAATTTAAACTAAAAATTTTGACCGTTGAAAAAGCCACGTGTCAGTCATCGGTTACTCTGACCGATAAGTCCAACCGTTTCTCCATCAAACGACGCATCTACTCAAGGATCTGGCACCTTTTCACGTCTTTTAAAAAGGGGTCTTTTCTTCTTGAAACTCTCATCCGTCTGTTAACTTTATCTCTCTCATTTATCACAAAGGCCTCTCACATTCAAAGACAAATCTGTCTTCATCTTCTTTTTGTTCTTCAACGACCCCTTCCAGTATCACAAATATGTCTTCTTCTTCATCTTCTTCTAAGAAAATGTTGGATGCCCTTAGTGAAATTGAGCCTCTAGCATTCTACTCTCCAATAACTGCTCAAGCCAGACTTCCTCCCCCACCCAGTTCTCCTCAAAATACTCCGGACAACCCTTTCTTCTCCATCGACCTAAACACTACTACAGTACCTGGTCCATGTGAAGACATGTTGCCTGACAACATGTTTGAGGGAGATATACCAGAACACAGGGCTTCAGGGTCTAATATCCTGGCAGCGAGTGAGGAACTCGTGATTGAGAGCCTGGCAATGATGAGAGAAGAGGCCAGAGCAGAACATACTAACTCCCTGGATGAAGAAGAGGTAAGGCCTTCTCGACCCATCTTCGATAAAACCCCTGATTTAGGGCGGTACTCTTCTTCCTCTTCATCTGAATCTGCAAGTGAGGAAGAACCATTTAAATGGAAGATGGAGATTCGCAAAGGAAAGGAGAAGGTCGTGGAGGAGCCTCCTAAGAGACGGCCTAATACAAGGTCTGCTGCACAAAAATTGATGGCTGATGCCTTGAAGGCAAGCGCACGATCTGCTGCTGCAGTCAGAAGTGCACGAACCTTCAAAGTATCAAAGTTTAAGATACCTAAAGAAAAACTGGTTGAGTTGTCTGGAGAAGAGGTTGAAAAGAAAAATAACAAGAAGAAGTCAGATAAGAAAAGGGAAAGGGTTGCAAAGAAGGTTGAAAAGTCACAGTCAAAAGGGAAGAAATCTGAAAGGAAGAGGAAGCGGACACAGGAACCTGGTCCTCAATCCAGGAAAGTTGAGAATGTCAACTTGCAGGAGGTAGTTGACAGTCTGAGGAAACAAGCAGTTCTCGCTGGAAGAGTGTTTGATATGGGGATTATTACTCTTCAGGGCATGGACTCTCTGCATGACATGGTAGAGATCCAGTCTTGGCTGCACCTGTTCAACAAAAAATCCCCCATCCTCCATGAAGAAGAGGTTCGTGAATTCTATTACAATGTTCAATTTCTGGAAGATGCGAGTCTCCTCACACGTATGAACAATGTTGCTATTTCTTTAAATGAGGAGGTGTTGGGCAAAATCCTTAGAGTGCCTACAGAGGGGACCCGGTCCGTGCAGGGAAAAACTTGCTCTTCAGAATTTGCATCTCTGATTTCTAAGACTCCCACAACCAAGGTTGCTGGGATCTATAAGAAAATTATGAAGAGTGACTATCAGCTGGTCTTCGAGTTTGTCAACAAAGTGATTCTCCCTCGCACTGAAAAGAGAACACTTGCTACTGCTGCTGACTTGTACGTCATGGAGATGCTATGCAGCTTTGAGGCTCTGTGCCTTCCTAGTCTCATGATTGAACACATTCACAAAATAGTGATTGAGAGGAAAGGAGTACATGGAATGGGGTATGGATACTTTCTCACTAAAGTATTCAAGCACTTTCAGATTCCTCTTGGTGTTGGCAAGGTGGGGACAGTTAAACAAACTATCTCTGAGCATACCTTGTTTGAATGTGAATGTATTGAAGGCAGAGGCTTACCAAAAAGCAAAATGGCTCAACTTCTTGAGGACCTGGATCAGCTTAAACATGAGACTGAAGAACTCACTGTGCGGTTGAGTAGTAAAGAGGCTGAAATTGTTATACTCAAAGCAGAGCTGCTTGCTGCACAAAGTGAGGGACCTGGTTCTTCAGTTGTACAAGCACTGGAGAAAGAGAACAATGAGTTGAAGGCGACGATAACTGCCCTGCAAGAAAAGGCCATCAAGGATAATGATGTTGTCAATGCACGACTCACTCTTGTTATTCAGTCTCTATCCAAAACTCCCCCCTCTTCCTAAACTGTGACTCTATCCTTCCTTGTGTCTCTTTTGTTGTGTGGTTAATCATCGTGTTAATGGATTTTAGCTTGTTTTTAATGTATTTATGTTATAATGGCATGTTGGTTTCTTTATTCCTTTGTTGTTCTTCCTATGTTCTTTTGTGAATGCGTTTCCTCTACTGTTTGATTGCTGTTTGCTCTGATCTTGTTCATTATTTGTGTTGACTCAATGGTTTACTGCATATCCTTTTTATGATGCCAAAAGGGGGAAGTAAACTGTAAGTAGCTAAATAAAGGAGAACATACATTAAGGGGGAACATACATTAAGGGGGAATATACAGAAAGGGGGAATACAAAGTCAGGGGGAACGATTCTGGTGAAGATTTCAGATCATATCATTGTTTGTCATATCATTGTTTGTCATCATCAAAAAGAGGGAAAATGTTATTTGTAGTTTTGATGATTTGACAAACTTAGGGACCTCATAAAGGTACCGGATTTTCTACTTGAGTATTGCAGGTGTCTTCTTTGAAGTATTGCAGATGAAACAAACCCAGGGACCTAGTAGAGGTACCAGACCCTCATGATAATAAGCCAGTCAACTGCCAGCTGGAGACGTACAGAAAGTAGGTGCACACTTCCCGATGGCATCAGAAAAGTGTGACCTTTCCAATCAATGGCAAAGAAGTTTAGGAAAGTGACTTGCCCATATAAAAGGCACTTTCCTAAACATTTGTTTCTTAGTTTTTGCAACTTGATAAACACTTTTCAAGAACTCTTGCAAAGTCTAACACAAAGCATATGCAGAATCATTCCTAGGACAATAGCAACATGTGGAGCTTTTCGTCTAGTTGTTTAGGAATTTATTCTCTTGTTCTTAAATTGTAAACCACTCCTAAATCTATAAAGGAATTGGTGTGTTGTGTTAAAAGTCTAGGTTGTCCAGGTGGGATAGCTTAGTGGGTAGATTGTTTTTCTACTTTGGCTTGTTGAGCAATAGAGGTCTATTGCTTAACGGTAAGATTGATAACTCTTTCTTACGTTTGGTGTAATCGTGTTTCGCTTTTGCTTTTGAAGATTAGTGAAAACGATTGAAAATCCTGTGAGACAGGTCGTGGTTTTACTCCCTTAAGCAAGGAGGTTTCCACGTAAAATCATTGTGTTGATTTTACTGCATTTAACTTTCTGGTAATTTTCTGAATTAAAGTAAGGGACCTGGTCCATTACTCGTTAAGTGAAGGCATACATTCTATCAAAAACTCCACCCTTCATGCTTATATCGACAATTTCAGTACCAAAGGTATTTTTGGTGAATAGACCCCATACTAATGTTACAATTACGGTTTTCGATACTATCCATGATGTCAAATGTAGGATTGGGGTCAAAGAAGGAATAAACTCAAAGAAATTTTCTCTTATTCGTGACGGGAAGTTTCTTGAAGATGACAAAACCTTAGCTTTTTACAAAATCAATGGTGGATCAACACTTCATATGGTTTACATTCAGCGAGACAAGTTGCTTATTTCCGTGGTAATGCCAACAAAGGAAACTGTTAAAATAGAAGTCAAGGTTGCATTAACTGTTCGCGACATTTTAAAGACAATTATAGAAAGCAGAGTTGGCTACTCGATAAGTTGTATGGATTTGTTTATTGGGAAACAGAAATTGGAAGATTCAAAGATATTATATCATAGTGATGTCAACGAAGAGTCTGTCTTAAAGGTGAAGAGATAAACAATACCAGTTCATCTGAAAAAACTTGTGTTCGAGGGAAAAAGACTAGCTGATTACTGGGATTTAGCAAGCTACAACATCAGAATGCACTCGAATATCATTTTTGATTTTCGTAGTCCTGTTTCTACGACAACGACCTGATAAATCGAGTTACCAACAGCATTGTGGATTCAAGTACTATACTCATTTGATAACGTTGATCAGGAACGAACTAAAACTACATCTTAACTGCTTTTTGGAAGGTGGTGAACTTGTTTTGTTTTTTCAAATATGTTTTAGTTGAATGGATGGTCTATTGAAAACAGTCTTTCGAACTTCTCAAGGAAGATATGGAGAAGTTTGATTACGTTTTTGATGTCAAATATAATTTTGTAAGCTTGATAGATCCTGGTATTTGACCTTTATTCTCAGTTTTTACGTGCATGTTAATTAGTAGAGATTTTTTAGGCTTAAATAGAATTTGTGAGGCAAGTAAGTAGATGCAGCGAGAATTTTCGATAAGAGGATTCAAAATTTGAAGAAATAGACATACGAAATAGCCGAAGGGGATTCGACCTCTACTATATATATATACCTAAAAAAATATTGTAACCATATAAAAATAATATAATTTTCCGCCAAAGGAGTTCGGGATGAACCCCTAAACATCTGGTTGTTCAAGCATGACCCTCTTGCTTGTAGTTTTTTTCTTTTTGAGTTTTGCTTTCATTATAGGAGACTTAAAAAGGCAAAATAAGTATAGCATTATGATATTACTTAATCTATTCTCATTTTACACAATGTCATGTTCAAGCAAAGCTTGAATTAAAACAAATTTAACATTTTCATAGATTTCAAAGAGGAATATCCTATGAAAAAGTACGTGATGGAAGCAAAGATTCAAAATCAAATAAATTTATGAATTTAATTATCATTGTAAAGAATAAACTAGCATGGAGAAATTCAAATATGTGCCACATGTAAAATCAATTACTTCTTTCCTAGCTGTTAAGGGAAGATAATCAGAAAATAAATGTTTCTCCCGTTGCTTCCAATTTATAGTTTGAATTTGCATATATTTTAGACAAAAATAAAGATTTTTGGCACGTTTGTCCTCTTAAATATAACATAGTGCACTCTTTGTCTAATTTTAATTGTCATGTTGCGTTTTTGATAAGTCATTTGATTAATTACATTAATTCAAAAACTATACGAAAAGTATTATAAATTTCAATATTTTGCATATCAATAGGATGAAAAATTAATCGTAAAATGTTAGTCAAAGTTATTATCATTTGACTCTAAAAAAGAAATTATGACAATTAAAAATGGATGAAAATAATATTTATATGGCTATAACCTTTAAAATATAAGAGCTTCTCAATGTTCTCATTAAGGGTATAAAATGAAAATTAACACTTACTTTTTTCTAAATTTAGAAATATCGTAGTTTTTAAAAAGCTAACTAAAAAAAGTATATCACACAAAATAGAAAGAAGATATATGTGTACATGTACAAACTAGGTGATTCCCTTTCTAGGTGCGGAAAAGAGGAAAATTATCTGCAAAATAAATACATGACATGTGTTTTTCATATACAGTTTTAGTTGTTAACTATTCTTAAATCACAAAAAGACACTGCGATGGAAATTGTTGCAATTGGCTTTTTGTCTTGATTAGTATTATCTTGAATTACTTAAAAATAGATAATCCCAATCTTATTCCGTATTTATAGAAAGAATTAATTCAATCCATTCAATACTTTCGTATTTTACTCTGTATAATTTTAAACTCGTATCATCTTATATAACCTTAAACCTACCCCACCTTGTATCCGCCCCACCCCCATTTGCTATCCTGTCTACAAAATCCATTTCCTCTGTATGAGGAATGTAGAAGGTCAACCACTTCAAATGAAGTCATCACTACAAAATTATAATTTTTTAAAAAAAAATCAATTTGGCCAAACAATTTTCAATATAATGCCAACAAGAAAAGGAAGAATGAATAAGTCATCAACCTTCTGACGTTTCTCATTTTTTTTCTTCAACTTCTCCCAACTACTCTTAAAGGTTCACGCGGAATTCGCAACCCTCAAAGTCAAGTTTATTTTACCTAGGTAAAGGTGTTAAATAGATAAATTAGATTGAATTCGAACGGATCAGATAAATATATATTTTAATCTTTACTTAGGTATAATAGACTTGACTTTAAGGGTTGCAAATTTAATGTCATTTAATATTCGTGCAATTTTTCTTGAATGTCATTAAGAATTTAAAAGTGTCTCATTAAGAATTGAGGATTGTCTTGAAGAAATAATGATTGTTCTTCAATTATGCAATTTTAATATCATGATGATAAATGAATATATTGTGATAGTGCCGGTGTCATTTATGTACCATCGAATGATATAGGAGAACTATTATGATACCATCACAGTATATATATATACTATGATGAAAACATACTCATTTTATGTTATGCTTGAGTCAAATACTAATAGTTTATAAATGCGCCCGGGGTGGTTCTCAAGTGAGGTCAATCTGGATAGACAATTATACGATTTAAAAGACAAAACATATATTACCAACTTTGTGATTCAACAATTCAATAGCTATCTTAATATGTTTAATAACAATAATCATATAAAATAAGAATACGAAAGCAACGTATCCCTAAACCTTAATTAATAATGTTAACAACTCTTAATATACTTATCATTTTAGTTGCATTATTTTTAGTTGACAAATCAGTAATATAAACAACATATTTCCATAAGATCAATCTTCCGAGACTTCGCATATACATTAAACCTTATTGACACATATTGTGTCACGCAATCTAGACAAGTTTTCTTGAATATAAGTTTATTTATTACTTCATACGCAAATTAGGTATATTTTTGTGTTCAGATTAAAGGTGTTAAAAGAGCGTGTTGGGTTAAATTTGAAGGAGTTAAATTAGGTTGAGTTAATAAATGAGTGGATTATTGATCCGCTTCAAAGCTACTTGAGCTGAACAAGCGAAAATGTGGGTCATAATCTACTCTATTCAATTTTTATTAAGCTTTAATAGTTTTATATATTGTTTTTTAGAATATTTTATCACCAAGTAAAATGATTTTATTATGATTATATATAACACATCAAAAATAAAAATTAAAAAATTGACAAGATTTCTCATGTGTCAAGTTATGTTGGACTACATATCAACCCATTATTTAATAGATTGGAATGGGTTAAGATATATTGGATTGAGCTGATAAATGAACAGGTTCAAACTTGAACGAGTTGGACGAATTAAGTTTGATTTTTCCATTCCTAGTTTGGACCCAATATGTCGTTATCGTGACTTGAAACACCTCATTTGTTTGCACTTAACGAGGGTGTTAATCTTAATTATACTGTTCTCACTCGTTAAAGTATCTCATTTTCAAGGTCTGGATGTTAATCATTTGAATCTTAATCATTAAACGTATTTGTTTTTCTTATTCTACAACCACTTAATGAATAAGTCTGAATGACTAAGATATGTAATGAAGCTTCATATATTTACCTAGCTACATATACAATGTACTTATTTGATAAATGAGTGTCGATTGACATCCCTCAAGTATATGGGGCTCCACCTATGATCCACAACCACCCTCAAGTATATGTGGCTCCAAGGTAACGATGATCCACGACCACCATTCTCAACTTAATCATAATCATCACTATCGTCAATCACCAAAATCAATCATCACCATTAATCATTATTTACCATCAATGACAATAATATTAGCTGTCATTAATAATGACCACCATTAATATATATATATATATCTTAATATTTAAATATGTATTCAGATTAATCAATGTTCTCGAAATAGTATGAAATTGGAAGCCGTTGTGTGAGTGACAAGATTTGAGAGTTCTATTACGCCAAATAAAGAATTGAGTGTGTCATGACATTGTTGGGTGCCGTTGCTTAACACACCGTACAAGTTTGTGGGGTTGGGAAGTTGTCACCTACTGCCTTAGATTCTTTATATTTTTATCTTATATTATCATTAACCATTATTAAACTACTACAGCTGGAAAAGTCCAACGTTCATATTGGGGTGAAAATAAACCACTTTTAAAATAAATAGAATTTGGACCTCTTTTCAATTTCATAATGATCATTACCCCTATTTGACATATAGAGGTAAATAGGAAAAGTTAGTGTTTGATATTTATATTTGAATTTAACTAAATTTGAATTCGTATCAGAAAGAAAGTTTCGAAATAAAACACTCTCTAATGTACAAAGGTAATTTTATACTATGAGAGATTGAATCGAAATTTTTAATTAAAAATAAAGAAATATTTAACACTCCGCTACAAGTCTGATAAGTAACGGGAAAAGAGTTATTTGCATCGTTGGTTGCTTCTCCGCATTTTCGGCGAGTATCATACATTACACCAATTCTTTTAAGGTATAAATTAATTCATACCCGGTATTTGTTTGTATTAAATTAATTTATATATGTTACGTATTTAAATATAAAGTTCTTTTACTTAAATATAATTATAATTAAATCAATATAGATATTTACTTCATCAAATCTCTTAATATGGCTTAGGTAAAAATATTTTTTTAGATATATTTACGACATACTGACATTCCTTTTTTTTTATATATGTTTTAACACTCTTTATTTTAATTTTGCTAGTGGATATAGTGTATTAATTTGGTACAAACACTCATGCAATAGGTTTTTACCGTAATTCAATATCAAATTAAAGAAAACAAAAAATAAATTGTTTAAATTGATATTTATTTTAACTTTTAATTATAACAATTGAAACTAATTTTTATTTGTCTAAACTGAATGCGTATAAGTATTTTTGCATGTCTTGCGCGCTCCTAACGTAATTCATTACATTCCCAAAAGACTCTTTCTTTCACTATATAACGAACGTTTTAAAAGGTATTTTCTTTGATTTTTATTATATGATATTTTTATTTTGGACATACGTTTAATTATGAAATAACTCATTCATAAAAAAATAAAAATATATTCACTAAATAATTCTAGGTCCATTTTTTGTAGAATTAATGAAGCAGCATTGAATATTTGGCAAGCCAACCAAAAGAAAATGTCAAAGTAGGCCACCAAAAAATAGGATCGAATTAAATATGTGTATCTATTTTTCTTTCGTCGACATAAATCATTTCATGCCAAGAGTGGAGCCACATTCAATCAAGAAGTTCATACTTTCATTAATGGATCGAATTTGTATGTAGACTTTATCTCTAATTTTTAGATATATAAATAATTTTTGATAATTTATCAGTTGAAAGAAATAAAAAAGTATAATAAATAACAAATAATAATAAAAATAACAATTAGTGAAAGTATTATAAATAACAAATAGTAATAAAATTAACAATTAGTGATTGAACAATAACTATAACAAAATAATATTATGATATTATGCCTACCATTATTAATTGCACTTCCAGTGTATAAACTATATATATATAGTAATTAGCTTATCTATAAAGTAATTGTAAGTAAATATTTTGGTATATATTAATTAGTAATAAAAATGGTAATTAACTATACATTATTAATATTCGGAGTATAACTAATTAGATCCTTAATAATGCCGCATTGATTGAACTTTACATTAGTAATATACGGAGTATAACAAAAAATCAAGGTTGAATTCTCAGTTTTATCTTTTATATTTTTATCATTTAATTCGCTAAGCAAAAATCTTGGATTCGCAACTGACATTATTATTTTTAGTTAATAATTTAATCCTTTCAAATTAAAGCCAATACTTTAACATTTTATTTCCACTGTTTTTCATGATTTTTAATTCATTAAGTAATTTCAAAATATACTCTTAATTCAAAGTATTTTTGCAAGCAAATATAATTTGTTTTTGAAATATAATATTGTGGCTATATGTCGTCAAAGCGGTGTACCAAATGCGAGAAATACTCCGAACTTTGAGCTTTTCTCAAAATAAGAAGATTATAATTTGTCACCAACTGATAATATATATTTTTATTTATTAGTTATGAAGATTTTTGTGTTACGCACCGATTCAATATTTGTTCACAAAATTATTTTTAAATGTTATTAATTAAACGATATTAAATTATCTTATTAAGAGGAAAAATGCATACTCAAAGATATATCTTGTGATTTTGCCTAAAATATGTAATATTCACAGTATAATTATTTTCACTAAGGATTGGATTGAGGTTTGAAATTGTACGGCAAATTTGGGAAAAGAGAAGGAATAAAAGAAATAATTATTTATTCTAAAGTAAAATGTATTAGAATATATTAGTATCAATTAATATTTATCAAGTGATTATTCTATAATCACCTAATAATTGTCGAGATTCTTTTATAATAGTAGTAAATTTTAACTTGTAATAATGTATTGCTTACAATTTTTTTTGTCAAAGATAGTAAAGTCTCATAATTTTTAAAAATATAACTACCCAATAATTGACTAGTTATATAAATATTTTCTATAGGTAGTGCACACAATATAAATTGCACGTACATGGGGAGATAATAGTTTAATTGATAAGGAATGTTTTCTTGAACAAAAATAATCTATATTTAAATACAAGATAATTTGTTATAATTGATACAACAACGTAATTATTTTTTTTATTTGTAAAAATAGAAAATTAAAAATATATTAAAATGTTTTTTCATATTATTTTAAAAATCATTTGATACATGATAAGATATAATAATTTCGAGAGAAAATATAAAAAATTATTTTACACTACATTTGTTAGGGATATTAATCCATTACGTAATTATTCATCTCACAATTTGAACTATAATAATGAAATAACTTATCGCATAAATATGCTTAAATACCTCAACGGTTAGAATAACTTCATTCTCATACCAAACCATATCATTTTACAAAATAACTACATAAAATAAAACTCTCTTGAATTAACAATAGTTATCTTGTCAGCTATATTATTTTAAAATGGTTATAATTCTCATCCACTTTAATTTTATAGTTTGTTTCTAGTATACTCTTTTATCATTAATTATAATCATTTAATAAAAATACATAGTATTCTCCATCTATTCCGTTATTAGAAAGTGGTAATAGGTGATATTTTTCATTTTATCGATAGGAATTTAAGTTAAGAATAAAAATCAACTTTTTTTTTAATCTAAGCTAAAATAAAATCCTTATTATCTTACAAAATAACTTTATTAAATACTTAATGCAAGATTAATGAAGTTGTATAGGTGACCCCACTTTCACCACATTTTGTTAATTTTTTCAAACCCACTCCCTTTATTTTTAACCACTAACATCCCCTCTACCCCATTAACAACATGCACGACTCTTTCTTCCTTACTGCCAATTATTTCACTTCTTTTTCTCTATATAAATAAACTCAACCATAATCACCAAATACACAAAAATCCTCTTCCTTCTCATTGCTCTGTTTTCTTTTTTCTCCTTACATACACACAGCAATGGCCGATTTTACTACATTAACTTCGCTTTTCCTTCTTCTCTCTTTGTTATCTATTGCGAATTCCGGTTCTATTGGTATAAATTATGGCCGAATTGCTAATAACCTTCCGACTCCATCAGAAGTTGTTCAGCTCCTCAAATCTCAAGGCATTCATCGCGTAAAGCTTTACGATACTGATTCCGCTGTTCTTACAGCTCTTTCTGGATCCAATATATCAGTTAGCGTTGCCTTACCTAACGAGCAGCTATCCGATGCAGCTTCGAAGCAGTCTTTTACGGATTCATGGGTTCAGTCGAATATTGTTCGTTATTATCCAAAAACAAATATAGAATCTATAGCGGTTGGAAATGAAGTTTTTGTAGATCCAAACAATACAACCAAATTTCTAGTACCAGCAATGAAGAATGTTTACGCATCGCTCGTTAAATACGGCGTCGCTTCGTCCATCAAAGTTTCATCCCCTGTTGCACTCAGTGCTCTGCAAAATTCATATCCTTCATCTGCTGGTTCATTCAAAACGGAGCTAATCGAACCTGTTATTAAACCGATGTTGAGTTTCCTCAAACAATCGGGTTCCTTTTTAGCTGTTAATATTTATCCATTTTTTGCTTATGTAGCGAATACGGATACGATTTCTTTGGATTATGCTTTGTTTAGAGATAACAAAGGTGTGACTGATCCTAACAATGGACTTGTTTATAAGAGCCTTTTCGAAGCTCAAATTGATGCTGTTTATGCTGCAATGAAAGCTTTGAATTTCGATGATGTAAAAATGGAGATTACTGAAACTGGATGGCCTTCAAAAGGCGATGAAAACGAGACTGGTGCAAGTACTGAAAATGCTGCAGCTTACAACGGTAATCTGGTAAAAAGAGTACTTACTGGAAGTGGGACCCCTTTAAAGCCCGATGAACCTCTTAACGTCTATTTATTCGCTTTGTTCAATGAAAATCAAAAGCCCGGGCCCGTTTCAGAACGGAACTACGGGCTTTTCTATCCTAGTAAAGAAAAGGTTTACGATATTACGCTTACTCTAGAAGGTTTAGAGGCTGGGGTTAATAACGGAAGTAAAAGCCAGGTGGTGAAGATTCCGGTACCGTCTCCGTCGTCGTCGCCGTCTCCAGCGCCGGTTGTTGGCGGCGGTGTGGAGGAGAGTAAGGTGGTGAACACGTGGTGTGTGGCGAATGAGAAAGCTGGGGCGGAGAAGCTGCAAGCGGCGCTGGATTATGCTTGTGGAGAAGGAGGAGCTGATTGTCGTCCGATTCAGCCGGGTGCCACGTGTCATAATCCTGATACACTTGAAGCACATGCTTCTTATGCGTTCAATAGTTATTATCAGAAGAAAGCACGTGGGACTGGCACCTGTGATTTCAAAGGAGCAGCTTATGTCGTCACTCAACATCCTAGTAAGTACTCATTATCGTTAGGCATAATAAGGGTATGAAAATTGCATTGATTTGGCGTAAATATTTAGTGAGGATAAATTTTTTTTAATATAACACATTAACATGAAGTTGATAACTATGCCTTCTAATTTTAAATATATAAATAGACACTTTAACTTGTACAAAATTGGATAAATAGACACAGAAGCGGAGCCAGAATTTTCAACAAGGATACATATAAATTTATTCTAATCATATATAAATAATTTGTATATACTTATATGAATGTAGCTCCACCCTTAAGAAGACACATGTATTCTACATGACATGATACATGTAGGATACAAAATTTCTATATAGGGTATCAGTAGGATGTAATTGGTTAAAGGTCATAGTTATCTATAAATACTAAATTAAAAATTATATTTATATATTTAATTAGGGGATTCCATAGAATAGGTGATTTTCATAAAAATATTTTGATTGAATAAACTAATATATGTTGTCTTGTAATTAACTAAATATTGATTCTTTTTTTCTTATCGCAGAATATGGCAGTTGCAAGTTTCCAACAGGATATTAAATTGAGGAAGATTGGTTAAGGAGTTTAGAATGAAAATGGTTTTAGTTACTTGATGTCCACATTCTTTTTTCCTTTTGTTATTATTTGTTAGTATATAATTCATAGGTGGTTATGATTATTTTTGAAGTTTTCTTTGTAATTATACCTACTTTTCGTTTTTTTAATTAAATGGAGGTGAATTATTTTAGAAGTTATTTCATTTTATTAGATGTCGGCAAAAAGGTGTTTACATTTTCATCTTGGATCCACTTGAGTAGGTAGGTTTCAAACAAAATATAAAAAGTATTAGGTAAAATAAAATTAACTAATTTACATTTTAGATAATATTAGTTGATGTATGTCGATAAGATTAAATAAATATGTATGTATTTGGAATTGTTCAGTGGATGTTAATTGATTAGGACACCTCTTCTTTTGTAAAAGAAAAGGATTTTACAACTAGAAGTGAAAATGATATTTCACGGTACAATATATACAAAGTGCTAAATCACGTGAAATTGAATAAAAATATCTTAAATTAATAATTTGATCTAAAATGTTATATTATTAATATTTTAATTTTAAAAAATGGCAATTGTTTCTTTATATAATTAAAGACACATTCTTCTTCTAATGCTAGGAAAACGTAACCTGTGCCAACACGGGTCCAACATAAAAAACATTATATCAAAATTTGATATCCAAGTAAAAGTTATATTGTTGTTCCGTATCATAAAGTTTTATTGTTTCGTATCATAAAGTGTAGAACGTATAGAAGATAAAACTTTGTACATATTACTTAATTGTTTGATGATATTGTTGACTAAGGAGCCAAGTTTACAAAATAGGTATGTACATTTCATTTACATGATTAAAAAAAATGAATGTTTTGTACGGGAGGATAACTAAAGTTTAGTCTTAGTTATGTGGTCTTTTGATCCTAACATTGAGATCTGTTACATTAGATTAGAGAAGAGAGATTAGTATTCATAAAAATATTAGATTGAAAAAATGATTGAATCACGATTAGTTATTACGCGTAAATATAAATACAAATTTATTACTTTGATTTTTTTAAGTTTATAAAAAAATATACATAAATCAATCATATCCTTGATAACGTAGCAAAAAGGTGTCTCAATCCATATTTCACGATGAAATTAAAATACAAAGAGTAAATTGTATCTGTAAGCAAAAAAGTGATTTGTAAACAAAATAGTTATAAGCTAAAAATTAAATATTCCAGCTCCATTTTAGAAAAAATTCGGTATCTAGCTTGAGAAGTACTTAACTATCTAGCTTTCACTTCGCCACCTAAATTTTACTTAGCTATATTGCAGTACTAAATACTAATGCAAAGAATTTACTCAACCTTTGATGAGTCATTTTTTACCAAATTGCCAATTCTTTTGGTGGTGTTTTATCTTCTAATGATGTTCTTCCTCAAGTCATTAAGGTACTAATTAATTATTTTCTTTGAGTTTGAGCTTAAAATATGAGAAGTATTTGAGATGATATAAAAGGACTAATGATCCAGTCTTCAATTATACTTTCCTCCTAAAACTGTGTTGTACCTTTTCTGAAGTCCTCAATCATTTTCCTTGCTTGAAGTTCTATTCAACTGAGCATAATTTGTTCGTGCTTCAACAAAGGAAATTTTTTCCTTATCGATTAGCTTGCATCGTATTATCGTTCACAGCGATTAGCTTGTTTCATCTTCACAGTCTTTTTGCAAGCTTTGATCTATTTGTTTTGTTTTATTACACATTTTTCAACACCACCTATTTATCACTGGTTAACATACAGAATTACAAACGTACTATATATGTACGAATCCAATTTTGATATGAAAATAGTACCTACTAATTGGAATATTATATAGTAACACGAACAGAGAATTAACTCGTAAAAACTGCAATAGCTAAAAGAAAAATCAAGGGTAAACAACAAAATATCAATAATCAACTTCACAAATTCAAAATTGCAACAATAAAATAATTATGAGATCAAATAAAAAAAACTTAGAAAAAAAATCATCATAGAGATGTAAATAATAAAATTCCGACATTATTCATTACAAAATTCGAGGGATTCTTGTTCTCTAATGTAAAAGAGGGAAAAATAATTCTGCAAATTTGTATCTCAATCAAGCTTAATTGGAGACACAATAATCAAATTGGGACTTCTTTCCTAAGAAATTATCAAAGACGAAGAGAATCCAAAGAAAATAAAAAAAATTATACAAAAGAGAGCAAATGGAGATGAGAGCATATTGAGACACAGACAGAATACAAAAATAATACGAATATGAAAAAAATGCTACTTGTCTATTGAAAGGATATAATACATGACACATAATACAAACTAACACATATTAATTATAGGTTAAATGACTAGAATATCCTTGATTTAAAAATAAATTGCATTAAGCATATCTGTTTTGAAACTTTGAAACTCTCTTCTTAATAAGAGAAAAAAGTATTGTATTTTTTTTAAAAAGCATATTTTTCTTCTAATAAAAAAAAGTTATTCTTAAATAATATTTTTTTGGTTATTATTAATTTTTAAAAATCTCTTTAACTAATAAGAAAGTATAAAATAATCTTTTTGTTAATGTATTTTATCAATTAAAATAAAATGATCACATGTATTAATCGATAATATAGGTTATATATATAAGAACACAATAGTTTATCATTAATATTTCATTTAGATTAACAATAACAAAAATTCTTTAAAATATTATTAGTTCTAAATGTGAGGCCTTTATATAATCAATTAAAAACTATATACAATTATTTTATTTTAATTGATAAGATAAGATTAAGCAGAGGAAAAAAATAATTTCCACTTTTTATTATTTAAAAAGACTTGGCAAGAAAAAAAAAGAAACAAAAAAATATTCTTTAAAATAATATTTTTATTTAAAAAAATGTGTTAAAAATAATGGTATGCTTATTAGAAAAAACAATACATTTTTTACCTAATTAAAGATAATAGGAACGTTTTAAGCTAAACTATTAACCATAGTTTGGACAAACTATCAATGAATTTTTTCCAATTGTTTTGATTTTTATTTAGGAAACAGGAGTTGTGGCGTGCAATCTACCGAATGTTTTTTATTTGATAAAAACTGTCTTTAAATATTTTGATTTAGGAAACAGGAGTTGTGGCGTACGCTAATCAATTTAGGCATTATTTATTTAGGAGAACTTTCACATATAGGCATTTAAAAATAACTTAATTATTATTTATAGCTATAGTTTGATAATTACAATTCGTAGCAACATGTTATAGGAAGGAGAGAGGCGCGCGAGACTGGGAGAGAGAGGAGAGAGGCGAGCGAGAGAGGGCAAAGAATTGGAGAGAGGTGAATCGTACATGTATATCGGTTAGATAATTATATATTATACAAATGTATTTGTATATATGGCAAGCGAGATTGGGAGAGGGAGGAGAGAGGCGAGCGAGATTGGGAGAGGGAGGAGAGCGGCAAGCGAGAGAGGACAGAGAGTGGGAGAGAGGTGAATTGTATATGTATATCGGTTAGACAATTGTATATTATACATACGTATTTGTATATATAGCAGCGAGATTGGGAGAGGGAGGAGAGAGAAGAGCGAGATTGGGAGAGGGAGTAGAGAGAAGAGCGAGGTTGGGAGATGGAGTGGAGAGGCAAGCGAGAGAGGGCAGAGTGAAGAAAGGTGAATTGTATATGTATGTCGGTTAGATAATTGTATATTATACATATGTATTTGTATATTCTAGCAAATTGTACATATACAAACATGGTCAGCCCATATAATTGATGTATAATCTTAGTCGTGAATGGTAATTATAGCAAGCTATAGATATGATGAGTAATTAAGTTGTATAAATTTGCTTAACCGCGTAATTTTATTTTATTTATTTGTATTAAAGGAATGAGTGAATTTAAATAAATTAAATTTTAGATTATTAAATGTATTCATTTATGTTTAAATTTTAATATTTTATTTGATTGGAATAAGTTTTACTGATTAAGATGTTGAATAAGTTTTGATATCATTAAAAGGTATTTTGTATAGATAATTTTTGGAGATATTTAGCTAACTAGTCAAAAAAAATTAACTTATTTAGTGATATATCCATACTTAAATAATATTAATGAACATGTCAAAAATGTCATCATTTTAAAAATAAATAATTATTTTGATATTATTAATATTTTCTCTTCCATTATTTATACCCTTTTTTTTCTCTCTCATAGATTACACATTTTCCTATATTTATGTAATTGGATAGATATTTAAGTTATTTTAATTTTTCTCTCTCTTTTCTTAAGCTTATCAATTTTTCTCTCTTACTTTCTTCCTAATCAAATCCCCAAATTTTTCTCTCTTTTCTTACTCTTCTTTTCAATTTCTCTCTAACATTCTTCCAAATCAATTCCACAGTTTTTCGATTCAATATATTAATATTTTCTATTATTCTCATTTAATTTCGTTGCAAGATTTGATTTGAAGATTAACATTGATTTGAGTATTATGTTTTTTAGATTCCTCATTTATTTACTTACTGATTTTAGTGTTTTTTTTTATTTTGTTGTTATTTTTAAAACATTTTTTAGGGTTTGAGACTACATAATTCTCTATTCAATGGACGTTTTCAAGAGAGTTACTAGAGGAATTGGACAAAATGATCAAAGTTCTTCCGATTTTCCATCATTTAATTTTTTTTCACTCAAGAATTAAACAATAATGTAGGTTCCGCTTCTAAATCTAAGCAGGATATACGATGGGAAAAAATGCATGAATTCGTTGCAAAATTCCACACAAATTCATAACTATGAAGTTGAAGAAGATCAATTTGTTGGAGAAGAGGTTTTGTTTTCTTTTGCATGTTCTGTGTCTTGCATGTTTAGTTTAATTTGTTTAGTAATTTTTAAGATTCAAAAAAATTCATGTTACAATGTGTTTGGAAGTGTAATTATGTTATAGTTAGTATTTCTTTTTGTATTTCATATATTTATTGTATTTTGTGTTCTATTTTTTTTTTGTGTGTGTTAGTTATGTCAATGTAACACATTATATGAGTTTGATTGTGTATATTTTATAGTTTTAATGTTTTTTGTATTCATAGATTTGAAAGTGTATAGTGAATTTTGTTGCTGTTTTAGTCCGTATGTATTTTTGTATTTCATTGTTTTATTGTATTTTGTATCCATAGATTTGAAGTTTGTATTTCATATATTTAATTCATTTTGTATTTTTTTTTGTGATAGTTATGTAATGTACCACAATTAGTATTTATTTTTGTATTTCATAATTTTATTATTTTTTGTATTCATTAATTTGGAAGTATATGAATGTTGATACTGTTTTAGTCAGTATGTATTTTTACAATTAATAGTTGTATTCATTCAAAAATTATGTTTCATTGTTTCTGAATTTGACATTTTTCTAATTTGTATTTATTCTAAAGGTATGTCAACTAGTTATGCATTTTATTTAAGAATGAGTACACCAAATATTCAATTATTTCTTTTCAATTTTATATTTCATTCACTTTTTCATTGTACTAATTTTTTATATTTTATATATTATTATACAAAATTCTAAATAAAAACTAGAATAAATAGAAATACAAATAAAATACATATTGAAATAAATACATACAAGATTTTTGAACAAACTATAAAGGGAAAAAAATATATGAATACAAATATATTTCTTAAATGACTATATAGATACATTCGGCATATCTATTGGAATGAATAAAAACTAATAAAAAAACTACAATAAATATAAATAGAATATATTGTGGAATGAATATAATTTTAAATAGGTAAAAATTCTGAAGAAAAAAAAGAACAAAGTTTAAATTTTATTTGAAAATGTAACTTATGAGAAAATTAAGTGATCCTTATCTTTTTTTGAAATACTCTTCATTGATTTTCTCTCTTTTGTTATTAAATAATTATATTTTTTAAATAAAAACAAATAATAAAAACATAATTAAGATACATAACAAATTAAAATTTGACATTTTTACTAAATATTAAAAGTATTGCTAATGAGCTCAAAATATTACATTTTAAAAAAAATTCTAATTTTTTTCACCATTACTATTATTGTCAACAACCATTACTGTTGTCAACCAACAACCACCATTACCATCACAATCACAATCACCACTAACAATCATCACTAATACTAATGTCGCTATCACACATATCACCTCCAACAATATAATTATATCTATTATCGTCAATTTGTTGTCATCTCAACAACCTCCACAATTACTCCTGCATGCAATTCTACTACCAATCATCTCCACTGTCATAACAAACCAACACCATCTATTAGTGATATTTCTTGATTCAATTGACTGATATTAGGATATAAATCTTCGATGTGTTAGTATCTTATTAGTGATTTGATTTCTATTATGATTAGGAGAAGATCACAATACTTTCTTAGTTGATTCTTTCCTTCTTTATTGTTTACTCTCTTATATAAATACACATACATATTATTAAAAAGGCATAAAACATATATTGAATTTTAAATTTGACTTTAAATTTTAACTTTTGCCTCCAACTTTCATAATACACAAACAGACACTTTAACTATCCAACTTTTAAATAAATAAACACATGAGTCCTACATGACACAATACACGTAGAACTCCACGTAGGAAAAAAATGGCATGTAGGACATGTGTGTTTATTTGTTCAACTTTATACAAGTTTAAGTGTCTATTTGTGCATATCCAAAATTGAAGGACATAAATGTGATTTAAAACCAAGTTAAAGGGTATTATGCCAATTAAAAAATAAACACTTCTCTCCAGCCATAAAGTTTATATGGTATCCCACATTTTTTCCTGAGCATTTGTGTTCTCTTGGTGCCAATAACAATTGTCTCAACCAATTCCTTTGCTGAGAACACCTCAACGACACCTTCTTCTGTTGTTGTACCAAATTCCCCCTCAATTCTCACCATGAATAATAATGAGCAGTTGAACAGTGTTGCTCAAAAACTCAACAATACAAACTCGAACACCCACATGAGTCGTTCTCGTGTTACTTGTCAGCTTTGTGATCAACCTCATCATTACGTGAACTAATTTTTGGAGTTGATTTAGATCTAGATACTGTATTTTGAAAAAAAATACTCGCATTTGCAAGTATATTATTTAACAGGTATGTAAGTATATCCTATCAAATACTCAATTTCCAAAAGTAATTTTACCTCACCGATGGTATGCATTTTGCACAGCGTTAGAGAAAGCACGGTTAAACTTAAACATGAGTGATCATAGTAAAAGCAATTCGATCTTTTACCAAAGTAAGTCATTATTTGAATCAGTTTACAAGAATATTAATTTGAGGTGTCCGCCAAGTTAGCCTCTTTTTCTATCATGTGTAACACAAGAACGAGTCTTATCATATATTCTTCATCATGTTTTCGAGGTTAAAGTTTATGCCCTCATCTTCTTTTTATTATCAACGGGCGCCCCACCCCACCAACATGGGGAATTTCAACTAAATTTGTTGACATTATCTTTTACAACTACGGGAATTTCAACTTACAAATAAGGAAAATGCAATGCAGAGCACCCCAGCAAGAACAGAGGAAGTAATGGCTATCTTCTTAGGCATCTTGCCATGATCAGATCTAAGTAACATTGCCTCGTAAATCGGCAAGCAATTGACAACTGCAAATCCAGCAATGAATAGTTGGATGAATAACTCGTCTAAACTTTCCATCCCAAAGATTACTGTCTCGATTCCTTTGACAAATGCTATTAGATTGATGATCGATACTGTTGCTAACGGCACAAACATAGGTGAAGGAATTCCAAATGAGAAGACGCTTTGATCATACATTTTCCTTTCATCCTGCCCTGCTACTTTGTTTGTAACGTTGAATCCTTTTGTCGTGATGCCTAACTTTTTCGTTAGGTACTCTATTGAGGCGAAAAGAAAAGGTGACAATGCCTTCACGTACCACATTCTCTGGTCGTTCCACCACCTTTTCGTTGTACCTTTGAACAATATGAACTGTACAAAATCATGTGCATAGGCTCCAAAGAATAGGAAGACATACAAGAAGAACCATGGATCAGAAACCTGTCACAAGTTCAAAAAAAGAGTTATAATCTCAATTGAATGAAATGAGCATATTGAGGTAACTAGGCTAGCGTGTATGGTCAAGCTTTTGCGAAGTTAAAAGTGCTTATATTTAGAAAGTTACGGTGCTTGTCCATGCTTTAAAGGGAAAATAAATACTTTTGAGTAGTAGCAAAAGTAGTTTTTGAGAAACTTGACGAAGTAGTTTTTTCTCAAAAGTACTTTTGGAACCTTGATCAGACACAACTTATTGTTTTACTACTGACAGAAGTATCTTTTGAAACTAATCAGTCAAACACAAACTGTTACTCACAAAAGCACTTCTTACTGAATAAGCAGATTTCAAAAGTTGGACCAAACAGGCTACACGAGAATTTCAGATTTTGTACCTTGGGAAAAATGGAGATATTGTTGAGGAGGCTTAGTTGTGGAACGCAAGCATATAGAGTGACGGGTATGCACCAAAATGGCCAGAAAACATAATGTATGTAGCAATTGGCCCTCAAAATTCCCAGGGCTTTGGTTCCAAATGTCAATGGACTGTGTTTACAGGATAAAACTTCAAGGTGTCCAAAAGCCCATCTTTTAACCTGGCTCAGTACATCATCTAAATTTATCGGTACTTCACCTAAAAATGCAGGCCTTTCAGGATCGCAAAATATTGAATCCCACCCTTCACAATGCATCATATAACCTGTGTATATGTCTTCTACAAGTGTTCCATACTTGATCCCCACCTGAAAATTCGATCATACGTGCAATTGTCATTAGATAAGGTCCAAAATAGTCCCTTACATTTGAATTTTTGAACTAAAATAGTTTTTTGTCGTAAGTTGAGTGACTATCTCAGAAATCAACTCAAACAAAATGATAAGCATATAAAGTAATTTTCGAATACAAGTTAGAGAACATACACAATGCTTTTTGATTATTATTTAGAAAGTTTACCTTGGTACCCCACTCGGTGTTGTTGTACTCGTAGTTGCAACTAGCAGCATGACTAGCCAGCTCAACGACTGACACACTGGAGATAGCCATACTTCGAGTATGGCTATCTCTAGAGTGTTCTAGTGATGTAACTGATGATGGGCTACCATAAAGAGCACGACGATTGAAAAAACAGCCAGTTCCACAGTTATCAGGGCCACCAAGACCATCCAAGCCTGAAGGTGAAATTCGGAATGTACGTACATTATCACCACCATATAAATCATCGTCGTTGAGTCCATGATATTGTTGAGGGAATTGAACATACCCTAATTTAGACCTAATTGAAGGATCACAAAAGTAACAAAGGACGCGCTGAGGTGTTTGAGGATCATTTGAGTACATGTCACAATCAAGAGTCAGAATTATTGGTGCATTTGTCATTGCTTCTGAGACTCTGAGCTGAAAGATTGAAGAAAAACAAAATCAAACATCATAGTATGTCAATTCATTATATGGTGATGTGAAATATAACAACTAATTTGAGACGGTGGAGACTAACAAGGCATGTTTTCTTTATTCCCTATAGTTCATATTAAGTGAATTGTTGGGGACAGTTGCGAAGTCAGAATATTCATTAAGAAGATTCAAAATCTGAAGAAATAAACACTTGAACTAGTCGAAAGGGGGTCCAATGTCTACTATATATACATGAAAACACTAAATCAAAAACAAAAAAACACTAAATCAAAAATGATCTTTAGTAGTGATTAATTAACGACAATAGCATAATTGTCACTAAATATGTACTTTTAGCGGCAATTAGTACTCTTTTTATATGTCCTTAAAGTCTTTAGCGACATTAGATTCACTGGCAATTGACTAATGTTAGTAAAAGGTTTAGCACTCTTTGTTAATCTGTATATTTAATGTAACTAAAGGAATTTTTGTTGTAGTGAAAAATAAGTTTAATCATATAAAAATAGTGTAATTTTCATCGAAGAAGGTTCGCATGAACCCCTGGTTTCAAGGTAGCTTCGCCCTTAGTTGGAGGTATGATACACTCCTTAAGAAGAATATTAAAGTACATAAATGAAAGGCTACTTTTCATTTTTATTGGTTTAATTATTTTCAAACTATTCTCGTTAAAAAATGTAAAGTAATTAAAAACCTCATGAAAAATATCTCAACCACTCAAGAACAAAGGGGAGTATCAATTATCACAATGCTACAAATAAAATAGGCTTTTCATTTGTTTCTTACCAAAGCATTGAGTGCCCCAGCCTTGAAATGATGAAGTGAGGTTGTGCTTTTCTCTCTAGATACATAAATGAGATTTGGAATTGAGTAACCTTTGATGTCTTTATCTTTGTCACTTTCCAATAATACCTGTTTAAAAGAGTAACAAAAGTCAAATACAAGTTTTTTCTTGTCCCTACTAAGAAAGGATTAGGCCCACCTCATTAAACACACCTCTACAAGTACATTATGTTGTGATCTTTACGAAGGATTGTAACCTTTACAAAAGATTGTATCTTTTCTAACACATTATTGTTATGTTAGCTTGTAAACTATGTGCCAAATTGATTATTAGCTTCCTAAGCACAAATTGCACCTTGTGTTGGTGCGTGGTTGAGTGCCAAATGATTTTGAAACTAAAAAGTTCAATTTTATGTGCATCAACAACAATATATTGTATCAAATCATCTGATACAACAACATATTCAGTGAAATCGTATAATATAAAATAGGGTTTGAAGAAAATAAAGTATACACAAGTGTTAACATTATTTCTTTGAGACGGACTAGATATTTCTGAAAAAACCTCGATTCAAGCGAATCAAAATAATAATTATAGGAGGAGTGGAGGGGATCTGATAATGAAAATGATTATGGAAAAAATATGACAATTAATAGCAAAGTAATATGAAATATATATGCAAGGAATCGTAATAATAACAATAATATGAGATCACCCAAACACAGTAAACCACATATGATATCAAATATGCATCAACAACATTATATAGTGCCACATAACCTGACACAACGATATACTCAGTAAAATCTCGTGATATAAAATAAGATTTAGAGAAGATAAAATGTAGACCTGGATTATAGCAGGATGATCTTTGGGAGTGAATCCTTTGGTCCATTTGCTAAAAGCTTGACGTTGTTGTGGGTCAATAATACACTCATCAACAACCTCACCTCTCTCAACAATATTCTCTATCCTCATCTTCATGTCCATGTACAAATTCTACATAATCACATCATGACATAAATTAAAAGTTAGAAAATACATAACATTAATGCATATTACTTAAATTTTTTATATTCACAAGTTACTTGATCCAATTCATTTGAATTCGTGTATAATATAATATGTAGTTTAATGATATTAGCATGAAATTTTTCTCGTTAAATTATTAAATTTTATCTTTCACTATTTCTTATTTTCTAATAATGAATTGCATAATAATTATTTCTTCATTAATGTTCGAAGCTTTTATTAAGAACATAATAATTGTTGCACTTTTCATTTAAAAGAAATCTTGCTTCTCTTTTAATCTAGTTTCTTCGAGTAGGTTGTTTGGTAGAGTACATTACGAAAAATAATAAATGTATTAGCTTTATATATTACTAGTATCTTGTTTGGTATCATTAGTTATACACTCTATTCACTATATCAAAAATAATCTTTAGCGGCAATTAATCAATTGTCGCTAAAATTTCTCTAAATATGTATTTCAACGGAAATTAACATTCTTTGTATATGTCTCTAAATCCTTTAGCGACATTGGATATAATGACATTTAACTAATGCCGATAAATACTTTAACACTGTTTATTAATGTGTCTTTCTATTGCCACTAAAAATTGTTTTTGTTATAGTGATTGTGTATTATAGGTGTGTATTACTTATATCATCAATATTATTTTGCAATGATTATAATGCATGTATTAACATGATTAAAAAACTAATTGCCTCTCAAAACCTTTTTCACATCTTCCCATCATAATAATGGAGGATATCTTTGTAAATATTTTTTTTGTGTAATGCATGTTATTTTTAATGCAGCAAACAAAACAATGCATAAAAATAATCTATGTACAATGAATACAAACATAACTAATACATTGTATCGCTAATACAAGTGTTGCTTACACGTTTTGATTTACACATTATCTTTTACACTCTATCAAATGATCCTATATTGTAAGATTAAAATATACATTAAGTTACAGATTATGACATAGGAATTGCTCTGATTTAATGTAACAATCCCTATTGAAAATTACTTCTACTAGGGTTTGTTCTAGTCCATACATATTCAGTCATGTTTTATTGTGAAATTTGAAATTTGATTTTTTCTTTAAATTTTCAAAATAAAAAGTGATATTAAAAATTGTAGTTATTTTTTATGTGAGTAATTTCAAATAAAAGAATATCTTTTTATTATTTTTCAAAATCTTTAAAAAATTGAAATTATGAAAAGATAGAGCTAAATGCCTCCAATTTTGTTTATATACCAAGGGCCCGTTTGGCCATACAATATGGTAATCATGATATAAAATTGAAGTTTTATTGGGACATGTGATATGAAATTTCGGTGTAGTATATTTTCTCATAAACATAAAAGTTCTATAAGTTCTAAAATTATTAAATAGCCCTAACTGTTTATTAAATCTTATCAAATAAAAAAAAATTATAAAATTGCATAATAAATTATTACAAAGGTATTTGTTCTCCACTTAAATAACTGTTTCAACCTAACTTTCACTTCTCATCAATATATTTGAGTAAAAACAAAACACTATTTTCAAAATTTTATTACTCAACAATGGTGAAGTGTGAGTAAAAGGTACAATATATTGGTGAAAATAATAAATTTTATGTCGGTGAGAATAATAAATCTTGACAAGTAATGATGTAATTATAAATTTTATTTACATGTGAAATAAATGGTTAGTAAACATAAATGTGGGTTGTTTTAACAAAATATAAACTTGTCGATCAATTTTTGTATTGAAATATCTCAAATCATGATATGGTATTTCCATATCATGGTTTTTGGAGAATATGAAATTACATCTCATGATTCTATATCATGAAATGGAATCCGCATAAAATTGCATGTCGAAATGCTTATACCATCTCACGATACCATATCGTGATATGATATAGCATGGCCAAATACCTACACTTAGCGCAATATATTTAGTTTTGATTTTTGTGTCCCTTGTGTATCCTAAAGTGTCGGTAGGTAAAAAATTATTTGAAAATTGATTTGGGCGTTTTCCTACTTTTCCTTGGCACGTCAAAACATTATATTATAAATCAAAAGAGAATCTAATACCATTTTCAATGATGACCTCTAATTGTTTGACTAGTGTGATTATAGTTGACATAGGATAGGAGATCCGTGAATCGTTTAATGGTAGGACTATTTTATCTTATATTTAATTAGACGTATTAAGTAATTTTAGGATTATTTATTACATTATTTATATTTTAATAATAAAATAAGTTATTATAATGTTATGATAAAATAACTTATTTTAGAATAATTAATTTTAAAATAAATTATTTCCAATCAGAAGATCCTAAATATATAGAATTGAGAAGAGAAATATAATATGAGAACTTGTAAATTCTTTGCTGACGATCTAACTGAAAGGGTCTCTTTGTATTCAATTTTTTCGATCTTTATTTATAAAGTTACATCAATACGTCCTTTTTATATTATTTTTTAATATTTTATTTATAAAATTACATTAAATATATTCGACCTACTATATCAACGTCAAAAAAACAAAAAAAGTTCAACCAAAACTAGCTGGTCCCAACCATCTGCCATTGCCAGTCGGCGCTATAGGCTCGTCATTTTTTTTCTTTTTTTCATTTTTCAATTTATTCTCCTTATATTAAATTTTTTATGTTAATTTATATGTATACATTTTAAGTCGATCAAAAATTAATATTTTTTGTCTCAATTTATATAATTACTTTTATTTTTTGAGATTCAAACAGCTTAAATTTGATCTATAATTTATTTATAAAATCTTCACATTGATTAAAGTGAATTTATATATGTGTTTACTATGTAAAAAGTATTATAACTCATAATAATTAATAATTTAAAATATTTAAAAAATATATAAAAGTTTTACGATAAAAAATAAACTTGTATAAATAATAATATTCAAAATATTTCATATAAATTAAGATATAGATAGAAAAAGTTAATTTAAATTTTAGTTTTACCTTTTATTTTCAATGAGACCATATATAGTTGCATAAAATATTCATAATTTGTTAAAATTAAGTTATCAATATTTCCATTCCATTATTAAATTGTGAAAAAGTCGAACACTTCACGTAAATTGTGACCTAATAGACATGTGTATGGTTATATTGTCCACTTTTAATTGTATTTATAAATTATTTTATTTAATTGTCCACTTTCATCATATTAATATACTTCAAGAAATTACAATTTACGATATCTTTTATGTACTTTTAAATATTTAAAAAAAATTATTTAAAATATAAAAATATAATAATTTAATTTAACTTTAAATTGATTTTCTGAAATTACAAAGAAAGCAACAAAGACACTTTTTCATTCATTTTTTATTGTTATGATTACTATTTTTAGAGTCTAATTATAAGAATTTAACAAATAGAAATACTGAGATAGTATATAAAAGAGTAAATTAATTAATCATAATGCTTTTAATTACCTCAATAATCTGAAATTGACAAGTTATAGTATGATTTCGCCGGAAATACTCCTCCGGGCATCTCTGCTCGATTTTATTTTCCCGGCAATAAGGCACCCAACTCCGAGCAAATCCCGCCGCTTTCATTAAAGCAAACAAAATAAGCTTCGATCCTCCGTCATCGGATACATAAACCGAAAGTTTCTCCGTCGGATAATCATAAGCCAAAACAGATAAAACAGTGTTAACAGTAGTCAACGGCGGTTCCTTAAACGGATCCGCCGTACATATAAATACATCAATCGCCGGGAAATCCTTATCATCCACCCATTGTTTGAGTTTTTCGGGGAACTGTTGACGAGTAACTGGGTTTATGAAGAATGACTGCGATGTGAACCACATGAATGCTAGAATAAAATCCGATACCAACATGAAAATTGACAGGCCGCGCAGGGGAAGTGCGGTTAATGTGAACAAGTGATGGTAGAACAAAGCTATAATGGCAAATCCGTATACGGATGAAAATATCCGATTGAGCAATTTGCGTCCGTACATCACTTTGAGAGAGTGAAGAGAAGATGAAGATTCCTCCATTTGAACAAACTAGAAAGTTCACACTCTGTAATTATTAGTTCAGAAGTTGGATAAACAGCATCCCTAATGGATGCAGGGCTAATTAGATTTGCAATGGAGAAAAACAGCAGACAGGCATGTATAAAGGGGGCATAACATTATTTTAAAATGAATTTATTTTTTAAATCCCATACAAAAGGATAACTTTATTGGACATGTGCGTGTTAGATTTTCTAATAATAATATTAATAAATATAATATTAAAAATAAAGAGTCTGCGCAACTTAATTTAGTAATACAATGAATTTGTATGTTCTTAGAGTTATAAGGTAAAATAAATACGAATGTAAAAAGGAGCATCAACACAAACGCATAAGAAAAAAATTGAAGGATTCAAAAATTTCATTGCATACATAAAATATAATTTTACTTATATATAAAAATATAACTTTTTATCAAGTTTAAGTAAAAATCTTTAGATCCTTACTAGTTCCGTACATGAGCACGACTATAGTAAGTCATGATGGGAGCACGACAAACGTACGTATGTCATAGATAATAATGTTTCTATTTTTACTCGTTCATCATTTTAAAAAAAAAAAATTGTTTGTGTTTTTTAATTTATTAAGAAAATGTAATTAATTTTATTTCATATTTTAGTCTTAATAATAATTATTTATTCTTTGATACCAAATATTAAATATCAACTAATAGGATACTATGTAAATAATCAGATCAATGTAGCGTGTATTTGTTAATGATTTTTTTTAGTCTATTTCAAAAAATAATGATTTTTTCTTTTTTGCAATTATTCACGTTGCATGTTAAAAGCTACAAGATTAGAAAGAAATTTTGTACATAACTTTAATTTAGGACGGCAAGATTCAAATTTTTTTATGTTTTTAAATTTTATGTTAAATCAAACTAAATCACTCTTTTTGAAACGGAGAAAGTAGTATCTTTTTTATCTTTCCAAAGCTGACATCTGATCAGTTTCCATTTTTCTAATGTATAATATATCGATTGTATATTTTACTTTTTTAAAATTGTGTGTATCAATTTTTTAAATATATGTTAAAACCATTCGATCATACCATATACCATAAGGGGTTGTTTGGTTAGTGGTTAGAGTTATGCAGGTATTAACTATGCACGGTTTAGTTATGTAGATATTAGTTATGTAGGATTTAGTTATGCAGGATTTAATTATGCAAGTTTAGTTATGTAGATATTAGTTATGTAGGATTTAGTTATGCAAGTTTAGTTATGTTGGGTTTAATTATGCAAATATTTGCTATGTGAATATTAGTTATGTAGATATTATTTAGTTACGTAGAGATTACAATACATGAATTATTAACTATTGAATATTAAACTTGTTGTAAATTATTAATATATGTAATTTACAAAATAATAGTACATGCTAATAAAATGTGAAATATATTGAATAATATATAATGTTAATGTTTTGATTAGCATATGCACCGTTAAAAAATATACAATCAATTTTTAATATTAAAAAAATATTTATATTTGCATAAATCAATTAAAATGGTAAGTATATAAAAAGAAAAAAAAATCTATATATAATAAGAAATAAAAACAACACATGTTGAAAGGAAACAATAAAGTTTCTAACTAAAAAAATAAAAAAAATTAAAAGAAATAAAAATGATCTAAATATAAAAAAGAAATATAAACAACAAATTTATATATAGGAAAACAATAAAGTTTCTAATTAAAAATAATAAAAATAAATTAATAAAAAATATATATAATTTATCACTTTAATACATGTATAACTAATACCCACATAACGTATTCCACCTTCTACCCTGCATAATTTTATACATAGATTCCCTCATAAATTATGTTGATATTAATTATGTAGGATTACAAAAATACAATCATACATGATAATAAATTATTTTGACTTTTATATTTAATATAAAACTTTTACCAAACATAATAAAGCTAATATAACGTTTTATACTTAAATAAGATATCTCTTACACTGTAACCAAACAACTCCTAAAAAAATGAATTATTATCAAGAATCTAAACAAAAACAAAATTCTAAAATATACCGACAGTTTCAAATATTTAACAATGACTACTGATATTAAAAGTAGTATATAAGTCAAACAAATAATTAAAAATAGTTCAAGCAGAATCACTTGCAAATTGCAATAAATAAACTTCATGACTATATTCCATTCCAAAACAAAATATCAAAAGACGTGAAAAGAATATTTTCAAATGCATATAGGAAAATCATTAAAAAATAAAAAATATATCAAAAGTTATTGGTTTAATTAATATTAACTACTTGAAACTATCTTTACAATTCTAGAAAAAAAAAAGTCATTGGTTTTATTGATAATTACTAGTAGAAAACAATTAAATGATCAAATGGCCGTTTGGTCAAGCCATCAGAAAAAGGGGTTTGTTTTGATATTTTCTTTTTGAAATAAATTGTCCATTTTAGTATTATTATTTTTCTTTAAAATGACTTTTTTAATTTCGAACTTTTGATTTAATTATCTTTGAATATATGATTATTTATATTGAAACATCAATTAATTTAAATTGCTATTATTTAAAAAAAAAAAAAACTTAAGCTCATTTAGAAAAAAAAATTCGAACTTAAAATTTCTAATTAATAGTGAAAAAATTTTATTTATCCTATTCTAACCTTAATTCATCAGTGAATAGGATTATCTGTTCAAGACACTCCTTTTTTCTTTTTCTTTTTTTTTTTTGCTTTGAAGAAGGTTTATTCCTTTAATGTGAAATGTTTTTAATTAGAAATAGAATATAAGATTTGTTTTTATAAAATTTATGACTTTAAATTTATCATGACATTCTAATTTTATATATATATATATATATATATATATATATATATATATATATATATATATATATATATGCTAACTAGTACAAACTTATCATTAAAAAGAAAAATAATTTTTAAAATAAAATAACTGTTAAAACATATATGAAAAAGGAAAAAATAATCATATCATAGAAAAATAGAAAATGGAACACACAAAGTATAGCAAGTAATTATTCTTCAAAACTTTATTAAACAATTATGAAACATCACAAAAATCCTGTCTGTGTGAGTAAATAAATTCTTGCACGTTTTTTTTGAAAAAAAAAATAAGAATGAGATATCTTTCAGCCCATCAAGGGATGTGGGCAATGGATGATGTTATTTGTCTTTAATTAAAGTTTTATATTTGATTTTTGAGTATACAATTTTTGTTAAAATAAAGAGCATGTCTTTTGGAATGAGTCCCTAGAAATATAAATTAAAATTAATCGAGTTTCAATATACGAATATCAAACATCAGATGAAACAATCAATGAACATAGAACAATAGATGAGTCTGTTTTTTTTTAACTAGAAGTTTCGTATTCGAGTTTAAATATGAAAAAAAATCTTGATAGGAAGCATTTCTTTTCAAATAAGGTTCTATGATATACTAACTCAAAATAATAAAACTTTAATACGAATACCAGATACTGAATAAAAAATTATCAAATGTTGTCATTTTTCATTGATGGCCACCAGCCATGAATTAACGTGGTAGGTGAACCTTGCGAGGTCCACATAAATGGCTAGAAGCTAAGGAAACATTAATTGACATTATTGACGGAGTTAAAATTTTAATTTAAAAATTAAAAGTTTAAGATAACTATTTCAAATATGATACTTAGGTCTCTAAATATGTTATTTGAGTAAATTTTATTAAGCTCTACATTATAGTATGTCGTTTATTCTTCATATATATATATATATATATATATATATATATATATATATATATATATTATTTTATTATTTTTTTGAAAAAAAGAAAAAATAAATAGTATGTTTTGTATTTAGAGTTGCTAGGGCTTTTGTTTTAAAATTTATTTCAATTTTGAATGAAGAAAAGGATTTTATAAAATATTATTCATAGATCGCTCAATCCCCGATCAGTCAACTATATCGTGGTTGAAGGGTTGCTAACAGCGGAATAGAGGTGCTGACTAAATACCAAACATACTAAATTTTTTCCTAAATTCAGTCAAGCATTATTTTTTTAATATATAATCTTTTATCTATTTATATTTGTTGCTTTACCTATATCTTATTTTATACAATACTGAATGCACCATGAATACTTTAATGCTTGTAGTGATTGTAACAATATCAAAATATCAATGTATATTTAATTAGAAATGAAAAAGCATATGAATAACATATCTAGTGAAATTTCACGAAAAATATATAATTTTATTAGTTTAATTTTAATAAACAATTTTTTACTAATCAATATTGAAATTCGACAATAAATAATGAGAATCGGTAAAGTAGTATTATTGAGTATTGCTGTCTATCTTGATTTTTAATAATATTAGTTGAAGATCTCAATATTTTGGGAATGAAGAACATGATTTTTTTTAAAAATGATTTTTTCAGAATTTGCATATTACAAGACAAGATCATATTACTTTTAATTTGGGCTAAAAAATTCTTTATTTCACATTATCTTTTTGCTTACAAGTTGGTAAGTTCTTTTATTCCCCTATTGAAAATACCATGTTTATTTTATAGTTTTTTAGTATTATTTTTTTTATGAGAGGTGTGATTCCCCATTAAAAATGTTATATTTTTGTGATTTTCCAATTGAATAATGTTAAATTTATTTCTTTGTTTTTATGAGGGGGTGATTCCTTCATTATATATTATTATTTCTTTTGTCTTATTATAGAAGGGTTGCATATTATTTTTGTTATTCTATGAGAGCAGGGGTGTGATTCCCCTATTGAAATTGTTGTGTTTATTTATTTATTTGTGAGGGGTGTGATTCCTCCATTACATTTTAATTTTTGTTTTGCTATGAAAAGAGGGATGTGATTCCCCTAATTGGCATAGATTTTCCAAAGTAAAATTTAAAAAAGAAAATTGACAAATAGTGTTTATTTATATAATTTGTTATTATTTGATAAATAACCCAAATTATCAATTAATAGAAAATATTAGTATTTGAACCAAATCTCATTATTTGGGAACTCTAAAGGATGATATGGTTGTTGATAAAATGATGAACAATCAACTTTATAGGGTAACAAAGTCATTTGTCGTAATACAAACATTTGTCTTGATAGTTTTTAAAATTTATGGGTATAAATCATATTTCTTAAAAAGGTTAAATATATTTTTCAAATAGTGTGGGTCTATGGCCTAACACAGTTGAACTTCACTCAAATTTTCACCCAAATAATATTAGCCTAAAATATTTGAAAATCTATGAGCAAACGCTAGCTAAAAATGTCACGTCTCGATCAAGATGAAGTGAGAAGACACTTAAATTTGATCCTGAAGAAAGAATACACATGGATAAATAAATATAGCCCCATGATATGAGATGAAGTGAGAAGACATATTCCCAAAGGTCTTGCTAAGCGGTTGTTTCTGAGTTTCCTTAAACTATACCATCAGTCATAGGTTTGCTACAAATAACTGATAAGGGAGAATTTCATAACACTAAAACATCTTTACACCACTCCAGGAGGAAATGATCAAAACCTTTTTCATTAACAGTCACTTAAACTTGGCCTAAGCAAACTAGCATAAGAAACTTAGATGTCTCTTCAATCAAAATCCAAAGCAAAATCATGGATAACTATCGATGATTTCAAGTAGCGTGAAGAACAAGCTAGTTCCCCCCTAAGGATAGTGTGAAGCGTGAACAACACAGTCCTTTTCCGTGGAAATGAAGGTACAACAGCAAACACAAAGAACAATCTCTTGCATGGACGATACTTAAAAACACACCTCTATTGGTTACATAGCTTATCACAGTCTACGTGATCATCCTCTGCTGAAGAGAACTAACTTCTAACTTAATATAAGGATCCCCTTCTTTATCTCTCATGTTGCTGTACTCCATTAGTTGGGTTGAAAGGCTACATGCTGCAGACAATTCAAAAGAAAGAGAAGGAATCATGCCTAAGTAGTCTACTAGTGCCATAACTTGGGCAATCGGAACAACCAAGTTAAAATAAGTTTCATACACGTCAATAGGTGAAAAATAGATAGTAATTAGTAGGTATTAAAACATATTATCATAAATAACCTAGCCAAGAAGTTCACCAAATTGTTACTTACCTTAATTTGTGTTCTGTTGTATGTATAAGTTATGTGAACTAATCCATCGCTAGCTTGGATAACAGCCGGATAAGAGAACTCGCCTACAGGTTCCTCAAGTGTGACAACATCATGCCACGAGTCTCCATCATCTTCTGAGAGTGCTACCTTGAGCACACCCCTAGAAATGGTATTGTATGCAAGCAAAAGACGTCCATCTTTCAGCTTAACCCCATCAATCCCTGCTTATGAAATATCATATAATTCATAACTATGTCGGAATGAATAACTGCTCCTCACATATTCCTGTAAAGTCATATTACTAATGTTCACATATATAGTTTCATAAAGGCAAAATACATAAACAGACACCCAAACTTGGCCTCAGTCGGCAAGTAAGAACTCCAACTTTGAGAGTGCACGTCTAGACACCCCAACTTCGTCTCAAACGGCAACTAAACACTCCAACTCATTCCCTCTATGTCTTGTGGATACCCCATGGTGACGTGACACAATATTTGGAGGTGTCTAGATGATCAATTTTATAAGTTGAAGTGTTCAACTGATAGTTGAGGTGTCTGCATGTGCATACTAAAATTTGAAGTGTTTAGTTGTCGGCTGAAGCTAAGTTAAAGTATCTATATATTATGCCTTTCAGCAAACATGTAAGTTTGGTCACCTATAAAAATGTCTTGTAGCTAAGGAGAGCAACAAACCGAGTTTGTAAGCATTGTAATAGGTATATATAATTTCAAACAACCTAAAGCTGAACTGTACTTTCTTAAATCGTTACCTGAGTTAGGATTGGGCAATTCAGTAGGCTTTGCATAACTCCAAGTATAACCACCATCACGGGACTCCGACATGCAGATTTTATTGATGCCAGCGAATGATCTTAGAAGAATACGCAATGTCCCATTTGCAGTCTGATAAGGAACGGGTTGAATCACACTAAGAGGGTTATTCTCGATATATATTGGACCATACTTTCTCCACGTCCTACCTGAATCAGTAGTCATCTGTAGTAAGGAAATGTATGCATATCTTAGTTCATTCCGAGCACACTATGATTGGATATTTTTAGCGTTTTACTCAACTATTTAGTACAACCTCCATCCATGCTCCCCAAGAGTTCCAACTCTCCACTGATGATCCACATAGCAAAGAGCCACTTTCCAGCATGATAGGCTAATGAAAATAAGTGAAAATCTTATTTTTAACTTATTAGTTATGTTACATCTAAGATAGCATGGAATTTGTAGTACTGAATTGTTCATATTCATGCCTTGTTTTTTATTGGCCCCAATATACCAGGAGGAAGTTGTTCTCTTTCTGTCCAAGTAACACCACCATCATAAGACCTCTTCAAGCACCCGCTCCATCTAATGTACAAAAACCATCAGCAAGTATCGGGAGCACGAAGTTATTGTCCTGATTATACTGCATAATTGTCTTTGTTTCTTGTCCTGATTAAGCTATCGTCTAAAACAAGATTTAAGAATTATAAAATATTGTAAGTTTGATCAACCATTTGATTTTAGAATTACATTTAAATGCTGGAAAGAATTTAGAAAAGTTCAGCCAAATAATTCGTTTGAATTCAGGAATGCTAACTAGGTCATCTAATTTGGCTGACAGAAAATGAAATTGGAAGTAGGCCTTGCTATTCAGCTTTTGAGAAATCGCACATTTAGGTAAGCTGACAAACTGGATAACGCTCTAAAGTTAGAGAACCTTGCATAAGTAATGAAGTGGGATCACTCAGAAAACAACATATTAGTGCATTAAGGGGTGGAATGACAGAAGTAACTAAATGATATCTGAAACTAATGAATGACAGAGTATACCTGTTCAACGAGATGTTGAGAAGTATTGATAGTATAGATGTCCGCGGTAAGAGGCAAGTTTGAACATAATCCCATGGACGTGGTAAATAACAATTGTATTCAACAAAGTAGTATTGATGTAAATTCAGCAATGAATTGTGATGTAACTCGATAGTATGCATAACCAAGGAATTATCATCTTCTGAGAATGAATCTAGCTTACCATTATTGCATGAAACGAGAAGTCAACACACTTGAAGATAATATTAAAATTTTCTCGATTATTATATGATTAATTTAATACATAGTTGAGACGTAAGGAAATTCAATTAAGACTTACAAAACTACTTATATTACTATTAGACTTTATGCGCAAAACACAGCTTTGTATGAAATGCAACACCTATGGCTTTATGCACAAAATAGAGCCTGGAAATGTGAATAACTTCATCTTGATATAGAATTTTAATTTGAGAATTTATGTCTACTAATTTGATTTTCCCCTAACACTCGTAATATTTCATGGCATCATAATATCAAAAAGTTATCTCAGTTCTTCAAGTTTCACTATAATGATGGAACGTAAGTACCATGACACATCCTTTTAATTTTCTACTGAGATGCTGAAAATGTTTGACAGATACAAGTCTATATATGCTTGTGAATGTACTCCCAAATTGTATCCTTCTTTTAATAAGTTCGTGTTGCGCACAATACCACGTCGCGTCATTCTATGAAATATTAAAAGCTTAAACAATCTTATGGATGTCTATGTCTGATCAGATATCTACATAATATGATTTAGCCACTAGATAAAAAAGAAGAAGGAAGCCTGAATATACTTACTTCTGTACCTCTTGCCCGATTTTATAGAATAAGAGTATTTCACTGGAAGGAAGCTTAAACAGTACAGGATTCCACATTGGAACATTAAATTGCTCATCGGCAATAACAGGAGCAGTCCAATGGCCATCCTGCTCAAAATGTTCCATGTTTTCAGTTTCATTTTCCCATAAAGATTAAAAAAGATAAGTCGTATGGAGCTTGGCGTATGAATAAGTTTGTAATGCTATTTAGGGAAGGTCAATTGTATGTTCTGAAAATGACTTAGCTGATATAAACGAATTATCAACTCAAAATCAGTAACTGGTTTGAAACTAAAAAAGCAAACAGTATCTGATACGAAGGAAACACAATAAACCACCAACAAGTTAGAGAACTCAAGCTATAAGTTGTACAGGATGTGATTACCTTACAAGTTTGTACCCAAATTTTCACATCAGGAGCTCCCTCTACTGTACCACCGAAATAAGCAACCAAGAAATGATCCTTATTCACCTTTATAAGAACCAAATCAATCGCAATCTCAATACATCAGTAAATGAAAAACTAAATCAGCTATATTCTGTCAATCTAGCTAATCACTGATCCACGACTAAAATTTATCACAACCTCAACAATAGTCGAAGCATGACAATTACTGAACGGAGCTGAATTTGCTGCAAAAGTGAACTCCTCAACCAATGGATCCCATGTCTGATTGCTACTCTTCATTTCGACAATCGTTGTGGTACTTGTTAGTACTCTCCTTTCCTCACTACATTAAATTGATCAAACAGAATTAAGGTAATTTCGAAGAAGCACATATATTTAAATTGAAGGGTGGAAAAAGAAAATAAATACTATAGAGACAATAGTAAAAAAACACAGCTTAAGTATCACTTTTTACTTATGTTTCCTACCTGAACTATCACCAACTATTTATCGAAACGAGTTAATTGTTTGCATTTTCTACCTCAAGAAAGTTATGCTTCAAGTGTGTGATTTTTTTTACCATTATCTCATAATTAAAGGAGCTAATTTTTCAAAAGATTAAAAAACTGAATTTAGCAAGGGACTGATTTTGTAGCTAAACAGCAAAATAAGTGACTAATCCTAGATTTCCATTAGCTACTACTGAAATAGCTATGTACTAATTCCAATTTTTTTAAGTACAAACCCAGAAAAAATCAAAATAAACAAAATTAATAGTGATAATTGAATGAGCTATGTTCAATTTCAAAAAGAATATACATATACCGTGCACGCAGGTACAAGCTAGAAATAACCAACTTATTTAGGGTCTTCAACACATTCTTAAGCCCAGATAAGTGAGAAAAATTGAAAAAGGAAACCCAAAAAATGAAAAGAAACAACAATGTAATCAACACAAAATTTGAAGATTTAGAGCAGTTCGCCATGAAATGGAACTCAAGTACATACAAAAATCTCAAATTCAGCATTTCAGCTCAACAAATGAGTACATATTAATAGCTAGAGAGCATAATTTTGCAGATGCGACAAGAAATTAGGTAGCAATCGGAGAAGAAAAGTACCTGCAGTCGAAAAATGGCGAGAGATGGTAGTGGGGTTCACCGTATAGTTCAAAAATTTGGACATTATTCTACTAATTTGTTTCTTTTTTCTTTTCTTTTTGAAACAACCTGATTTCACAAAATTTATCACTATGAAATAATTACAAATTGTTTAGTGATAAATAATTTTGTACCAACTTTCAAATTAGATATACTAGTAGGTACATTTTTTTTTTATATCAAATACATTTTTAAATAAAAATAAAGAGGAAGATAAGTGATCTAGAGAGGAGATCGAAAAAATAAATATAATACATATGAATCGAGCTTGATTGATAAATAAATGTGGTACAGAAAATATAGTTTGTATTAAGCTTGGATTTTTTGCAATACCTTAACCATTAGATTAATCTTGCAACACCTTAAACTCTTTTTATTTCACTTTCTGTGAGATAGTTTAACTCTTAAAGAAAGAAAGTCTTTTAAAATTGATAATCTAAAATGAATTATTAAACTTTATATGATTATAAACCGTCACTTAATATAAAAATATATTCTTTTTATCAAAACGGACTTAAAAATAATTACAACATATAACTTGACACCACTTGAATAAGGGTGGGTCCACCGCTAATTATTAGTGTTTTTCTTGTGAGAAGAAAAAATTGAATTATTAGGGATGATGCATGATTGTGTATCAATTGGGGGGAAATTTCACTATCCATGCATGGAGGATATGTTGACAAGGCCAAAAGGTAAATTACACGCAAAAAGAAAGTTAAAAGAGAGTATGTATACTTTATTTTAAAAATAATGGTTCAGTTTGACTTAATACGGAACTTAAGAAAATAAAAAAGATTTTTTGAATTTTGTGATCTTAAATTAAAGTTATGTCAATTGTACGAAATTATTCTTTAATTTTGTGGTCTTAAACATACCACGTGGAAAGGTGCAATTAAAATATTACTACAAAAAAATCATTCTTTTTTAAATTGACTAAAAGAATGAAAGTCATTCTTTCTTAAACTGAGGGAATAGGATTTTCAGTTCAAATCTCTTACCCACAAAGATTTGTCAAACTATTTCCTATATTAAACTAATGCTGATTATTTATTCAAATGATGAAATTCATGAAATATGTTATTTAATTTGGGTTTAATTCACATTTATATCTTCTATCTTTGGTTATAAACATGTATAAAGTTAAATAAATAGACATGCACATTATACGTTACATTTTACTTGACAATTTGCATCATACGTGATGTCCTACATGTATTATGCCACATATGACTCATTTGTCTACTTGTTACAATTTTATACAAAGTTAAATGTCTACTTATGATTGCAGGGTATAAATATAAAATAAAGTCAAAGTCTATTGACTGTATTATACCAAAACAAGTTTTTGGGCCAAATTCTATTTTTTTAGAATCTTTTAAAGTTTATTCCAATTTTTTATATTTACCCCATCATTTATATATTTTGTTTATGACCTGTTTGTTGTTATTAAAATCTCAAGTTTATAATGATATTATTCCATAGAACTTGTGAAAAGTAATGTGTGTGTATATATATATATAAAAATTGAATGTTTATTGGTTTTTCACTTAGTGTTTGTTATTCATATTGGAGCTTGATTAAATCCGCTCAGATTTGCGCTTAGAAGTTTCATAATGAGGTAAGACACTCCCTAACAAAGGTGACTTCGTACCCAAGGCGATTCGAACCTGAAATCTCTTGATTAAAGATAAAGGACTACTTACCACTCCACCACAAAATTATTGACTAAACCAGTGAAAATGAGCTGTTTGATCACGGAAGCTTAGATAAGCAAAAAGTGCACCTTGAATCACAAGCTCCATGGGTTCTTCTATCTATAAAAAATAATAATAACTCCATTGCAATCCCAACCTCTATTTATTGATCATACTATATGTAATGTCCATTGATTGGAAGAATCCACGAGGAATCCCTTAACCTTTCGATGATTCCAACTACTTTTTGTGGTTAAAGAAAAATTAAAATTTGAGGAATAGGAACTTGATTCATCCCTTATCCTCCTCTACTTTCCAATATAACCAACCATTTATTGCACCTTTTTTCTTCCTCTTGTAAAAAAAAATCAACTCATTATCATTTAATATTTTACAACATTTTGTTCTCTCTCCATGAACAAATTTTTGCGCTAACAAAGACGACTGTATAAGTTATATGCATTGACAGTATAAATATGGAGGACGAGGATGAAGCTTTGGAAGATAAGACGGTATTAGTTCGAAGTGGTTCACACATGTATGATGAGTTGAGGAGTTTTAGGACGTGGTTTAAGTGGATGTGTGTGGATCAATCGAACCCTTCGTCTGCTTGTTTGTCTTGGTTTGTATTTAGTTTGCTAACTTTTGTTGTGCCGTGGCTGTCTCATTATCTACTGGCTTGTAGCGAGTGCGATGCTGATCATAGTAGGACTTATGACTGTGTTACTCAGTTGTCGATGAGCAGCGTTGCTGGTCTGTCGTTCATCTGTCTTTCGAGGTTCAATAGGAAATATGGACTTCGGAGGTTCTTGTTCCTGGATAAACTTTGTGATGAGAGTGAGACTGTTAGAAACTGCTACACACAACAGCTCAATGTATGTATTTTTGTTCCCCTCTTCCTCTCAGCAATCTCTTCTCTCGTGCACGATTTCATAGTTTGTTTTTAAAGATGTTCTGTTCCTTTAACTCTGTTTCTTTCTGAGTTTTTCAATTTCATATGGTAAATGATGTGTTTAAAATGAATGACTTGGAGTTGATTTAGTTTGATAGTAAAAGACGAATGAGGCGTGCTCGGGTGGTTGAATACCTATTACAATCAACCGATTAGATTGAGGGTTCAAGTCATGCTGATAGATATGTAGATCCTCCTGATAGGTTCTATGGACAAAAGAAGAAGTTGGATATATAGTAGTAAAGGTTTTTCCTTTAATGATCAGATGGTCGAGGTTCCATTTTTCCTCTAGTATAACTTCATGCAGGGCCGTCTCGGTCATAAGGCCACTAAAGCAATAGCTTGTTTGGGGCCCCTACTTTCTCTCTGAGATGTGTGTTTGTATTGTTAAGACAATTTCATGTACTCAAAAGTTTGAAAATGATTTTTTTAATAAAAAATATAATTGAGAAATTGAATATTGTTTGGTTGATTGTAGTGTCTTTTCGAGATTCTTCTGTGGCTAGTTTATTGTCGTATCCTTTTTAATTTCGTATGTGGCTATCTATTTTGTTGTCTAGCTTATTTATATTTTGACTATTATCATGAACCAACAATATTGTGTTCTTATACTTACTTTTCTTTATTCTCCTCTTTACTATTTTTAATTCTTGGGAAAATGGTTTGATATACCCTTCAACTTTGTCATTTAGAGCTGATATATCCCTCGTTATAAAAGTGGCTCATATATGCCCTTACCGTTATACAAACGGGCTCGCATATACCCCTACCTTTACAAAATGGCTCACAATGTACCTTTCATTTAACAGAAGTTAAAAAAGTTAGTTTTAAATTTATATTTGTTACTTCTAATTTTTTTAAAAAAAATTATTTAGGGGTATATATGATTCTTCTATTAAAGTTCAAGGTATATTTTAATTTTTTTCATTCAAAAATTATTTTTTAACTTCTTTTATTATAATTATTTGAGTTTTTTATTCTTATTTTGTTTTTTTCTTTCGTTCCTTAGTTTAAAGAAAAAAATTTAAACTAATTTTTTTTGTATTGTAATTTAATTTCGTATTCGAAGAAAAAATTTGGTTATCTACAATAAGTTTTGCAAGAATATTAGTGAAAAATAAATAAATTTGATTATCAAAATAATAATATAAATTAGTCATAGAAACAAAAAAAAGTCAAAAAAAATATGTTTGACAGGGATTAAATTTACTCATTGGGATTATATTTTTTAGAAAAAAATAATAAAAATTTAGATTAAAATTATTATTTTTTTCATTTCCGTTAGAGGAAAAGGGTATATGTGTGTTTTTGTTTACAAGTAGGGGTATATATGTGCCACTTTTATAACGAGAGGTATATCAGCTCTAAATGACAAAGTTGAGGGGTGTATCAGATCTTTTTCCCTTAATTTTTTCATTATTGAATATTTTTAAGTCTCTCAAATGTTCAAACATTGTGCGTTATGTGATATCTATTGTTGTGTGTTATAAAAAGATCAATTTTGTTTTTGGTTTCTTATTCAAAGATCAAGCACTAAAATTAAACAACACTATTTTAATATTATTTATTAACTTATCAAACTCATTGCTACACTATTTTAATATCTATCATATTTTAAAACTTTTGAGTCCTGTTTTATTGTTCCAATTTTATATTATACCTCCTTTGCAGGATCACACTATATATATATATATATATTATAATTATTCAATTTATATTATCAACTAAAAAACATAGGGCCTCTTTATAATATTTGGCTTTAGGCCACCAAACATGTTGAGACAGCCCTGAAGAGTCGAGAGTTCCATTCATAAATGTAGATTGAATAGTTACTCCATGATTGATAAACTAAGAACAACTAATTAAATCTACACCACGTTTTGGAATTTCATTGGGTATGTCATTGTTGTATGTTCGGAGAGACCTGAATTTATGTTTGTTGAAACCAGTGGACGTGATATGTTGATTCTTGTTTTGTACTAGAAATAACTGCTATGCGCATTTCAACAACATGACGTAAAACTATATTCTCTCCTCTTATTAATATGCAGAGATCGACGAAGATCCTATTCATTTTTGTCCTTCCATGTTTTGTTGCTGAAAGCACATACAAGATTTGGTGGTACAGCTCAGGTGGAAGCGGAATCCCGTTCTTGGGCAATGTCATCGCCTGCATTCTGGAGCTGAGCTCGTGGTTCTACAGAACGGTCGTGTTCTTCTTAGTTTGTGTCCTTTTCCGCTTGATATGTTACCTTCAGATTCTCCGACTACAGGATTTCGCTCAAGTACTCTTCCATGTGGATTCTGATGTTGAATCTGTGTTAAGAGAACACCTCAGGATCAGGAGGCATTTGAGAATTATAAGCCATAGGTTCCGCGTATTCATCTTGTGGGCATTGATATTTATCACAGCAAGTCTATTTGCCTCCCTTCTACTGACTACACGCCCAAATGCAGATCTACGTGTCTATAAGAGTGGTGAACTTGCGGTAATGCATTCTCGTGATGTCATTAACTAGTGTTACTTATTTGTTATTGCTTCTAAGTTATGACAGTCTTTTTATTTGGTCTAAAATTTTACAAGTTATTACAAACGTACGTTGGATAGAAGTCTAATATTTATCTATAAGTTGGTTGGGAAAATATATGAGCAAATATTAGACGATAATTTGCGGTCCTTGGATCAAGCTCTTCCAAGATATCAGCAAATAAATGAAAATGCATACACATAATCACACTTCCTTTGAACTCTAAATTATGAATTCGCCTGTGTCTATTAGTGGAACTAAATATTTTGGTCCTTAATATATGCAGCTGTGTTCCATCAGCCTTCTTGCTGGACTGATGATACTGTTGCGGAGTGCAACAAGAATTACTCACAAGGCACAATCAGTAACATGCCTCGCTGCAAAATGGCATGCCTGCGCGACAATAGACTCGTATTATTGGGCTGAGACTGAGTCTCCTCCAGCAGCTCATCAAGTAGATTGCAACAATGGTTATAACGGATCATCTGATGCAGAGGATGTTGGAGATGAAGAGGATGAACTGGATAATACGAAGTTTGTCCCCTCGTATGCCTATAGTACAATTTCGTTCCAAAAAAGACAGGCTCTAGGTATGCTCGTATCACTTAGCCCTCCGTTTTAAATGACATTTTGGTACATACATATCTTTAGCTTAAGACCAGAAGATTCCAAAATCTATTTTACTTTCTTAAACTTTGTATCAAATCAAACTTAACAAACAAACTGAAACTGAAGTAGTACTATATGAATAATTTATGCACTCAAAATATAAAGATTTAGGTGTACTTCAAAACAATTACTTCTTGTGATTGTAGGTCACTATGATATGAGAATTCTAAACTAAAAAATCTTTACAATATCGATGCATATAAGTTAAACTCGTATATTAATGCATAATTGGTTTGAACAGACTAATGATCACTTATATTGATATATGCATGGTGTTGCAGTAACATATTTTGAGAATAATCGAGCAGGAGTTACGATATATGGTTTCATGTTAGACAGAACTTCTCTTCACACCATTTTCGGAATAGAGCTGACACTGATGCTCTGGTTGCTTGGTAAAACCGTTGGCGTTTCTTGAATTATTAATTTGCTGTGTATTTATGTCGTTGCTCATTGAAATTGTATAGTATAAGACATGAAATGTGGATCCATGATATGGTTGTACTTGTATGGTTCCTTGGACACTGTTAAACAGATGAAAATTTTCTTCTTGCTTATGATAAATTTCCATGAATAATTTTATGGATTTATTTGTTAGTTTTCTTTTTTGCTTTTGTTTATGCTCTCTTGTCTTACAACATTTGGAAAAAGCTTTTAGAATTCACTACTATAAGCATCTATATGTGAGGAACAAAATTTGATGGACAACCATATTTATTATTAGAAATTTTCACGTATTGCCACTAAAAAATAGCCTAATTACTCTCCATAGCTATAATTTGATAATTATAATTTGTAGTTACATGTTATAGGGAGGAGAGAGGTGAGCGAGACTGGGAGAGAGAGGAGAGAGGCGAGAGAGGGCAAAAAGTTTGAGAGAGGTGAATTGTATATGTATATTGGTTAGATACTTGTATATTATACATATATATTTGTATATATGACAAGCGAGATTGGGAGAGAGAGGAGAGACGCGAGCGAGATTGGGAGAGAAGAGAGAGGCGAGCGAGAGAAGCTAGAGAGTGGGAGACAGGTGAATTGTATATGTATATTGGTTAGATAATTGTATATTATACATATGCATTTGTATACAAAGCAAGTAAGATTGAGAGAGAGAGAGGAGAGAGGCGAGCGAGAGCAGGAGAGAGGGTAGAGAGTGGGAGAGAGGTGAATTGTCTATGAATTGATTAGATAATTGTGCATTATACATATGTACTTGTCTATTCTGGCGAATTATACTTATACAAATGTGGCTAATTATACAAACTCTGAGTCAGCTCACATAATTAATGTATAATGTTAGTCGTGAATGATAATTATAGCAAATTATAGCTATGATGAGTAATTAACTAGTATAAATTTACTTAACTGCATAATTTTTCCTTTATTATTGTCGCTAAATATAATATAGTTGTAATCATATTATTGATGCAAAATAATTGCTCCAAAATCCTTTATTTCGTTTAGTGACATTCAACACTATAAGGAGACATCTCACTTGAGCCTAGTAAGGCAGAAGGATTTTGCAAAAACTTGTAGTTTGTATATTACATCAATCATCTTTAAATACACAAGGAGAAACAAAAATTGCTTAACCGTAAAAAAAAACTAAATAATAAGAATTAGAAGATTACATGTAATAAGGGATATTAACAAGATACGAAAGATCTAAACGATTGCAAAATCTGAAAGAAGTAAAGATGTCCCCAACCTTATATCAGAGGCGACTTTGATATGTCGGTGACGTAAAGTTAAATCGTAATGGAGGCCTAATATATATATATATATATATATATATATATTTTTATGAAGTTTATTATAACAAATTATTTATCTTTCTTGAGACATAGTATTCATAATTTGTCAAACTTCTATTACTTTTTTTTTATATATAAAAAGTTTTTATTTTCTACAAATAATATTTCAATATTTTTTTAATTTACTTATAAATTATTTTTAACAAGAGCTTGATGAATCGAAAAAGTCAAAAATTTATCTTGAAAATAACAAGACAATAATAGTCTATAAAAAAGGCATAATCACTCTAAAAACTTCTCATGGTAATATCAAAATTTTATTATTAATTTAATATGTGACTTAACTTTAATACTGATTAACATTCTAATATGACTTGTTTACTCTTCCTAGTTGACTTAATTTTAATACTTAAAAATTTAATTCGTCTTGTTTACTCTTCCGGTTTAATATTGCGATTTAACTTAAATGTTAATAAGCAATTTAATATGACTAATTTTTTACTTAGCAATTTAATATGGCTTGTTAACTCTTCCTAGTTTGACTTAACTTTAGTACTTAACCGTTTAATTTGACTTGTTAACTCTTTTAGTTTATTATGTGACTTAACTTAAATACATAAAAGTTTAATATAACTTATTTTCTACTTAATTTCATTACTTAACAATTTAATATCACTTATTTTTTATTTCATTTTATACTTAACAGTTTAATAGGTGCTGTTTTTACTTTAATAGTTCAATATGATTGGTTAATTTTTTCTAATTTGACTTAATTGTAACACTAAACAATTTGATTTAAATACTGTTGACCTAACTTTACTGTTTAACAATTTAATTTTATGTACTTAATGTACCACTGTCAATTTTTCCTCTTTTCCGTAATGTGAATACTAACTTTATATTTTAATACTTAACTATTTCACTAAGCTAATGTCTTATCTAGTATTGTATAATTACTTTGTTTAAATCTTTGTTGATTATTAAAATAGTTAATGTCCCTGATAGAATATATGTCTTCACTTAACAGAATAATGGACCAGGTCCCTTACTACACTAATAAATATAACCAGAAAGTTAAATGCAGTAAAATCGACACAATGATTTTACGTGGAAACCTCCTTGCTTAAGGGAGTAAAATCACGACCTGTCTCACAGAATTTTCAATCGTTTTCACTAATCTTCAAAAGCAAAAGTAAAACACGATTACAACAAATGTGAGAAGAAGTTTTTAATCTCACGTTTAAGCAATAGTCTCTATTGCTTAACAAGCCTAAGTAGAAAACAATCTACCCACTAAGCTATCCCACTTGGACAACCTAGACTTTTAACACTACCCATTGATTCCTTTATAGTTTCAGGAATAGTTTACAATATAAGAACAAGAGAATATATTCCTAAACAGCTACACTAAATATAAGAACAAGAGAATATATTCCTAAACAGCTACACTAAAAGCTCCAGAGATTTCTGTTGTTCTTGGAATAATTCTGTCTTTGCTTGGTAGTAGCTTTTGCAAGAGTTCTTGAAAAGTTTCTTATCAAGTTGCAAAAACTACCAAAGATGTTTAGGAAAGTGCCTTTTATATGGACAAGTCACTTTCCCTAAACTCTTTGCCATTGGTTGGAGAAGTCTCACTTTCTGGCGCCATCGGGAAGTGTGCACCTACTTTCTGTACCGTCTCCAGCTGGCAGTCAACAGGCTCATCACCATGAGAGCCTGGTACCTCTAAAAGGTCCCTGAGTTTGTTTCATCTTCAACACTCAAGTAAGAAATTTGGTACCTTTACAAGGTCCCTAAGTTTGTCAAATCATCAAAACTACGAATAACATTTTTCCCCTTTTTGATGATGACAAACAATGATCTAAGATCTTCTCCAACTTTGTTCCCCCTTGCTATATTCCCCCTCACTGTATTTCCCCATGAATAATACCCTTGCTATATTCCCCCTCACTGTATTTCCCCATGAATAATCATTTAGTTACTTACAGTTTTACTTCCCCCTTTTGGCATCATAAAAAAGATATGCAGTAAACCAATGATGTCAACAAAAATACTGAACAAGATCAAAGCTAAAGAGCAATCAATCAGTAAGGGAAAAGCATTCACAAAAGAGGATAATCAGAACAACAGAGGAATAAGTTAACCAGCATGCCATCATAACATTAATACATTAAAATCAAACTGAATATCCATCAACACAAAGATAAGCCACACAAAAAAAAATCGACACAGGGGAGGGTTGTTTAACAGGCTAGGAAGAGGGGGAAGGGTGAGACAGGGACTGAATGATGAGAGTGAGTCGTGCATTGGCAACATCATTATCTCTAATAGCCTTTTCCTGCAATGCAGTGATCTTTGCCTTCAACTCTGCATTCTCTCTCTCCAGAGCTTGTACCACTGAAGAACCAGGTCCTTCATTATGTGCAGTAAGCAGTTCTACTTTGAGTATAGCAATCTCGGCCTCTTTACCACTCAAACGCACAGTGAGCTCCTCAACCTCGTCCTTAAGCTGATCCTGATCTTCAATAAGTTGAGCCATCTTGCTCTTTGGATAGCCTCTTCCTTCAATGCACTCGCACTCAACCAAGGTACTCTCGGAGATAGTCTGTTTAACCATCCCAACCTTTCCAACACTAAGAGGAATTTGAAAATGTTTGAATACTTCCGTGAGAAAGTATTCGTATCCCATTCCATGAACACCTTTCCTCTCGATGATGGTTTTGTATATATGCTCAAGCATTAGACCTGGGAGATTCAAGGTTTCGAAGCTACACAACATCTCCATCACAAATAAGTCAGCAACAGTTGCTACTGTCCTCTTTTCAGTGTGAGGAAGGAGAACTTTGTTGATGAACTCAAAGACCAACTGGTACTCGCTCTTCATGATTTTCTTATAAATCCCAGCAACCTTGGTTGTGGATGTCTTAGAAATCACAGAAGCAAACTCAGAAGAGCAAGTTCTGCCCAGTACAGACCGGGTCCCCTCTCTAGGCACCCTGAGAATTTTGCTCAACACACCCTCATCTAGATGTACAGCAATGTCATTGACCCGTGTGAGGATGCTCCCATATTCCTTGAATTGAACATTATAGTAAAATTCGCGCACTACTTCTTCATAGAGAATGGGGGATTTTCTGTTGAACAAGTGTAGCCAAGATTGGATCTCTACCATATCGTGAAGAGAGTTCATGCTGGGAAGAGTTGTGATTCCCATATCAAAAACTCATCCTGCCAAGACGGATTGCTTTCTCAAGCTGTCAACAACTTCCTGCATGTTGACACTCTCATCTCTCCTGGCTTGGGAACCAGGTCCCTGTGACCTCTTCCTTTTTCCCTCAAAACTCTTCTTTTCGACTTTGTGTTTTCAACCTTCTTTGAAACCTTTCCCTTTTTCTTCTCTGACCTTTTCTTCTTAGTTTTCTTTTCCACTTCTTCACTAGACAACTCAACAACATTAGTCTAAGGCATTTTGAAATTTGATACCTTGAAGGTTCTGGCACTTCTAACTGCAGCAGTAGAACGTGCACTGGCCTTCAAGGCATCGGCCATCATCTTTTGAGCAGCAGACCTAGTGGCAGGTCTTCTCCTATGGGCCTCTTCTACAACCTTCTCCTTCCCTTTTCTAGATATCTCACCTTCTCTTCGCTCAAACTTCCATTTTAAAGGTTCCTTCTCACTTTTAGAGTCAGAGGAGGAAGAAGAAGAGTACCTTCCTATATCAGGAGTTTTATCAAAAATGGGTTAAGTGTTTCTTACCTCTTCCCTCTGTAAAACTTCAGTTTGCTCCGCCATTGCTTCTTCCCTCATCATAGCTAAACTCTCAATCACCAACTCTTCACTTGCTGCCAATATATTGGACTCAGATGCCTTATGCTTGGGTAGATCTCCTTCAAAGAGATTGTCAGGCAGCATATCTTGAAACGGACCAGGTCCAGTAGGCAAGCATGAACTGTTTAGATCTATGGCATAGAAAGGGTTCTCGGGTGTCTTGTTGAGAACTAGAAGGGGATTGGGTCTGGCCTGTACAGTAGATGGAGAATAGAAGGCAAGTGGCTCTATTTTGCTAAGAGCATCTAGCATCTGTTTGGAGGAAGAGGGAGGAGAAGACATGTTTGACACACAAGAGAATTGCTTTTCGAATAGAGAGAAGAAGAAGAAGAAACAAAGTTTGCCATTATTAACTTTTGCTTAAACCCTTCGTGAAACAAGAAGAATGTTAAAGGACAGATGTGGATTTCAAAAAGAAGTAAATAGGGTTTTTAAAAGGCGTGAAAAGGTGACAGGTCCGTGATTGGATGTGTCATCTGAGAGAGAAACGATGGGACTAACGGTCAGAGTGACCGATGACTGGCACGTGGCATTATCAACGGTCAAAATTTTCAGTTTCAAATTAATGTATAAATGCTAACCTGGACAGGCACCAGGTACCATAGCACAGTTACGACTTCATTCCCCAGTTGTTCTAGTCATTTCTTTTGCTGAGCAGGTCCTTCCTGAAAGTATACCTATAAGAGGTACAAAAAGGATCTTTGTTCAGATATTTAAATATTCACACAAAGGATACCTGCACTACAATTTTAGCCATCAAGGGAGTTCAACTATTGGAAGCTAATAACATCACTTAGAGATTAACATGCCCAACTTCAACCGATTTCCCTCAAATTGATCTTTGCTGAGAGCCTTGGTGAAGATATCTGCAATTTGCTCCTCCGTTGGACAATATGTGAGTACAATATTTCCCTTCTCAACATTATCTCTCAAGAAGTGATGTCTAACATCAATATGTTTTGTTCTCTTATGATGAACTGGATTCTTTCCCATACTAACAGCACTAGTATTGTCACACATAAGAGGAATTGCTTTGATGTGAATTTCGAAATCTTCCAAGTGTTGTCTGATCCACAGCAATTGAGAACAGCAGGCTGCAGCAGCTACATACTCAGCTTCAGTAGTTGAAAGACCCACAGAGTTCTGCTTCTTGGTTCCCCAAGAGATGGGTGATGATCCAAGGAAATGAGCCATTCCAGAGGTACCCTTCCTATCAACTTGATAACCAGCAAAATCAGCATCTGCAAAACCAACCATATCAAAAGTGTCACCTGCTGGATAAAAGAGAACCAGGTCCCCTGTTTTCTTCAAGTATCTGAGAATACGTTTTGCAGCTTTCAAGTGTGAATCACGAGGACATGCTTAAAACCTAGCACACATTCCAACACTATAAACAATATCAGGCCTGCTAGTAGTCAGATATAACAAGGATCCAATGATTCCCCTGTACATTGTTTGATTCACAAGAGGATCAGATTCCTCTACTACAAGCTTGGAATTTGTTCCCATTCAAACATATTGAATTTCTTCAGCAGCTCCTTAATGTACTTCTCCTGACAAATTGAAATCCCATTTGATGATTGCTTGATTTGCAGACCAAGGAAGAATGTCAGTTCACCCATCATGCTCATTTCAAATTCCTTTCCCATTAATGCTGAGAATTCTTCACACAAATGTTCTGAAGTAGCTCCAAAAATTATGTCATCCACATAAACTTGAATGATTAGCAATTCTTGTTCTCTTTTTAATAAGAACAAAGTATTGTCTATCTTGCCTCTTTTGAAACCATTCTTCAGCAGAAACTTTGACAGTCTTTCATACCATGCTCTTGGAGCCTGCTTCAGACCATACATGGCCTTGTTCAATCTGAACACATGATCTGGTAGCTCAGCATCTTCAAAACCAGGAGGTTGTTTGACAAATACTTCCTCTTTGAGATCTCCATTCAGAAATGCACTCTTCACATCCATTTGATACAGCTTGAACCCCATGAATGCATCAAAATCTATTAAAATTCTAATAGCCTCCATTCTGGCACAGGTGCAAAAGTCTCATCATAGTCTATTCCCTCTTCTTGATTGTATCCTTGAACCACCAACCTGGATTTATTTCTAGTAAACACTCCATTTTCATCAAGCTTGTTTCTGAAAACCCATCTGGTTCCTATTACTGTTCTGCCTTCAGGTTGAGGAACCAGGTACCATACCTTGCTTGTTTCAAACTGATGAAGTTCTTCTTGCATAGAGTTGATCCAATCTGCATCACCTAATACTTATTTCACATTATTGGGCTCAAAGATGATATGAATGCTGAGAATGCAACTAGATTTCTTGTTTTTGATCTAGTATGAATTCCAGATTCAAAGGAGAAATAAGATTATCAAGAGGATGTGATGAGCTATGCTTCCATCCTGATCTTGGAGCATATTGGTTGATCTGATCAGCATGTTCTTCTTCATCAATAGAGACATCATTTTCTGGGGAGTTTGATGTACTCTGGCTGGAATTTTGAGTAGTACCAGCTACCTCATCACCCTTTTCAACCTCAACAGCCTCTTCAGGTAGACTATGATTCTGATCATCACAGTCATTTTTCAGTTGTTGTTCTGCATCAGCTTCACTTCCTTCAATTTTCTTCGAATTGAGCAGTTTCATCACATCATCTTCATCGTTTGATCCATTATTCTTCAAGCTTCCATCTTCATCAAATACAACATGAATGCTTTCTTCAATGCATTGAGTTTGTTTGTTGAATATTATGTAAGTCTTGCTAGATGAAGAATATCCAACAAACACTCCTTCATCACTCCTAGGATCAAATTTACCCAGATCATTCTTTCCATTGTTCAGCACAAACACCTGCATCCAAATGCTCTAAGATAGCTCAGCATAGGCTTTCTGTTGTTGAGCAGCTCATAGGGGGTCTTATTCAAAACAGCTCTTATCAGACACCTATTGGTAACATGACATGGTGTGTTAATAGCTTCAGCCCAGAAATTTTGAGGAAGATTTGATTCAATAATCATAGTTCTGTCAATATTCACCAAGGTTCTGTTTTTCCTTTCCACTACTCCATTTTGTTGAGGAGTTCTCGGAGCAGAAAAATTATGACTCGTACCATTCTCCATGCAGAATTTATCCATTTTTGAGTTCTCAAACTCAGTACCATGATCAGATCGAATGCTGCAAATGACTTGATTCAATTTGGTTTGAATCATTTTGAAAAAACACCACCAACTCTTCAGTTGTGTTTGCCTTTGATTTCAACAATCTTGTCCATGTATATCTAGAGTAGTCATCAACAATCACCAAGATGTACTTCTTGCCATTTCTGCTTTGAACCTTCAAGGGTCCACACAAGTCCATGTGAAGCAGCTCTGTTACTTGCTTTTTAGGCTTAAAGGATGATCTGATTTGTTTTCCTTTAACACAAGCTTCACAGATTTTATTTTCAAGAAACTTCAGCTTTGGCAGACCTCGAACCAGGTCCTCAGAAATCAATTTGTTCAATAAAGATGAGCTCACATGCCCCAGCCTACGATGCCAAAGATCAGCATTCTCATTCTGAGCACTAAGACATGTCAGGTCATCTCCATGAGAAGTTTCTAAGTTGGACACATATATATTTTTACTTCTTTGAGCAGTGAGAATTACCTTTTTTGTAGTTAAACTCACCACAGTGCACTTCTCAGAAGTAAATTTGACTTTATTTCCTTTGTCACAAACTTGAGACACGCTCAACAAACTGTTTTTCAACCCATCCACATGATACACATTGTCAATTGACTCTTCAAGAGATTTTCCTACTTTGCCAACTCCCAAAATGTACCCCTTCTTACCATCACCAAAAGAGACACCTCCTCCTTGAAGTGTCTTGTGTGAGAGGAAATTTTTTACATCACCAGTCATATGTTTAGAGCATCCACTGTCCATATACCAACATTGATTGTTGCTCCTCTCACTCACCTGCACCAAGAATCACTTGTTTAGCTTGGGAACCCATTTCAATTTGAGTTCCCAGAAGGCAGACAAAGGAGTGATCAGATTGTATTTAGTCCAATAGGGTAGATTTTGAAGCTTTCTAACAAAGGACATTGGGGCAGTAACAGATTTTTTCTTTGAAAATCTGTGAGTTGAAACATGCTTTGGAGGACCAGGTCTCTCTTTTGATAAATTTTGCCTTTCAACATAATTAGAGAGTCTTTCATAGGAGTTTCTCCAGCTGATACACTCTCCCTTTAAATGCCCATTCTTACCACAATGAAGACATAGCAGATTGTCAGACACAAACACATTCTTACTGTGAGGATTATAAGGAGGAGTGATGTTCAAACTTCCTAGTCCTTTCTTATTGAAATTACTTTGATTTGTTGCATTTGACAATAACTTTGAGGATTTTGTCCACTTAAGAGAATTTTCAAGTTCTTCCTTAAGTTTGACAATATCCTTTTCTATTTTGTTGCTCTTTTCCAATGACTGTCACGACCCAAATCGAGCCGTGAGTGGCACCCACATTTATCCTCCTATGTGAGAGAACCAACCAATCTAACCCCATCATTTCAAACATAATGAACTAAAACATTGCGGAAGACTTAAAAACTCATTAACAAAATAAATCAAATAACTTCTAAAACTCAAACATTTATTATTATCCCCAAAATCTGGAAGTCATCATCACAAGAACATCTATCCTCAAATTACTAATCTAAGAGTATGTAAGAAGCTAAAATACATAAAAAGCTAGTCCATGCCGGAACTTCAAGGCATCAAGACATGAAGAGGAAGATCCAGTCCAAGCTAGAAGCATTAGCTCACCCTGAAATCCGGTGTAATGAAGACTGGCTAGAGTTGCGGTTGAGTTGAAGATGACGGCACGTTTGCTGCACTCCACAAATAACAAGGAAAGAAATATACAAGTAGGGGCCAGTACAAAACATGGGTACTGAGTAGATATCATCGGCCAACTCAAAATAGAAAGCAATATGCATAAAATAATATCATAAATCAACTACAATACTCAATCTGTAGCAACACCATGTACAAGAATCTTTGATAAATAACATCAAGTACACTCATGAGGACTCAAGCCTCCATATCATACTCATTTGGGAATTAGGTTCATTAGATTGAGTATATTAACATCTTTCAAGATTCATCACCTTTATTCTTGTGTCGGTACGTGACACTCCGCTCCCTTACTACTATGTGTCGGAACGTGACACTCCGATCCCCTAGTTCTACGTGTCGGTTCGTGACACCCGATCCCCTAATTCTACGTATCGGTTCGTGACACCCGATCCCCTAATTCTACGTGTCGGTTCGTGACACCCGATCCCCTAATTCTACGTGTCGGTTCGTGACACCCGATCCCCTAATTCTACGTGTCGGTTCGTGACACCCGATCCCCTAATTCTACGTGTCGGTTCGTGACACCCGCTCCACTAATCTCACTGTATTAATTCATCAAGCCTTCTTTTATACCAAGGCATCATCAATCTCATTACTTTACTTCATCAAGCCTTCTTTTATACCAAGGCATCATCAATCTCATTACTTTACTTCATCAAGCCTTCTTTTATACCAAGGCATCATCAATCTCATTACTTTAGTTCATCAAGCCTTCTTTTATACCAAGGCATCATCATTAACAAGGGGTTTTCAAGATTTGGGATTTAATAGCTTCATCATGCTTATTTCATCACAATTATATAATCACATTCATGCAAGCATACAATTAAGCATATAGAAGACTTTACAATACAACCCAACACATATCATTCGCTATTAAGAGTTAACTACGAATAGTATAAAAATCATAACCTACCTCCACCGAAGATTAGAAATCAAGCAAGCAAGTTCCCAAAGCTTTGTTCTTCTTCTCGTTTCTCCTCTTTCTCGTTCGATCCCCTCTCTCTCTCTCTCTCTATCGTTTCTCCCTCTCTTTCTGTTCTTTTCTTTTTCTTTTATTCAAACCCTCTTTCTTTTACCCTAATTAGCATATAATTAAGAATAAAAGATGGCAATAATAACCCACTAAATTATTCAAGGTTACCTCTTTTATCCCCCAAGTAATTAGACTTATTAACATTAACCCACTAAATTTATAATTATAGCAGGAATAGTCCAAAACGTCCCTTAAAACATTTAAAGAAATCCGACCTCGCTTGGGATTACGCAGCCTGTGACGGGCCGTTGTGCCTGCGACAATCCGTCCTGCTGCTCCGTCACAGAGTTCAGAGACTCAATTCTCTGAAGAGTCTGTGATGGTCCGTCACGCCTGTGACGGTCCGTCCTGCTATTCCGTCACGAAGTTCAAAGAGTTGATTTCAGTACCCATTTTTCAGAATTTCTAAGTGTTTTGAAACGAGACCCCTCGACGGTCCGTCATGCTCATGACGGTCCGTCGTGGGTTCCGTCGTCTCAGCCTAATTTTTTTTTCCAGAAATAAAACCTGCTGCTCAAAACGACTAAACCGGTCGTTACAATGACAGACCAAGGTTTTTCTCAGAGTTTTTCAATTTTTCTTGAACTTTATCTTGTAGACCATTTGACATTCCATTTAGCTTTTCAGCTTCTTCAGTTATCTGATTCAACTGGTTCTTAAGTTCAGAATTATCAGACTCTAGAGACATCATCCTTGACATTTTCTCTTCAAGTTTAACTTTGTTTTTAGTTAAACTGTCAAGTTCAGCATTTATGGTGTCTCTTTTAGATGTTAACTCAATTACAGAATCAATTATGACTTTTGCAAAAGTTCTCAATTTTTTAAGAGAATATTTATCCAAGTCATTTTTCATATCAAGAAGAGTTACCTGGTTGTCCTCTTCTTCATTTTCTGTATGAGCCATGAGAGCAAACATTTCATTGAAAACGGTTTCCTCCTCATGTACAGCCACCATAGACACATCATTTGGTTCATCAGGGTCTTCTGAATCACTTGAAGAATCACCCCATGCAGCAAGAGCCTTTTTGACCACCAAATCTGCAGCAGCTCTTCGATCTCTCTTACCGAGTACCAGGTCCCTTCTATTTTCTTTGTCACTTCTTGGTTTTTGATGTTCCTTGTTTTCATTCTTGAGCAGAGGACACTCTCTGATAAAGTGTCCAGCTTTTCCACACTTGTAGCATGTATCACCTTGAGTAGCATTTCGAGTACCATTTGTTCCTTTTTTAAAAACTTTGTTTTTTCTCACAATTTTTTAAATCTGCTGATGAGATATGTCATATCATCATCACTTGAATCTTCATCTGATTTGTACTTCAGCATCAATGACTTATCCTTTTTGTCTTAAATCTTTGATAAATCGTAATTTTGATTCATCTCATGTGTCTTCAGATTTCCAATCAAAGCATCCATAGTCAGCACCTTTAAATCTTTGGCTTCTATAATGACATCAACCTTGCTTTTCCAAGATTTTGGAAGAATTCGAAGCACTTTTCTGACTTGTTTGGTCATGCTTATAGGTTCACCAAGACTTCGCAGCTCATTTGTAATGGAAGACAATTTTGTGAACATGTCATGAATTGTTTCTCCTTCCTTCGTTTTGAAGTTTTCATACCGTGAGGTAAGCATGTCAATCTTTGATTCCTTGACTTGTTCAGTTTTTTCATGAGCAGTCTTTAAACAATCCCAAATTTCCTTAGCAGACTCACAAGCTGAAACTCTGTTGAACTCATCAGGTCCTATCCCACAGACAAGAAGAGTTTTTGGTTTGTAGCCCTTTTCAATCTTTTTTCTATCAGCTTCGTCGTATTTTTGTCTAAGCTTTGGAACAAGATTAGTTTTATCTACATCCTTTTCTTCCATCATCGGAATAAACGGTCCATCAAGTACAATATCTCATAACTTGCTGTCTTCAGCCATGAGGTAATCATGCATTCTAACTTTCCACCAACTGTAAAAATGTCCATTGAAACGGGGAGGTCTTGTTGACGACTGACCTTCTTCAAGATTAAGTGGAGCAGTCATTCTAGAACAAATATCACTTCCTTGGTGTTAACCAAATAGGAAGTGTCGGCTCTGATACCACTTGATAGAATATATGCCTTCACTTAACAGAATAATGGACCAGGTCCCTTACTACACTAATGAATATAACCAGAAAGTTAAATGCAGTAAAATCGACACAATGATTTTACGTGGAAACCTCCTTGCTTAAGGGAGTAAAACCACAACATGTAGGATTTTCAATCGTTTTCACTAATCTTCAAAAGCAAAAGTAAAATACAATTACAACAAATGTGAGAAGAAGTTTTTAATCTCACGTTTAAGCAATAGTCTCTATTGTTTAACAAGCCTAAGTAGAAAACAATCTACCCACTAAGCTATCTCACTTGGACAACCTAGACTTTTAACACTACCCACTGATTCCTTTATAGTTTCAGGAATAGTTTACAATATAAGAACAAGAGAATATATTCCTAAACAACTACACTAAAAGCTCCAGAGATTTCTGTTGTTCTTGGAATAATTCTGCCTTTGCTTGGTAGTAGCCTTTGCAAGAGTTCTTGAAAAGTTTCTTATCAAGTTGCAAAAACTACCAAAGATGTTTAGGAAAGTGTCTTTTATATGGACAAGTCACTTTCCCTAAACTCTTTGTCATTGGTTGGAGAAGTCTCACTTTCTGACGCCATCGGGAAGTGTGCACCTACTTTCTGTACTGTCTCCAGCTGGCAGTCAACAGGCTCGTCACCATGAGAGTCTGGTACCTCTACAAGGTCCCTGGGTTTGTTTCATCTTCAACACTCAAGTAAGAAACCTGGTACCTTTACAAGGTCCCTAAGTTTGTCAAATCATCAAAACTATAAATAACAGTCCCATATATTTTTATCATGGTGGTGAGTGACTTAACAATTCAGAACCATATTATAAGAAGAGATTAGTTCATTATTGAAAACGGTATAATATAATCGTGATCATATTTTTCTTTTAATTTTTCACACAAAGAGGGTTTAGCTTTAAGCAATTAAAACCTAAGAAAATTCATTGCTAAGGTGCAAGGTAAATTTCTTTTTCAATTCATGATTTCTCTTTTTAATAAACAAAAGTAACAAAATTGAAAATTATAAAATACATGACTTTTATTTTAGAATTTTTATTAAAAAGGGGGAAAAGCTCAAATATGCCATTAAATTTTCAGAAAATGCTTATTTGTGCCATCAATTAAAAGTTTGACTCATTTATGCCATTACCGTTCAAGAGAAGACTCGTTTATGCCATTATTTTTTAACAATGATTTTGCAAAACCATTTTTGACACGTGGCCAATTATAATTCGGCCACGTAATCAATTTTTTAAATTAAAAAAATTTAATTCAAGTTCAGAATTATGATTTTTTTAATTTAAAAAATTAATGACGTGGACGAATTATAATTGATCACGTGTCAAAAATGGTTTTGCAAAGCCACTGTTAAAAATAATGACATGAATGAGTCTTTTCTTGAACGGTAATGACATAAAAGAGCTAAACTTTTAGCGAATTACATAAATAAGCCATTTCTGAAAGTTCGCTAACATATTTGCCTTTCTCCTTAAAAATAATTTAAATATTTAAGAGAGTAATCACTTTGGAAAATATTTGGCTTCTCTTATCTTTGTTTTAACTCCCATAAAGGTCAGCTATTGATAATATTTGCTAGCGCCTTGCGCGCTGAAAAGTTTAAATTTTAGTATAACATGATTATTAAAAATATTTTGAACAGTTTTTTCAATTATATTTATCTAATTTTTGGCCTACCAAAATATAAAATTAATCTATTAGAACATTATGAGCATAACTTCAGTTGGGTTCCATTAATTTAAAAAGAAAACTTCACTTAATTGAGATTTTGTAACTAACCTCAAACCTAAGGGGAAATCAGATAAGCTATTGTGCTATTATGTAACGTGCAATAATTTATATATGTTCTATAATATGTTACGAAAAATTATAAAAATTCTTATATTGTCAACATCCACGCTCTAAACAATAAAAAGTTAGCTTATTAACCAACACCTTTTTAGCTCTACCCAAACATGGTGCCAAATATTAGGCCATTTACTATTCATCATGCCAACTTGATACTTTCGTCCAATGTTTTAAAAAGGTGGGGCGTGAGCGGGGCGTTTTATACCGTATAGAGCGAGGCGTAAGCCCCGAGACATGTGGCATAAGTGCCATGGATCTACAAACGTAGTCTCATTTATATTCAATTTTATAGTTTCATTATTTATAAAATAAGTAAAAGTAAACCTTTTAATGATTTAATTTTTATTTGAGATAAGTATTAATAATCAATAATGAAGAAAAAAATATTATAACTATTATTTGAGAAATATTATCATTACACTAATTGTGAAAATATGATTTAAAGCAAAATAAAAATTTAAAAATAAATTAAAAGCGCTTTGACGTATGTTTTTACGCACAGAACTTACGTTTTTATGCTTTGGGCTTAAGCCTCAAATTTTAGGACTTATATCTTATAGATCTATGTCTTTCATTTAAGTTCGGTAGCGTTTTTAATATGCCCTACCCTGAGACTCGCCCCAAAAACGTTTTTTTAAAACACTGCTTTCATCTATTAGCTCACACAAATACATGCCCACCATTTGATTTTTTTCACTATGTTCGAAGACTACATTGAAGCTCTGTCTAAATCTGAATTCATTCGGGGTGGTGCTTTTAATAGGTTTTTCTCCATACCTAAAATTTAAATTCAAATTTTTTTATTAACAATGAAACACTGTCACGAGCACACCACAACTCATAGTTGTGACCACCATTTGATTTACTTGATATAATTAGTTCACTTTTGCTACGTTCCTCAACGTTAACTTTGCATATGCGTGGTAAAAGTAGTATCCAAACAACTATATTTTTGCAAATAGTCAACAAAATCACTAACCTTTTTTGCTAATGTACGTAACTGACCAATCACAATTTATGTTGCTAATGCTAGTATCAATATTTATACAAATGTAAATGTTGTTCTGCAAAGATATTAACATCTACATTATTTGACAATCAACTGAGCTATTATAATTTCTGTATTAGATTATTTAATATCATATTAATTTGCATAGAAAAAAAAAGAGAAGAAGGGATTAAGTTTTACCGTTTGGAAACAACTTATTTTCACCATTCTTTTTAATTAATTAATTATTAGGGAAACTTAACAAATACATGATTAACGAGGGGAAAATGTGATTTATACACCTTAATTCTGTAGGAAGAGTCAACTTGATTAACCATAAAACAAGAGTTCGTTAATAACAAAAATAAATATATATAATTCAATATTCAATATGATATTATTAGGTATGATGCATAACACTAAATCATTCTTACTAGTAGGATTCTAAAAAATTCTTCAAACAACACATTTATTATTATAGTTTCAAAATAACCACTTTAATATTAGTATGATATATATAAACTAATAATATATTCCCTCTATTTCAAGAAGAATGAATTTATTTCTTTTTAAGTATTTTTAAAAAAGAATGATCTCTTTTTTTTTGACAACACGTTAACTTTAACTTTTCACGTGACATGTTTCAAGTCAAAAAGTTAAAAAATATTTTGATATATTTGACATAACTTTAATTTAAAATCACAAAATTTAAAAATCTCTTTCTTTTATTAAAATTAGTTTCAAATTAAACTAGATCAATTTTTTAAAAAGGCGGGAGTAAAATATAAGTAAATAAATTTAGAAACTTGGAAGTACATAATTTGTTAAATATAAAATTGTTTACAAACAGTGAAGGAAAATGGAAACATAAATATCGTTCCCCTAAAAGCAAGGCACTCAAATAGGTGAAAAAGGCAATAGAACAATGGAGTTTGATACATCTCCGATTAATCGGTGCTCTAAAGATCATGAAAAAATCTATCAACAATGGTTTAGTTTAGCCGACTCAGGTATACTCATTTACTATTCTCTTCGTGTGTAAGCTTGTATGTTTGTATGCTCCATTTTGATTTCACAAATTTATGCTGAAAAATGAATTTGGGTATTTTTTTTATCAGATGGAGATGGGCGTCTCACCGGCGGTGATGCTATCAAGTTCTTTGCCATGTCCAATTTGCCTCGGCAGGACCTCAAGCAGGTTTTTTTTATTTCCTCTGTGTAGGAGAACGGCTTAGAGTGATAGTTTTTGCTACCGAGTATGGTTTATTGGTTGTAGTCACTTCAAAAGTTGTATTTTTCAGTTGTTGTAAGATTAAGTGTTTGGTATGAAAGGAAAAATATTTTCCTAGAAAATGTTTGTTAGAAAATAAGTGGGTTTCTGGCTTATTTTCTAGTGTTTGGTGAGTAAGCAAAAATAATAATTTATCTCAGGAGTATTTATACGTAATCTAGCAAAATACTATGCGGTTGGAGTGGGGTGGGGAGTGGTGGTTCGAGGGTGGGAAGGGTTGGGATGGTCAAGGAAAGGGTGTGGAAGGGGGTGTTGGGTGGGTTGGAAAGAGATGATGAACTTGCAATGACACTTATGTAACTTGTATTCTGTACTTTGATTAAGGAAGTCATTTTCTTGGAGAAAATATTTTGAAATCATGTATGTTGGACCATTTCTAGCCATTTACATTTCATTTTAACGTTTTTCAGCGATTAGTGAACAGAACTAAATCACTGGATAAAGTGGGTGTATTTTGACAAGCTCAGTGTTAGAACTAAGTTTTGATGGTGACGAAACGCTAAAGAATTGGATGGCAAAGTTTATCCTCTTCCCTTCTCTTACACCCGAAATTGAACAGATGCTTATACATTACTTTTGGTAGTGCTACATAGGTCATGCCCAGGATCAACTGACTATCTGCAATAATATTGTATTTTTGACTTTCATACTGTCTTCTATTATTGTCACTTCTCCACCCTATGCTCGTATGCTTTATTATGAGTCAGTTTCCGCCTAGTTCTACTGAATCAGATTGATCCCTTCTTTTCTGCCAGTTCTCTTCTTCTTAACTCACTAATTTTATTTCAATGAATTGTTTTTCTTTTCTTCTGTCCCCAGGTGTGGGCAATTGCAGATTCCAAACGGCAAGGCTTTCTCGGTTTTAGAGAGTTTATTGCTGCAATGCAGGTACTAGTTCATTGCAGACTTGCATTTCAACCTGGTATTTAATATTGATCCAGATAAGACTCTGATCCTTTCTTTTTTCCAAACATTTAGTTAGTCTCTCTGGCACAAGCTGGCCACCCAGTAAGCAGTGATCTCTTAAATGCCGAAGGTAACTAGCAAGCTTTAAATTTTTAAAATTTTAGACTTTAATTTAGCAACGAGAGTAGTCTCTAAAATGTGATCGCTGGCAAACTAGTTGGTTCATTACAGCGCGCTGTTTTCTATTTTAGCTGTAGGATTGTTGTCATATAGTGTTAGTGTTCTTACAATTAAAACAATTATAATTATGGCAGTTGACTTTGAAAATTTGCAACCCCCTAGCTTGGAAGGTCTGGATTTACTTCAAACTGTAAGTATGCCTGCTGTACTTTCTGCATTAGTTTTCATTTATTGTGGTGCAACTGACTTGTATGTTCTATAATACAGAAGAAAAAGCGTATGCCTAAAAGTGAACCTGAGCAGAATGGTAATTTTACCTCAACACATGCAACATCTTTCTTATATCTTCTTTCTTAGTGATTCTTGGGGATTTGAGAAGGGAGTTAGATGGATCATCTATGTCTAACTAATTGGATCCGGAAGCAGGCAGTTCTACAATGCAATCTTCTGCTACAGCTAATTGGTTTTCATCATCTGCATCTGTTAAGAAGGTTAGTGTGGTCAGTCTTGTTCTTAATTTGTAAGCTCACAGACCACTGGACTTTTGTTCACCTAGTTGATGGCATTTTTTACTAGTCAGTTGTATAATTTATTTATTTTTGAATGGCATGTTTTCCAATTTTTGTCATGTTAAGCTGATATCCTTTCTCCTAAATGGAATATCTTCCACCGGTCCACCCACTTTCACCCTCCCTAGTTATATGATAGATGTCCTTATTTCGATTCCTTAAAATATTGACACACTTCTGTTAAAAATTGTATATTTCACAAGTTACAAACATAAATTCATTTAGTTATCTCAAATTGAAATCAAATCAGATGTTTTTCCTGTGAAGTCAATTTGTAAATAAGCGTCTTTTGTCCTTATCTATCAACGAGAATGTTGTTTAATTTTATGTTATAAGCCTTTTTGTTGAAATTGTTGCATTGAAATGTACTCTCCCTTAATTCTCCCTATACATCCTATAGCATTGCATAGCATGTTAAATGCTAAATTTTTTATTTTGCTCTTAAAATGAGGCTTGGTTCGGTTAATCTACCCTCAGGTCTCTTTAAGCTCCGTCACATCGATAGTTGATGGACTGAAGAAGTTGTACCTCCAGAAACTAAAGCCACTGGAAGCAACATATCACTTTAATGATTTCGTCTCTCCATTACTGGTAGGCAGTTTATTTGTGCTTATTTTTAAGATATAGGAGAGGAAACTTTTGCTTATACTTTTCCATTTAACTATAGTTTGTTTTGTACTAATCCATGGAAAAGTAATACAGAAGCCACTGACTGCTTTCTTCATATGCTCTGTGTTGGTAGACAAATAGTGATTTTGATGCCAAACCAATGGTAATGCTTTTGGGTCAATACTCAACAGGAAAAACTACATTTATTAAGCATTTACTTGGAACCAGTTATCCAGGTCATCTAACACTCTTTTTTTGTTGTCCATGTCTCTTGGTTGATCATAGCTTCCTGTTGACACTCGTGCTCCTTATTTGTCTATAGGTGCTCACATTGGACCAGAGCCTACAACAGACAGATTTGTGGTTGTCATGGTACTTTGCTTATCTTTATTTCTTTTAACCATTGTGGTCACTTGCTTTCTGTCCTTTTTTGGATTATGTTGCTGAACAAAAGAGAAGTTATTCTTGTTTTCACCTCGAGTTGAATGTCTTTCATTCCATTTGAAGTTTTGTCAAAATAGTGTGCACTACATTGACAAAGATGGATTTTAATTTCATTGTACCATCTTTTTGTGGATTTATATATTCTCCCTTTTGTTCTAACACAGTTCTAAATATATCACATCAAAGAGTTCATGGTGAATACTCTGCAACAGTTTTGCTAGTTAAACCAGACTTTTAGTTAGAAAGGAGAAGGCTATACCTATGCAATGCATGTTTGGTAATAGTTTTCTCAACAGTGATTGTTATGCTAATTTTTTTGTTTGACTGGTGTTCTTTTTTACTGTCATTATACAGAATGGACCTGACGAAAGGAGTATTCCAGGGAACACAATTGCAGTTCAAGCAAATATGCCATTTAGCGGTTTGACAACTTTTGGATCTGCATTTTTATCAAAGTTTGAGTGTTCTCAAATGCCACATCCTGTGAGTTATGCTACTCGATTGTACTTGTACATTAAATGATCAGAACTTTCTCATGAACTCACCAGACTCTGAATACCTTTTCCCATCTTTTCCCTCTCACATGTTAGCTGTTGGAGCACATCACATTTGTTGATACTCCTGGAGTTCTATCGGGAGAAAAACAACGAACACAAAGGAGCTATGATTTTACGGGAGTGACGTCTTGGTTTGCTTCCAAGTGTGATCTCATTCTTCTTTTGTTTGATCCTCACAAACTTGATATAAGTGATGAATTCAAACGTGTGATTGCGTCTCTTCGAGGCCATGATGATAAGATACGGGTGGTTTTGAACAAGGCTGACCAAGTTGATACCCAACAAGTAGGCTCAACTTTTTTTTTTTGGGTCTATTAAGGTTTTCCTCCTATTTCTGGACTACCATTTGGTTTTATTGTTGGTGTCAACTGCAGCTTATGAGGGTTTATGGAGCATTGATGTGGTCTCTAGGGAAGGTTCTAAATACCCCTGAAGTTGCACGTGTCTACATAGGGTATGATCTCTATATTCTTACAAGTAGTTCAGGTATTCTGCCCAACAAAGTAAGAGTATTATTTTGGGATTTCAAATATCTATTTTTCTACATAGGGTATGATCTCTATATTCTTACAAGTAGTTCAGGTATTCTGCCCAACAAAGTAAGAGTATTATTTTGGGAATTCAAATATCTATGATTTTCTGGATGTCTTCAAGATGTATCAAGCCTGCAATTATGTTAAGACTATAGCCGGTGGAATGAGATCTTGATTGCACCTTATGAGACTTGACATCTGATTCGGGAGTTAGACCTTGATTTTTTTGAGACATGGTTACAATAATGGAGGGTCAGGAGGGATAGCCTAGTGGTAAGAACACTCCGCCTCCAATCATTAGGTTGGGTTTCGAGTCACTAGGGAGCGAAGTGGAAAAGAGCCACTGGTTGCGATTGGCTCCTGGTAGGTGGTGGTGGTGGTGGGGGTTACTCTGTCCAAAAACCTACCTCATGTTTGAGATACTGGCCCACCATACACTGTTTCCTCTCATGCTTGAGTGTAGGTATAATATGCATTCTCTAGAAGCAGATACGTTTATTTTCATTTCCTATTTGTGTGTATAGAGCATAATGTTGAGTCCTTTTGAATTGTATTCTTCTAGATATCAAAATATTAAATAACTTCATCACTTTTTGGAGTTCCGCAATAATGTGGTGTTTTCTCTTTCACAGATCATTTAATGACAAACCAATAAATGATGCTGCTATAGGGCCAATTGGAAAAGAACTTTTTGAGAAGGAACAAGATGATCTCCTTACAGACTTGAAAAACATACCAAAGAAGGCTTGTGATCGTCGTGTAAGTTCATAATCTTCACTATGGCATCACATTTTACTATTGCTCATATACTATGCATCTAATTTTCTTGAAATGGGGATGTTAAACATTCTATATGTTGTGCAGATAAATGAATTCGTAAAACGTGCTAGAGCTGCCAAGATACATTCTTACATTATCAGTCACCTGAAAAAGGAGATGCCTGCGATGATAGGCAAAGCCAAGACCCAGCAAAAACTTATCGATAACTTGGAAGATCAATTTATGAAGGTCCCTCCCTCCCCCCCTCTCTATTTTCTGTCTCAAATCTACATACATATGATATGCGGTCAACGTGCATGCATGTTTAGCACCAAAGAGCAATTTCATGGACTTGTGACATGATTCTTGTATGGAGCTTTAGTGTATTGTGTCTTATTTTCCGACTTATCAAAACAGGTTCAAAAGGAACACCATCTACCAGCTGGGGATTTTCCTAACATCGAACACTTCAGGGAAGTTCTGAGTGGTTATAACATTGATAAGTTTGAGAAGTTGAAGCCCAAGTTGATACAATCCGTCGATGACATGCTGGGTTATGACATCCCTGAACTTCTCAAGAATTTCAGAAATCCTTACGATTAACGAGGTACAGAGCTGATATAGCATAGAGTAATTGCTGGCACCGGACGTGATGTTTAGTATTTTATGGATCTTGTATTCTTATTCTTACACCCACATTGAGACTTGGGCTTAATAGTGAGTACTGAAGTAATATTATCATATGGTAAATAAGACTGCATGTAAATATGCATATTATGAATTATACATCCGGGAAGATCTTTTACTTTTGTGCTGTTTTTATATTTTTATTCACGAGGCAGTGGTAAGTTTTGCATACACCTTACCTTCTTCAGAGACTACACTAAGTGAACCACGAAGTTTTTATGATGTCTCTAATGAGTTTTTGATATCTTTAATTTCATGATTGTATTTTGAGTTGAACACAACACAATATCCTTATGAACATTTTATGTCTTCCATTAACGGATTAGGCTTGATGTTTAAGTGTGTTGTTTCAAGTTAACAAGTCAAACATCCAAAATTAGTGCACAAGTTTATTAATTATGTGGGATTCTTGATCTTTTTGCTATTAATATAGTAGAAAAAAGAATATCAAAAACTAAGATTTATATCTATAATAAAAAAATAGATGGGAAAAAAATATTGGTCAAGTAAACAAAAAGTGAGCGGCTTTTTGGGGTTTCCGAGGGCCGTTGCTCTATTTTCCATTACTTTCTAGATGGTTCCATGATTAACTGAAGTATATTCTAAAAATGACAAATATAACCCTGGCATCCTCTTATTACTTTCACAATTAATCACAATACTCTTTTCGTTTAAAAAAGTGTTTTAGTTTGACTTAACACAAAATTTTAAAAAATAAAGAACATATTTGAATCTTGTGATTCTGATTAAAATTTTGCAAATATACAAAAATTTAATTTAATTTATAATCTTAAACACGCTAAGTAAAAAATTAAAATATTTTAAAAAATAGAAGAGAAGTCATTCTTTTTAGACGAATTAAAAACGAAAATATACAGGGGTTTTCTCGACAATTCGCAATTTTCTTTCTCACAAGCGATGAACTGAACACTACTATTCACCTCTTTCTCCATATCTCTCACTTCTCCGTTTCTCCAAATCTGAGCTCAAACTGTGAATTTGGAAATGTTGGTTGGTAGAATTTCATCTCGTTTCCCAAAATCCATCGTAGCTCAGTGCCGGAGCTCGTTGCTCCTCTATTCCCGAGAACAGCAACAGCAACAATACGTTCCCATTTTTGCATCTGAGTTCCACTCCTTTCGTGAATTCAAAGAGAAGGTTTGATGTTATGCCTTAATACTTATGAAGTCGTTCATTTTTCATCGATTTTTTATGTGTAGGGTTTTGCTAGGGTTTAAGCAATACTCGTAACTTACCTGTATCATATTCATAGGCATCTATTTGAATCGTTGATATTGGTGTATCAACAGAATATTGTAAAATATCAGACTGTTCAAAACAATCATTTGAAACCTTTTTTGAAACTTTGAGCTTCTAATGGTGCCAGATGTTGGAGTACCTTAATTGACTGCTGCTAGCTTACTTAGTTTTAGAAACAACTATTTTGAGATAATTTGCAATATTTTGAGCTTGTTCCTGGATGATTGGTATGTAGTTGGTTATGGAGTTGTAAGATGTTTATCAGTTGGATTGGCTCTGTCAGGTTTCAAAGGGACATCTAGACCTACATAATTTGAAAACAGTTACCTGGCTAACTTGTTAATTTTGCTGTAATCAAAATACTGTATAGTGCCAGATAACTTATAGATCTTTTAAGTTGCTCGAACTGTAAAATCAACGTTCCACTAAGTTTGATGCCTTGAGATTTTATGTATGAGTTACTCTGTACTTGTCAAAAGAAGAAATGTTCATTTTCCATATGCACCTAAATATTGTTGGTTCTGCTAATGGTGAATCAGGTTACTCTATTCCGTGAATCTCTATTGCAACAGTTTAGAATTTCATCCTCTGCATCCCCTCAGCATAATGAAAAAGAAGCATCTCAGTCCCAAAGCAAACCGGGAAGCACAAAAGAAAATGGAGAAGTGAGTGAAAAATGCGAAGCTTCAGTTTCTGCTGATTCTCAGGGTCAAGATGAAAATGATGAATCAGGTCCTGATTTGGCATCCAATGATAACACAAATGAAAATGTCAAACGAAGAAGAAGACGTACTAAACAAGTTGTATCTTCTGATTCTGATTCTGATTTAGATACGGAGGATCTTTCTAGGGATGACTTGGTGAAACTAGTGGCTGAGAAGGAAGAACTCCTAAAGATAAAAGATGATGAGTTTCAGAAAATGAAGGAAAAAGCTCTTAGATCTTATGCGGAGATGGAGAATCTCATGAACAGAACCAAACGAGAAGCAGAAAATTCCAAGAAGTTTGCCATTCAAGTTAGTTTTTCTCGACACATGCTTTGCCAGATAGTCCTGCATTTACTTGTTAGTATATTGCGTTGTGCTTGTGATTGTTTCTTATCTTTTGCGTAAATGTTGTTACAGAATTTTGTGAAAGCACTTCTAGATGTTGCTGATAATATGGGACGGGCTTCTTCTGTTGTAAAAGAGAGCTTCTCCAAAATTGATGAATCTAAGGATACTGTTGGTGCTGTGCCACTTCTGAATACACTTCTTGAAGGTGTTGAAATGACTGATAAACAGCTTGCCGAGGTACACTTTTTCTCCTAAATATAGTCCATGGCTTATGTTCCTCTTTTACTGCTTTGGTAGACTGAATTCATCTATGGAAGTAACACTTGAACCTTTTTTTGTACAAACATAATCTACAGTATAAACAACTTTAGGTCTTTTAAGGGCAAGTTCTGGATGACATTATAATTATAAATTTCAACATGATAGTTCCAAAAACTACCCCTTAAAATCCTACCAATTTTGGCCATAGAACCCATTGCTGCTCATTCACTTCTGCTAAATGCCACAACCAGCTTCTGAAATGAAAAAGAAGCAAAGAAGGTTTGCAGTTTGCTATATATATATATATATACATGCAGCTGGAAGAGGAGAGCCAAACATTTTTCTTTGATATTGGAAAAATCCCAGTAGAAGGCTTATTGTTGCTCCAATTGAAATGTAAGGTTCAATAACTATAAGGGGTTGAATTTGTAATCCTTCCTATTTCATTCTGGTCTATGTTATTTATTCTTGCTTCTTCGGCTTAAATGTCTTGAAAGACCTTCGCTTACATGTCATTACTTTTCAGGTTTTTAAAAAATTTGGAGTGGGAAAATATGATCCTACAAATGAAGAATTTGATCCAAATAAGCATAATGCAGTGTTTCAAGTACCAGATCCTAAAAGGAATCCTGGCATGGTCGCTGTGTGCCTCAAGGTATCTGTTAGGAATTTTATTTTATTTGGTATTTCAATATTCATGCACTTATCCTTATTGATCAATGCAAATCTAGAATGTACTTTTAGACATCCCTTTTCATTGAAGTCGAATGACTTGACAGATATGACTTCCCTTCTTGTTGCAGTCGGGGTACACCTTGCATGACCGAATCATTCGGCCAGCTGAAGTTGGTGTAACAGTAGCCATGGTTAAACAGGTGGGTTAGAACCCAAGATTTTGGAGCTCGAAAATCTCCAACTAGGTGGAACCGGCTCATGTTCGAAAAGGAATTCAGTTCCAGAGCCTCCAATGGAGCTGTCAGCTCACGGGGTCGTTATAGTTTACAATTTTTTATATACTTTTTTGTTTTTACAGTGTTAAACAATGACTGTTAATAAATGACGGATGCCTGAATCAAAATAGGGGAGGGAATTATCATAGCAAGTCTTCAAAAGAGACGAGAGGGATTACATTTACAATCATTTATACATTAGAGTGTAAGTTGGCACAGAAACTAGAGGGGAATTATATTTACAATCATTTATACATTTGAATCCAAGTTGGCACACAATCTAGAGCTTTATTTACAACTATTCAGACCTAAATACAACTACCATCTATGTTAATATATAAACAACCCATCTTTTCCATTCCTCCGGGCCTCAATCACAGCCTTCCAAGTACAAGTCATAATCCACCTCACTTTCAGTCTGATCTGTCCTCAGTTCCTGTAGTACACGAAAAAACTTTCATTAACTTAGGTTAATAGTGGAGCAACACCTGCAAAGCACGATTCGAATTTAGTTGGTGCTCCCATGTAGGAATAGGAAACCAAAAAATAATAATATTTCAAAAGTAGGCACAAAAAGTGAAATCACATGGATGTGGGTCAACAAGATTAGAAATGACCACAATTCAGCTTAAGGTGCACCTAAGACATAAAATGCCTCGAAGAGTCAACGGGAGATCAGAACTTACAGAGATCCTTAGTCCGTCCATGTGATTGTACGATGATCATGCTAAAACAAAATGTAAGGAGTTATTCCAGCAAACTTAAAATCCCTCGGAGAGTCTAACCAGAAGATCAGAACTTTTTCCCACACTCAAAATAGGAACTTGCGATCAATAGGAATAATTAGCTAGAACAGTTAACAATGTCAACAAATAAATCATATATTGGACAAATAAGTGTGAGATTTTGATAACTCCTAATTTGTCTCGAGGTAAATTATTTACTACCGGAATGAAATGAACCTGACTAGCGCGAAGTCAATATGGAGAATTCATCTAATCAATCAACCCTAGTTGATTTAGGATTTAGATATCAATTAATTTGATTATTGAGGACTTATAGAGTCCTAGTTTTTACACATAATAACGAGCTGGCGTATTAAAAAGGACAAACCATGAGTTGGAAGAGTTTATTGGAATTTCACCACATATCGAGTAGGATATTTCTTATCGTTCAAGAATCAAAACTTATTTAAGTTTTGATGAACGGTAAGTAGAAGATTGAGCAGAGGAGAGCAGACATAAACTTGTAGAAAAGAAAATATAAAACAACATAGACAACAGAAATGCAACTGTTTTTCCAAAAAGGGAACAAAGATCAAAATATTACCTCAAAATCGTCATCAAAGATATCATTCATGCTTTGTTTCGTCAAGATATTATCGTTTGGTGTTGCACATGTGATAGCTTGATTCAGCTTCCTCAACTTAGCTTTGTTGTCAGGAACTTCATTTTTCTTTTCTTCCAAGTCAACAATCTGCATATTCAAGAGGTCAACAACACAGAAAATGGCATTGGGGAGGCAGAGTGTACAAAACCATACCCCTATAGAGAGGTTGTTTTTGATAAACCATCAGCTCAATGAAAAACAATAAATAGTAGTGAAAGTACAAGAACCATCAGATAGTAACAAAACTACCATGATCGTCAAGGAACAATACCACAATAAAATAATATGACAATTGAAGTACAAGAAACAATAGATAGTAATAGAGACAGAAGAACAAGAAACTGCATAAGATACTATGGCTACTAGTATGGACGAACAATCCGCTCCTTTCTACTAACCTTCTACCCTAATAAGTGTCCTTCACAACCTCCTACCTAAGGTCATTGTCCTCGGTAAAGCTAAAATTGGGTCATGTCATACCTAATTACCTCTCCGCAATACTTCTTCAGCCTACCTCTATCTCCTGAAACCATCCACAGTCAACTTCTCACACCTCCGCACTGGGAGCATCCGAGCATCTTCTCATCACACTATCGAACCATCTCAACCTCGCTTCCCGCCTCTTGCCTTCCACTGAAGCCACTCCAACCTTGTCTCAGATATCCTTGTCTCTAATCCTATCGCATTTTCAAGAGGTCATAAGAGAAAAGAGATCATTTTTTGAAATGGTAACAGATTTTATATATTGCGCAAAAATATGCAGTAATCATGCGTACAAGAGATTAAAAAAACTGACAGAACAGGCTAAAACTCTACTTACAAAGATTCCAACATAGATAGAGTGTCTGATGAGTATTCTTCTATACACCAAAAAATTGAAATACAGAAGTGATTTCACCTTAATCTTCTCGATTGAGCTACCGGTATGTTCATAGCATCTCAGATTTCTTTCTCCAAACATTACATCCATATGCTTTTCTACCTAGGCAAACCTTCTCCCTACTTCAACATTTTAGTAGATCCAGTGACAGGGCTGTCCCTATTTTTTTAAGTAGATAAATACAAATTGAATAATTATAACACACTAGTGTAATTCTGCAAATGAGGCCTGGAGAGGCGGATATATGTAGACATTATGGAGTAAGAAAGCAAATAATGTAAATTTTCAATGAAAATTATATTAATATAAAGTTGTCATAATAAAACATGACTCAAAATTTTAAAAATATAATGATATTAAAATAGTGTAGCGATGAATTTGATAAGTTGACAAATAATACTCCATTAAAATAGTGTTGATTAGTTTTAGTGCTTGAAATTCGAACAAGACACCAAAACAAATTTAGTCTTTTTATAAACATGCAATAATAGAATAGATATCACATAATGTAGAATGTTTGAACGTTTGACCAACTTAAAATTCAACAATGAAAAGTATAAGAACACAATATTGTTGGTTCATGATAATTGTCAAAATACAAATGAGCTAGAGAAGAAAATAGATGGCCACATGATACTACAATTAACTAGCCACATGAAAATCTAGAAAAGACACTACAATTAAACAATATTCAATTTCTCATTTCTATTTTTTATAAAAAAAATTAGTTTCAAAGTTATCAGTACATGAATTTTCTTTTAACTATATATATGTGTGTGTGTGTGTGTGTGTATATATATATATAGAGAGAGAGAGAGAGACATCATTGAGAAAAAATAGGGACAAGCGATTGCTTTAGTGGCCTTATGATCGAGATGGCCTTATCCAGTGAGTGATTTGGCATTACCCATGAAATCCTCTCATACATAGACCGATACCTCAAATTGTGCAGTCACGTTCCAGTGTAGGAATATATGAGAATCAGTCTAAGGTTCCTGCCACAAAGATGGCATTTGGAACACAACTGAATACCTCTCTTCATCAGATTTTCTTCTTTTAAACAAGCCCCCTTCTTCCTTACCCTGGCAAGTCTTTGTCAAATAACTCCGATGCGAATAAAAAAGAAGGTGTTAAGAGACCCTCCTGGTCAAACTCTAGACACTTAAGATTCTTTTTCAAACCTGCTCCCATTTCGATTTTGAGTCAAGAAAAAAAGAGCTCGAATGGTACAATCCCTCCATCACCCCAGAATGAAAGTGGTGATCTCGTAGTTCTTGGTCTGTAAAGATGTGTTGTTAGGTGCTCCATTTTATTTTCCCATTGAGGCCGAACCTAAACCAGTGCTCGAGAGATAGCTATCCATACACGGATAAGGGATGTATAAATTCTCGAGAAGTGAGGAACTGTAATTAATTTGTTGAATAGACGAGTAGATTGAAAAAATCATGACTATGCTTAACAATAAAATACTATGGAAAACGCACATACGGCGAAAACTTTTTCTTTAACCACCAATCGAACATGTGATGAAGAGATGCTGGGATGACATACCTCTATCGTATTGGGAGCTCTTATCAGCAACACATAAGAATCTTTGGCTATGTAGATCCCTTTAGCATTTTTCAGTCACCACAACCTATCTTCACTCAACTCCAAACACTTGAACTGTTCAAGCACCGTGAAAAATGTGTACTTAAGCCCTAAAGCAAGGCTCAAAAACCATTGAGCACTTTGTCTCGTTTTATGTGCGCTTCAGTATCGTCATCAAGGTTCTAAGACATACTTATCAATGTGAGCCTCTGCTGAAGAGATGACACTAAGCAATTGATATTTCACGATATCATAATTTTCTTTCAATTTCTTTGTTCATATAATTTTCTGCCAATGAGCCACTGCCGCCCCTGCAAGCAACCCCGCTTAAGGAATTTCGCCACCTTAGAACCGTTAAAGTTACGTCTGTCGTTTACTGGGGCTTTGGTCTCCCATATGAGCAACCCCGCTAAGGATTTTCACCACCTTAGAACCGTTAAAGTTACGTCTGCCGTTCACCGGGTCTTTGGTCTCCCCTATCATCAGGTCACCAACTTCCTTGACCTTCCGGCACTGGACAGGCTTCAGCCCCCATACATGATTTTACGACTTTGTGGAGAACAGGGCCGTACTAACAACTCCCATACATAATACATAGAGCATCTCAAACATCCCAAACAACAAAATTATTTTCCAGGAGAGGTGGAAATCCAAAACTTTGAAGCTAAATCCTAAACAGCAAAGAGAAACATCCTTCACGAAAAAAAGTTAATGTGTGCTTACTTTTTCTTTTAACCCCTCGTTAAGAGCTCCCGCCCTTTTTGCTACCTTATTGAAGGTGGGGGAGCTTTACATACGAGCAACACCGATTGTCAATGTGTGCTTACTAACAACACCAATAGATAGAGCATCTCAAACATCCAAACAACAAATGAAAAAAAAAATCCAGGAAAGATGGAAATCCAAAATTTCGAATAGAAAAATGAAAGTAAAATGGTAGCTAAACCCTAATAGTACGAAAAAGTTAACTTACAGGTGCATATCGGAACTTCCGTTTAGGAGTTTTTTCCGGCATAGTAGAATCTCCAGAATGAACGGAAGCAAGAGGCGTCCAACGGCAAAGCATGAGTTTAGGTCCGGTAACGTTGTTAGTGTTGCCGGTGCCACGAAGATTGTTGTTGGGCTGAGTAGTAACCCACTGCTTCTTCCATTTTCTAACTGGACCACTAAAAATTGGAGCTGTGCCGCCATACCTCGACGAGGCCCGACCGATTCTAGAACTTACTCCTTCCATATTCTTCTGAGCCGCAGACAGAGAAATTTTGTGTGCGAAAAAAAGTAGAAGGTGATGAGTATAAGCAGAGACTGGGAAAAAGCTTCCAGTCTGCTTCACTGCTGTGTGGCGCGATTACAAAAAGCCTGCAACAAGCTTTCACGACGTCGTTTTGAACAAGTTTATTGGCGGTCCCACATTATTTATTTGGTAGTGTACACAAATTTTGTAGTGTTAAAAAGACTTCCACTTCTACGACGTCGTTGTTACCCTTTTCTAAATTACAAAAGTTTTTTAAATTTGGTGGAATTCGAATATATTTCAAAAGATGTGCTGATACATCACGTCTCGATTTCAGATATATTCTTCAACGTTGTGAATAAATTTGTCTCTTTTGGATACATCAAGCAATGTCCTGGTACATCTCATATGTCTCGATACATTGCCTAAATGAATATATTTGACTAATACACTATGTAAAGTAATGTACTCGAGAATAAAAAAATAGTATTTTTTTAACTTTTTCGAATGATAGAGAATTTTAGAGAATATCATAAAATAAGTTGTATGTTTGGATATTTCTTTCTTATTTTTCACTATCTTTGATTACTTTCCTCCACTTTTTATACCAAAAACACCTTGCAATCTTATATCCTTACCTTAAACATGCAGTAATAGGTGATTGGATGTGTTCAATTCGCCACTCTATTTTGTTTTTTGGTTGTTGAGGGGAGGGGGGATCCCTACCAAGAATTTTTTAATAAATCTGTTTAAATTTAGTATAAAATGACTAAAATAATCAAAATAACCATCTTTATTATATAATAAGAATCATTTCAATCAAGTAAATTATATGAAAGTATCAAAATAAAACATTACCTACAAGAAAATAATATGGTAAATAGGATTCGGGTCCAGTCCCCTTACACCTCAAAGGTGTGCAACATTTAAATCAGTGCACCCAAATAATTTTAATGTCTTGCCTAGTAAAATACTTCATTAGTTCATATTTATATGTCAACATTTTTAATTTCAGGTGTATCCTTATTTATTGTTTTTTTTAAAGTCAAGTGTCCAGAACATAAGTTAATAAATCTTGATTTATTAAATTGACCAACAAATATTAATTAATATTTTAGTTTTTCTATATTGATTAAATTTACATTTTCAAGACTAATAACTCTCAAGAATTGAATAGAAAAAATATATCATTTATATATTAATTTTGTGAAAAGATAAATATTAAAAATTATCTATTTTTACTAAGAAAGATATAGGCTTAAGTCATATACCGCCCCTCAAAGTTGTTCGCATAATTCACTTAGAAACCTCAAATGAGACTTGTACCTATTGAACATCTAAATTATTCAAAACATGTACATATTAGACACAAAATGCTGATATGACAAAAATGTGTGTTGCATTTCCCTGAAGCGCATGAAAACACTTAAAATAGTGTCTTTTTTATTTATTCTTTTTACATGTTTTCTTCTTTTATTGACACTTGGTATTATAATTAACTTAAAATATTTTCTTCTTTATTTACATTTTTTTTCAAAAAAGAAAACACCCACTCTCTATCTACCATCTTCTTCATAATTTAGTTTACAAAACTTTCTTCATTTTAGCTCCAACATAATTTTTTTCTTTTTTTTATATACAAAAAATTTATATCTTCCAAATATGAAGATAAATGAAAATCAACTATAAAAGATTCAGATTTGAAAGAAAGTCTCTGTATGATTTATTTCAAATCTCATAAAAACAAGGAACAAGTATGAAGAAGATGAAAAAAGATAAATGACTTTTACGTTAAAAATAGTTAGCCAATATTTATTTATCACAATTTTCGAACAAAGATTTTTACTTAAATTCATATATGGTCATTAAATTTATCAAAAATGATATAAAAAAATTGAAAGAAATAATTTTGGGGTTATCAATTTCATTTTGTCATCGATGTAGAATTGAATAACCGCCAACAAAATTTTCTTTCTTCTTCACTCTTAGTAAAAATTAATCTTGAAATTATTTGAAAAGAATAAGGTTTTGTAATTTGAAAAAGAATGTGTTTTAGGGAAGAAGATGAAGATAAAAGGGGGTTGGGGTAGGGTGGGGTAAGGTGGGGTAGAATAGGTTGACATTTTTATTATTCTTTTTCTTTTTAAAAAATTTAAATATTAAATGTGTGTGTTTTTTTTTTTATAATTTTTGGATCCAATGCCAAATGTTATTTTTTTAATTAGTATGTTGCCACGTCACCGCAAGTATATTACACACTTTTCATATTTTTTTGTTGATTATTAAAAAATATCTAATAAAAATGATTATTATATAAATAAAAGTGTTTAATTGGTACTAATATCAATTGAAATGTCTAAGTGAATTATAGAGAAAACTTTAAGAAACAACCGATGACTTACGAAAATATATATACACATAATTTTTTTAAGTTAACAAAAACACGTACGTCCTCAATGAGACACGTGGACCCGCATGTTGAATCTATAATGCTGAATTTACACAACTAGGTCTCCAAAGTTAGCATTAAGTCATTAAGATCATTGATTCGTGATGACACCTAGAAGTGTTCACCATCACTTTTGCCCGTCATCAACGCAAGCTGATTTCAATTATTTTATGATGCATTTTTTTACTCATATACCCTTTTTATCTACATTAATTACGTAGTTGCACACCCCTTTCACATCACAAACCTTGGTTACAAATTTGAATTTTTGATTGGTAATCATTTCACATGTTCAACAATTTTGGAGTTTATTGTAACTCTACAATTTTTATCTTTTATGAATTATAAATAAAAGTAATTTTACTATAACTAATATAATATCTTGCAAAATATAATAAGAAAATAAATATACTTAATGATAAAGTAAATTATAAATATAGTATAAAATAATTTCTTAATTTCACAAAATAAATTAATATTTTAAAAAATTTAAAATAATATAGTGAACAACTATTATTGAACGGAGAAAGTTATAAAACATATTTATTTTTAATACATAAGAAACAAGAAATGATATTTTTCTTGTATTTACTATGTAAGTGATAAATAAATCTTATTCTTCCTTTTTTTTTTTTCTTTTTAGTACTTAATGCCTTTTCTAATTTGACACTAATTTAATTTAATTTTCTTGTTACGACATATATAAGATATTAATTTAAAATATTTTATAGGCACACAAAGATTATTTGCATATTTAAGACGATAAATTTGAAATAATTTCTATCTATCTAAAATTCCATGAAGATCAATCAAATAAATTTTTAAAGTAAAATGGAGAGAATAATATTTTTATTATTAATTAAGCTAACACCATCACTTTCTAGAGCTCCACCCCAACTATAATAAAAAATTATTTTCCCTAATAAAAATCTATAGCCGTATGGAATAATACAATTATATAGTAGTGGCTTAATTTTGCCTGGTTATAGGACCATAAATTTTAATTATAGGATAATAATATAACATAACTAATTAGTATCTTAAGTTGTTCAATCAATCATAAGCTCATGCAGCCAATGTGTCATTAGTTTTATTTTTTAGTAGTAAGGACACTAAAATTTTTAAGAATCACTTGATCTGTGGATAGCATTATTTCAAAATTATTTTTTGATATCAATTTATTTTATCTGAGAGTGAGATAAAATATTAGAATTCAAAATTGAGATTAAAATTATATTTTATTTAATTAAAATATAAAAGAATAATTTAAATTTTAAATATCTCATTTTTTCGTTAATGAAATAATATTGGAGACGGTATATATGAGTCCTTTGATAGCTAGTAAGAGGTAGTTTATCGGTGTAGTATAAGTTATACAATATTTAATAGTTAGTTAAAAAATAAGTTATTCATTTATAAAATTGATGAATGTTTGATTTGCAATTCAGAAACCTTATAATTAATACATATATGATAGTTGATTATAATTAAAAAAAATTAAAACTTGTATAATTAATATTCAAATTACTAATACTTTAAAGTGATTTTAACGAGTTATCAAACGATATTGAAGTGTCTTATGTAAGAGAGTTCGAAGTCAAAAATCAGAAAGATGAAAATGTTATGTGATACGTTGTGAACGACATTAATTAAAGAGGAAAATGACGGAACTAGGCCATTTTAAACAAAGTAAAATGACAGTGTCATGTTGGTAAATAAATCCATAAGAAGTGGCAAAAGATTATCTCTGAGTCATTTACATTTCCGTCTTCCAATATATCCTTTTCACTGTCACTCACTCACACTTGTTTCTGCTCGATGATTTTACACAAATTCTGATAACAGTTGTGATAGTCAAGCAGATCTGTCCGCCATATTCTCCCAGCTAAACCCTACTTTCTCTGTAAGCATTTCTGTTTTTTTTTCGACTAGTAATGGAGGCATTTGTACTATTTTGCTCTTATTTTTTCTGTATATAATATAACGGATCATGTTGGAATTTCGTCACTGCATTTTTTAATACATGTCAAATCTGGTTAACGAATTGTTATGTTCAATCACTTCGTTTGTGCGCATAAGGAGAAGATTCAATTGTAGTAGCACTTTTTCTGCTTTTCAATTTCGTCAATTATTCACACAGGAAAATGATTATTATTATTATTATGTTGTAGTGCGAGTTTCATTGTTTATTTGAAACGATATATGGTTTGTGTTTTGAAATTTAGCTTGGTTTTGTATGTATAAGTTAATGTCTGTTTCAGGTTTGATCGGAGTAACTGAAGATGGCAGCAGTGGATGCTGATCAAAATGGAGAAACAAGTTGTAGTTTTCTACTACAGCAGTTGCAGGCAATTTCTATTATTGTTCATGTTGAATTTATAGTTTAACAAAAAAAATCATGTATTAGTTGTAAGAGCAATGCCGTATTATTAATCTAGTTTGCTCGGGTTATTCCAAAATGTTGACCGGAAGTACTATCTATTTTGCTCGGATTATTCCAAAATTTTGACCGGAAGTGGTATCTATTTTGCTCGTATTATTTCAAAATGTTGACCGGAAGTAGTGCAGCGACATTTTTGGAGAGTTGGAGCAGTATTGTTGTTAATAGTATAATGAGTGATGGTTAAATAGGTTTTATTTTTTTTTCTGAAAATGCAGCAAATTTGGGATGAGGTTGGTGAAACTGATGAAGATCGAGATAAGATGCTTCTTCAGATAGACCAGGAGTGCTTGGATGTTTACAATAGAAAAGTTGACCAAGCAGTGAAATCGCGGGATCACCTTCTTCAGGCTTTAGCAGATGCCAAAGTTGAATTCTCCAGGCTGCTATCAGCTCTTGGACAGAAAACATATGATGGAATTGTGAGTGACGGAATTTCAGATTGGCTATGGATAGGCGGAACTATTTAACATTATTTGCTGAAAGTCATTAGACTGTTACCTTTTCTAATATTTGAATTTTTTTGGGGGGGGTTGTTTGCAGCCTGAGAAGAAATTAGGATCAATCAAGGAACAACTTGCAGCTATAGCACCGGCACTGGAAAAACTGTGGAAACAGAAAGATGAAAGGGTAATAAAGTTCTTGGATGTACAATCACAAATCAAGAAGATTAGCAGCGAGATTGCAGGGAGTAGTGAGCAAGTAGAGACTCCTAAAGTAGATGAGTCTGATTTGTCTCTTAAAAAGCTGGATGAGTTTCATGCACAGCTTCAAGATCTTCAAAAAGAAAAGGTTTAGCCATCTTTTAGTCGATTTATTCCTTTACAACTGTTAAACTAGTTTCGCCTCCAATGAGCTACTCATCGTACATCCTTGTTTAACATCGCAGAGTGAGAGACTGCACAAAGTCCTTAAATTCGTGAGCGCAATACATGATCTATGTGCTGTTCTCGGCATTGACTTCTTTAGTACTGCCACTGAAGTTCACCCAAGCCTGAACGATTCTACTGGTGTACAATCGAAAAGTATAAGCAATGACACACTATCAAGTCTGGCTAGAACTGTCTTAGCACTAGAGGAAGATAAGAAGCAAAGATTGCAGAAGGTAAAAGTCCTTGTTGTTTTAAGTTGGTCCTTTCACTTAGCCCAACACTTCATACCAAGTGAGGATGTACAGTCAATAATGGAGATATGTTGAAATACCTACAAGTCATGTCAATTTTTTTTCGACTGTAGGTGGATCCTTAAGTACCTTGCTGTATATGGAATCTCTTGTCCATCCTCTGTACATGAAAGGAAATTTTCTCCTCTGAATTGTTTAATCATTATTAGCTTCTCATAGTTCAGTTAACTTTTGACATTGGAATTGCTTGCGATTGCTAATTTGCTTCTCTGTATTGTTTTCACTATAATTTGGAAAATCACATCAAGATGGAATTTAACTAAGGCCTTCGGCTGTGTGTAATTAGTATTCTCTTGCGTCTAGATATAAGTGTTTTGGCCAGTCCTCCATTTCTTTGAAACACTCTCTCTAACTTTAACCCCCCCCCCCCCCCCCCCCGGTGCAGCTCCAAGAACTTGCAACTCAACTGATTGATTTATGGAATTTGATGGATACAACCGAAGAAGAACAGAGCTTGTTTGACCATGTCACCTGCAATAAATCGGCTTCAGTTGATGAAGTGTCCATTCCTGGAGCTCTTGCTCTTGATCTGATTGAACAGGTATTAGGAGATTATATGCGTTTTGAAATTTATTTTTGAGCATTTATGGTAGCTTGTCGGCAATTGACTTAGCTTGCTCTCTTTCAGGCTGAAGTTGAAGTTGAAAGACTTGATCAGCTAAAAGCTAGCAGGATGAAGGAGATTGCTTTCAAAAAGCAGGCAGTGCTTGAAGAGATTTTCGTTTGTTCCCACATAGAGATTGACTCTGAGGCTTCTCAACACAAAATTATGGCACTTATTGATTCTGGGAATATTCAGCCTGCGGAGTTACTTGCGGACATGGATAACCAGATCGTAAAAGCAAAAGAGGAGGCTGAAAGCAGGAAAGAAATATTGGATAAAGTTGAGAAATGGATGGCAGCTTGTGAAGAAGAGAGCTGGCTTGAAGACTACAACAGGGTAAATATATCTCGTCTTGTTCATGCCATCTGTTTATGCAATATGAGATGAATTAAACTTGATTATAGTAATTGCAAGTTTCATAGAAAATTTAGTTCTTGTGGGAGCAATAGTGAAAATAGGCTTATTATGCACTCATATAGATAACCAATCATCCGCCTGAAATCGATGCGTCTATTTCTGGCTTCATCTGTACAATCTTTAAAATTTAAAAGTGATAATGCGAGTTGCTATAATAATCTGATTCAGGCTGGTATGATTTTGGAATTTTGTTAAAATGTGGTTTGCATGCTCCCCGTTCATCAAAACACGTTAGAGGTGTCCCTCCCGATATTATGATATTAACAAGTCATCATTTATGGTGAAACAGGATCAGAACCGGTATAATGCAAGCAGAGGTGCACACTTAAATTTGAAGAGGGCTGAAAAGGCTCGGATATTGGTTGGCAAAATTCCAGGTAATGCCAAATGGTGATACATATCCTTGTGTAGTGGTGTGCATTATTTGGACTATACCGAAAAGCCAAACCAATTTAAGTTTACATAATTATTCATACAAATTGCTGAGTCCGAAAATATTACCCATTAATTTGTAATGTTGATCATTGCTGGCAGAAGATTTCCCTGTTAATTGCCCCTGTTAATTGCCTAGTGACATGAACCTTAGCCCCGGGATTATAATACTAATTGACAATGTTGACTACGTAGCTCTTGTGGATTCCTTGACTACCAAAACAAGAGCATGGGAACAAGATTGCGACACCACATTCACATATGATGGTGTTCCACTTCTTTCCATGCTAGATGAATATATGATGCTCAGGCACGATAGAGAAGAAGAGAAACGAAGGTTGAGGGTAAGCAAATCATATTATAGGCGTATGATCAAATTTTTACTATATAAGGGGCTTGTTATTACGAGAATTCTATTGGTGTCGTGCAGGACCAGAAAAAGTTCCATGAGCAGATCAAAGAACAAGAAACACCATTTGGATCAACACCAATCCCTTCTCGACCCCTCGGTACAAAGAAGGTGGTGGGTCCACGAGCAAACGGGTCAGGTAACAGAAGGCTGTCTCTTAACTCACATCAAAATGGTTCCAGGCCGTCAACAACTAAAGACGGGAGGAGAGACCACTCGAGAACGGTTGCTCCTGTAAACTATGTAGCTATTTCAAAAGATGAACATATTCCCAGCACACCATAGTAACTACTGAATTAGGGACATATGTGCAGTATCCTCTGTTGTGATTAGTATCACGGATCATGTAGCAGATAAATATTTCTCTGAGCGTAGAGACCGATTAGCTGTTTGTGTTATATAGTGGTAATATTAGAAATTCCTTTGAATCATTTGCATTTGTCTGAGTTCTGCATCGACATTGTTTCACCACTTGTAGCAAATGTGATTAGCTATTGCCACTGGAACAAACAAACTAAAACATTCATTGTCAAAATTAGAAGTGTATCTAGGTCCATCCAACTTAGATAAGGAAATTAGATTATTTTTTTTGAAACAATAGGTACATAATATATTTTATACAAGTGTAAGCAGAAGTGTATCCAGGTTCATTTGAAAAGTAGGTTTATACTTCAACATTTTTTCACACGCTTTAAAAATTCTTTATAAGTTTTAATTTTGAGAAGAGTATTCATTCGCATAAACATTAGACTTCATCTTTTAGACGGATTCCAGTACTTCTAATAGGAATTTACCTCATACCTAGTTTAGTAATAGTAGTTGGTTTCTCAGTAAATATTTCAACGTCAAGATTTAGGTCTGTTTACATTAATATGAGAAGTTGAATCTATTAAAAATCATACTAGATGCAAAGTGCTAGTGAAAAACAAGTATTGATGATAATTCAGTAATGCTTTGAATTATAAACTTAAACATACTTTACATTCAGAAATAGTGTATGTACTCTTAATTAAATGCATGATGGTAAGCCTCTTTTGGGAGAGACATCAAATACAACATTAAACACAATCATATTTAAGAAAGAACATTATTTGATAATCATTCATGTGTCAATAAATAATATATTTAATTCTTTGAATATATAAATAAAACTAATAACACATCTAAATTATCAATTCAATGTTCAATAATTATTAAAAATACGTAATCAAACTTTGGCCTATCCAAATATGTCTTACAATCACGAACTTCAATTTACCTATAGATTCATTTACAAGCATAAGAATTATGGATAATTGAATACAAACATATTCATCATAAAAATTAATTATTCATATAGATTCAATCACTTTGGTCATGATTAGCAAATTACTTATTCTATAGATTAAATCACTTTAATGATTAACAAATCACTTATAGAATGTAAAACATAAACTATCTAATTGAAAAATATTAGAATCACGAAACTTAATGATCTTCACAAACAATTAATAACATTACTTTGATCAAGAAAAAGTTGAGTTATCATTACGTAGAAATAGATTGATGTGTAGTAATGAAGTCATAGTGAATTATTTGAGTTAATAACTTTGATGATGGTTACTCAACTATCAATTGTTTACACAGAAAGTCTTTTAACTTTCATTTTCAATTCAAAAGTCACTTAACTATGGTTTTTTTACACAGAAAGTCACTCGACTTTCATTTTCATCAAAAGTCACTTAACTATGACTTCTTTGCACAGAAAGTCACTCAACATATTTAATTGTTTTTCATTAAAATTTAGTGACATGAAATTTAATTATTAACCAAAAAAAAATCAAATATATATCCATTTAATGACCCTTTCCATTTAACCCGACCCGCTAAAAAAATATAATATTGATGGTTTAAATGGAGCGGGTCATTAAATGGATATATACTTGATTCTTAAAATTTTGGTTAATAATTAAAATTTCATGTCCACTAAATTTTATTGAAAAAACAATTAAATAGGTTGAATAACTTTCTGTGCAAAGAAGTCATAGTTGAGTGACTTTTGAGATGAAAATGAAAGTTGAGCGACTTTCTGTGCAAAAAAATTATAGTCGAGTGACTTTTGAGTTGAAAATGAAAGTTAAGTGACATTCTGTGAAAACAATTGATAGTTGAGTGATCATCAAAGCTATTAACTCTGAATTATTTATAGTAACAATATAATTTCACAAATGTAAACACAACATGATAGAAGGAGAACTGGCGTCCATATGAGTCCGTTTAACTCCAGAGATGCATAATTTTATATGAGATATCGACCGATATAAGTTCAAACTACAATCATTTTCGGATTGATCAACTCACAGCTTGAATCCATTTCAGTTCTCTAAAGTTGACATCAATTTTCACTTATATACCTAAGTATACTTTGTTTATTTTAAACATCTTTCACTTAGACACCTTAAGTATACTTTGTTTATTTTAAATATTTCAAGTAGAGGTCCACGATGTGTAATACACTTACGAATGACATGACATGATGACTAATTAAAAGTTGACATGTGACGTTTGAGTATAAAAAATAATAATTTAAAAAGAAATGATTAAAAATCAACTAATTTTTCAACAAAAATAAATAAAATTACCTATTTTCTACTTCCCACCCTACCCCTACCCCATCTGCCTCCCCAACCCTACAACTATTTTTTGGTTGTTCTTCCAATTTTTTTTTTTAAATCATTAGAATTTTTTTTATGTGAATTTGATTTTGGAAATCATATGACATTTTTCTTCTATTTTTTTGATTTTTTTTTTGTTCTAAAATAACTTTTTAGGATTAGTGTGAAGATTTTTAAAAAATTGTTCGTATAAACGTTTTTAGAATTAGTGTGATCATTCTTTTATTTTATTTTTTCATATTTTTGTAAGGTTTTTTTATCATGATTTTTTGTGGTAGAGGGTGAAATAAGTGGTAGGGCTAAAAAGTAAAGAAGAAGAAGAATTTTTTTTTAAGAATCCAAAAAAAGAAAATCCCTCACGCGCTCAAGATAAGTGCAACACACACAGTATGTCAAGTCAACAATATATATCAAAATAACATAATAAAATTTAACATGAGATATCTAAAATAAACAAAAGTTAATTAAAATATATAAATAATAATTGATATCAACTTTAGAATACTATACCGATCAATTCCGCGTAACTCACAAGGACTCTCAACCACATGAATGACAATTGAATCATGTAAATAGGGGTCATCGAGTGGGGTCATACGATGGAGAAGACGTTCATTTAGGGATAGGCTATAAAAAAACATTTCATTTCACACGTTATTTTGAATCATAAAAGCTACTCCCTCTTCCCGATTAATATTATTTACTTTTTTTTTAGTCTGCTTCCGTTCCCGTCTGTTAAAAAAAGAATGTGTGTATATATATATATAACAATTTAACTTTTAAATATTTATTTTATTCTTGATTATATGATTTATAACTATACAAATTTCTATCATTTTAGATCACATTTTTCAACTTTTTTTTCTTAAACTCTGTATTAAGTCAAATGATCTCACGTAAATTAGAACGCAATGAGTATTTTTTTTTGTGTCCTTGAACAATGCAACAACTTTAATGGTTACCAATTTAGGGGTGAACATATGGAGTACTCATACAAAAGGAAAGAAAAAAATTAGACATGACAAAAAGGTTAGGTACAAAGAGTATATACCCTACAAATTACAATTATCCATAGACATCTATACTCCGACAAAATTATATTCGACCAATAAAGTAATTGAGATGAAGTTAAATTAACTAAATAACTTTATTTTACTATATGCTTGGACCAAGGGGACATAAAAAATTCAAAATCATCATTTAACAACCAAACTAACAGTAGTAATAATGTCATACTAAAAAAAGGGAAATCAGACAAGAATAACAAACATATATAGAATTGACTTCTCTTTCTTGCTTCTCCACTTTTGACCCTACACCCTTTTGCCTTTTTTTTTTCTTCACCTTTTGTTTTTGGTTGAGGTCCAAGAAGGAATGACCATTATACCCTTTGTTTATTAGCTCTGGTTTAGTTATGTGATGTTGTTTGATTTGATATGAAATTTAAGAAAGAAAGAATGATGTTTGAAATCTGAAATAAGTCGCAGATGTTTACGTAGCATTTGGGATGCAATTGAAACTTTTTTTTTCTTCACCTTTTGTTTTTGGTTGAGGTTGAAGAGGAAAGACGATTATACCCTTTGCTCATAAATATATATATCTTATGTTTCAATATATGTGATATAGTTTGATTAGTTATGGAGTTTAAGAAATAACGATTTGTAAAACTTATGATCTATAAGTGGTAATTAAATGTTTAAGCAACATTTGGGATATTGAAATATTGAGTTGAGGAGTAATTTGTCAAGTCTAAACACAAGTTCAACTTTCACAAACTTCATTTCAAGTACTTCAACTAAATATTGTCCAAAACACAAAACTACACAAGAGAAAGGGAAGCAACTATATGAAAAAACTGAAGTTTTTCAATGAGCTCTTTTGCATGGCGTGCAGCTCGGCGCTCAACTCTGGTGAACAGCTCGTCCCCGAGTTGTTCACCTATGTGGGCGTCGACAAGGACGCCACTAACACTTCTGCAGCTGATGGCTAAGGCTCGTCCGACTTCAGCTGCATCGTCGGGGTGGTTGACAACTAGAGGACTCCCTCCCCTAAAAACTTGAAGGTTGTTGATAGTGAATGAGCCATTGGCTTCAACCACTTCCTTAAAATCTTGTATACTTGGTGCATACACTGGGATGTTAAAGTTGTCCCTCTTTTCACTTGTAATTAGACCCTATCATTCAAAACAAATGTTCAATAAACCTTTGAGAAATGAATAACATATTCAATATATCTTTCTCCATTCATGTGATATAGTATGACTAGTATGAAATTTAAGACAAAAAGAAAATTTTTTAAATTTGTGGTCTAAAATAAGTTATAAATATTTGTATGACAATAAGTCTTCACTAAGGGATAAAAATGAACATCTTATAACCAAAACATTACAAAATATATAAATGTATTATTCTTTTTTGACTGATAAAAAGAAAAGTGAACCGTATAAATTGGGATAAAGAGAGCATACATAATAAAGATTGTTTGTTACTACTACTCTCTTTATTTCAATTTATACAAATCATTCTCCTTTTTGATCAGTCTTTAAAAGAATACTACATTTTTATATTTAATATTAAATTTGATTTTAAAATATATTTTATCCTTAGTGAAATAATTTATAGCCACATAAATATCAATAACTTATTCTAGATCACAAGTTTCTAAAAATCTTTTCTTCTCTTTCTTAAATTTTGTACTAAATCAAACTATATTTCATAAATTAAATTGAAAAAAATATTATTTATTTGATGTAAGAATTACAAGAAGTTAATACTCCACTAGGCCTAAAAAACAATGATAAGAAAAATAAATCATGAGTTTACAACTATTCATTGAAATGGCTACATGCTTAGTCACAATCCAACTTTGTTTGTTTTGTCAACAAGATGCACTTACTCTAGATGGATGTTGACCCTTGAATTTTATTGCTCAAGGTGCTTGCTAAAGAATCAATTGGCAGATACTCTGATTGTGACTCTCAAGAGTACTAGTCTAAAATTGTCCCAAAAATACCAACTTTTTCCACAAAAAGTAAAAAGACAAGAAGGCAATAACAAAATGTACTATTTCCTCGTTTCCAATTTATATAATGTAATTTGACTAGATACAAAATTTTAAGAAAAAAAAATTGTTGATACTTAATGCTATAATCTATAGTCGTAGTTTTTTGTGTGACTACAAATAATCTGTTAAGGATAAAATAATCATTTAACTACATGATCATTTTATGAGACTGACTAAAATGAAAGTATGTCATATAAATGAAACAAAGAAAGTATACGTTATATGCTTGATACGTATAAACTACTCATATCGAATCCTCTAAAACTGAATTAAGTGTTAGAGGTCTCGATACATAAATAACTGTTAAAAGGTTCCAAGCAACATACCTCTTGGACAAGATCATCCCAAGCATCTTGAAAATGAGTCCCAAAAAGAAGTCCAGCCCCACCTTGGTCTATTGGATCCATAGAGGTCCTTCCTAAGCAAACTAAAAACATGGAACCACCTCTCTTCATTTCTTTAGACCTTGCACAAAGGAAATTTGCCAAATCACTTTGAAATTGCTTTTTGTAGGCCTTGGTTGTGCTCTCATTTGCACCATGGATGTATATCCTTCCTTTGTTGTATGCAACATTTTGCTTATCCAACACTACATCCGGCACCTATCAAATTTCAAACACAACTTATATTATTTCTTGAAGATATACTTATAACTTACTATTCTCTTCGTCCCATTTTATAGAAAGGTGTTACAATATTTCAAGAGACAATTTGAAGATCAAAATCAAAAACTGAAAGTCAAAAGTCAAAAGTCAAAAGCACAAATCTATCCGTTTTTGACTTTTGACCAATTTTTTTTATACTTCTTGTGTCCATTTTTATTTGTTATGTTACTCATTTTAAAAGTTAATTAGATTGCATTCATTCTATATTTTTAACAAAAAATTTAAATATTTAAAAATTATACAAAAAGTATTATATATTTCTATTTTTTGCATATCAATATATGATGAAAAAAATTACATCTGAAATGTTAGTCAAATTATTATCGTTTGACCTTAAAAAAAAGAAACTATGACAATTAAAAATGGACGAACTGTCCACTTTAAATTGAGTTAGTTTCTTTTTAGAGTTAAATTACAAGAACTTTGACTAACTTTTTACGATATATTTTTTTATTGATAGACAAAAAACTGCAATTTATAATAATGTTTTTCGCATAATTTTTGAATATCTAATTTTTTATTTAAAATATCAAATTAATATAACCTAAATTAATTTAAAAAATTAATATCTTTTAAGCCTAAAACCAGACACTTTTCAAATTAAAAAGTACTTAAAAAATATACATAAAATAAAGTCAATTTAAACACTTTTTTTAGCCAGTAGTGGTTTTGACAAAACTAGGGGCCATAAATTTTTGTTTTTTGACCTTATCAAATAAAATAAAGTAGTTAGATATTTATATAAACCATATAAAATTCATTAATTTGTTTTCCTTTTAACGGTAAATCATCCTCGGGATTAGCAAATATCACCATTATTTCCGCATTTCTCTATATCTATTTTTCCATGCTACGTAACTATACACTTATAATAAAATATTATTTTTATAACTGACCATCACTTTAATGACATACTACTTTTTGACTTCTGTTTAGGAAAATATTATATGTTGTCTCAAATATTAGTTTTAATAATACACACAAAATAAGAAATTATTTATTATGTCTTCTTTTTTCCTTTTGAGAGTTTTACCAAAATACAAAACCAATTTAAATTATGTACACTATCAAGTTAGTTACCTTTTTTTTCTACCAAACATAACAACCACTACTTATCAAAGAGATTTACGTGAAGTTAGTTACTATTTTATATACGTTAAATATTTAATTAAGAAATTTAATCATTGATCATTAAAGAACAAAAAAGAAAGAATTTCAAATTTACAAGATTTAATTAATAAATTCAATTATTGATAATTAAAGAACACAAAAGAAAGAATTTTAAATTTTCAAAATACGCTATTTATTTTTGTTACGATACTTTTTCATGTTCCCTTATCTTGCTGACTAAATGTGAATATACTATTATCCCGGTATCATAAACTACATCGTGAGGCAAAAATTAAATTTACACTAACAAGTTGAAATACACAAAATTATTACAGAAAATTTGACTAGAAAATTAAAAAAATCATAGGTTTTTTTTTTTTTTTAAAATAAATTGATATTTTTTCATTTTTTTAAAACTAAAATGTACTAAAGTTAAAAATGTCTAAAAAGGTAAAATAACTTCATTCTCGTGACCTAATTTTCTGGCCAAAAAGATTTTTTCAAATATTATTGAAGGCATACTAAAGTGAGTTTCATAATTTCAAAAAAATTATATGATATTAAAATAAAAGAAATTGTGTGTTTTTTGTTTGAAGCAGAAAAACTAACCTGAGAAAGCCAGTGCAATGAAAAAGCTGAGTAGAAAACGTCAATGGATCTCGCCGGGAATAGTCGCCGGTAAAATGAACCTGGAACTCCGGCAGCAAAATACGAGCGGTGGCTATTGGAAGCTAAACATTCCTCCATCCCATTATTAGCCAGCGGAGGCAACAGCTGAAACAGTGTGTTGAAATCATTTGACGGAAGGTCACAGAAAAACGCGGAAAATTCTGGAATTTGTTGATCTGCCTTTTCGAATCTCTTCCTCATGTGTTCAACAATCACGTCGATGATGTAAACAGTGTTGCTTCCACAAGAACATCCTAAATCCACTATCACGAAGGGGATGTCGTCGTTATCAGATGAACGAATCAGCTGCACTCCGTCAAGGGTTTCTTTCAATAAATGCAGCATTGATCGAGCATGTTGTCCCTGTATAAGAATCGCCAAAATAATGTTATTTTTAAATAATTATTGTGTTATTTCTGAAATTCAAACAGTGTTATATAAATCGATCGATTAATAAACCTGGGCTTGAGAATTGTTGACATAGCTAGCTTCACCTTTGCCTCCTTTCATGCTAAGCATTCTCTCAAGCTTCAAATTGGATACCACAACATTGTCTTTGTTATCACCTAATGTAGCCATATTTGCATACAAAATATACTTTTTTTTTATTGTTAGTACTACAACAAGAGGAAGTAATAATAATACTATGGTATGGTTATATATGTTTGAGAATTATAAAAATGAACAAATGCAAGTAGGCTATATATAGAGTTTAGAAAAGCTAAAGAAGGGATTTTATCATTTTTCTAGTGGTTAGGATACATACTCATGAAAGATATATGCTTTTGACAGAATCTAAACCATAAAAGTAGAAAAAAAATAAAAATTTAAAGATGAATAATAAATTTATTATTTTAATTAAGGGGGGTGGGTAGAGAGCATAGAAAGAGGATATGGGCTTCACATGTAAATAAAAATAAAAATAAAACCAAACAAGGCCCAAGATTGACGCCGTAATTACATAATTATATTGAATATCTACGCAAAAATTCTGTTAATTAAAGAGTCAAAGAGATCTAAAGGGATTAGGAAATGATCATTCAACTTTTTGTCCCTTCATTTATTCGATTATTATGCTTAATCTCAACAATAAACTCCTAAATCTCATTTCCACCAATTATTATTATATCTGTTTGACTTCAGTTAGAGGTGAATTTAAAATTTAAAATTTTTGAGTGAAAAGAAAATATTATTCAACTTTCAAATAGAAGTGTATGGATCCGCTTCACCTAGGTATTGTTATTTTTCAGGGGTGGAGTTAGAAATTACGGTACAAATTCAGTTGAAATAAGTAATTTTTGTTTAAATAATGTATTCGTATAAAGAAGTTTGTTAAATATGTACACATATATTAAGGGGTCGTTTGGTAGCTAGAAAAGAAATAAGTTATCCATGTATTGATTTTTGTTTAACTTATACGACGTTCGCTAGATAGATTGGAAATAAATTATTAATGTATAAAATTACTATGACAATTTAGTTAAAGATTTTAGAAACATGCATAACTAATACATGTACTCTTATAAGTTATGAGGGAATCTAAGTATTATTTACGTAGGACAAGAAGTTGAATAACTAATATATGCACAAAATATTGATACATAGGTTCACTCATAACAAATCCCTACATTATTATTATCTTCATAAACCTAATCAGCTACCAAATGATCAGAGGCGGACACACCTTCGTGGGGTGCACGTAAATCCGTTAGCTTCTAAAAAAAGCATCTATATATATGTATATCTGTCTCAAAAAATAGGATATAATTAACAATAAACTCATAAAAAGCATAAGAGTATTATTGTGTTGCTGGTACAAGCTAGAAGATTCACTCACAAGACCTAGGTTTGAATTCAGCTAGCTAGATTGTTTATTTCACTATTTTTATTTTAAGTTTAGATCATATTTGAGCTAAAGTAATATTGGTGCACCAAAGTCTTCAAACTCTAGATTCACCTTTATTAATTCTAATGTACATGACATAATCAGACAATGGAAGTAATTAGTAAAATCAATTTAGCTACAGAAACCCTCTAATCACATTTGACTATAACCGTTTATCCGTTAACATAATCATTAGAGAAATGAAAAGTTATATAATAATACTTTATTATAAAATAAATAAAGCCCCTTTGAAAATCATATAAAGCAGCAGACTAGAATATATGTCGATTAGGGTAAACCTAACACAAAAAATATTTTTGTATTTGTCTATAAGCAACTACCAAAATGAGGCGAACTAGAAGACTTTGGGTGCACCAATATTATGTTAGCTTAAATATGAAATTTAAAATTAAAATAATATAAATAAACACTTTAACTGAATTCAGACTTAAGTTTCACGGATGGATCCTCTAGTTTGTACCGATAGAATAATGACATCCTATGCTTTTTATGAATGCACTACTAATGATATCCTAATTTCTGACAGTTTCTTAACATAGATATGCATATATATAAATGATATTTTTCGAAGTCACCGAATGTACGTGCACCCCACCTAAGAGCGGTGGGTCCCCTCTGCCAAAATGTAGTGTATATACACTAAATCATTAAGGTATATAACAATTTAAAATTCCTAAATAGTATAGATTATGTGTGTTTGTTACTAGTTAAGTATAAACTTTTAGTTCCTATTGATAATGGCAAATCATGAACTAGTAATATTTGTAATTAATACACCTAAACCGTGATTTGATATTCCAAATACGATTTAATTTTCTAATTTATGTGTGTTTGTCGTATCTAATTTGGATGTTGACATTTAGTCTACTAGAGGAACTAAGATTAACTGAAAATTAAGTGATAATTAATAGTGTTTCACCTAATTAAGTGTCATCTTTCCAAAAGTCATGGTCCATTTTGTCCCAAGCTATAGGGTCTTATAACTCTAGGTGGCTAAAAAATCTTGTTATATCTTATTAGGTCAAAAGAAATACTAAAAATTAAATTATATGTCTGTGTTGTTGAGACTTTACTAGAAGGGGGAAAAAGTTGACACTGAAAAAATCGATTATTATTGATTTATTTTGATAAGGTGAAAAATCAAATCAAATCGATCTATGTAAACTTCTAATCCTTGGAATTAAATTTTATAATGGGGACCACTTTCCTTTATAGTAGATTAATTAAGACTATGTAATGAATTTCACATACCGTCAGATTAGGTTTTGGCCATAGCTAAATGCTAATCCACACTCTAAAAGGGATTAGATGTAAAAGTTAGCTCAAATAAAGAGGAATTATCTAAGTCATATATATAAGGAGTGTTGAGATTTTTTTTCTGATCTGACGTGGGACATTCTTATCCTTCCACCATACACCGTCAATGAACCTGACTTTCATACTATAAAAAAAATTACGACCTAAATCACTTAAAAAAAAGAACTAGTTAAAAAGGATATTGATTGCTGGAGTCATGAGATCTTGTCCCAAACTAATGTGGGACATTCTAACCCCTCCCCCCCGCCCACACCAACCATACACCGTTTGGACTACTGAATCTAACTCTAATACTATAAGTTTAAATTTTAAGTCAAATTAAACTATTTAAAAAATAAAAATCGATCGAATCATGTGATCTTAATTATTCCGATTTAATGTGGGACATTCTCATCACATACAAGATGGTTAACTAAAAACAATGATGCATACATAACAATATAATTTAATTTTCATGGAAGATTTTATGAAAGAGAGTATATTCTTACTTGTTGATTGTGGAGAATTAACTCCTCCTCCTGCCATCATAGTAGTTTTTTCACTCTGTGTTTGGACTTCCATCAATACTAGATAAAACCAAATATGCACTAGACCTTACTTTGAGCTAAACTCATTTTTTAAAATAAAATAAAAATAAGTGGACCTAATACTATGAAAATTTAATTTTAAACCAAACTCACTTAAACAAAAAACTGCCTCAAAAAGGGGTAGATTGACCGAATCATGAGATCTTATCCTAATTCATTGTAATACAATATTCTCATCACATACAATATGGTTATACAAAAATAACGATGTACATATAGCAATAAATCTAAAAAAAAAAAGATTGACCGAGTTATGAGATCTTATCCCGATTTAATGTGAGACATATCATCAGATATAAGATAGTTATACAAAAATAATGATGTACACATAGTAATACAATTTAATTTCAAGGATGATTTTACTAAAGAGAGTATTAACTTACATGTTAATTGTTGAGAAAATGACTCCTCCTTCCGATACAAGCGCCATCATAGTAGTTTCTTCACTTTTCGTTTGAACTTCCATTAGTACTAGATTAAAGTAAATATTTACTAGACCTTATTTCAAGAAAAAAAAAATGTAGAATGTGTATAAATGAATGATAACACACCCTTATTTATACCCAAAAAAAATAAAAATTGGCAAGTTATAATTGGTCAAATTTGATTAATTGTCCATGTACCATTCATTTTTGTTAATAATATAAATGTAAAAATTTGGTCATTTACTTACACTAGATATATAGACCATGTTGCAAGAGCTTAATTAAGGAATATAATTTAATTTGGCCAGATCATTACACATTTTGTTTTACTAATAATATAAATGTAAATTTGGTCATTTACTTATACTAGATATATAGACCATGTTGCAAGAGCTTAATTAAGGAATATAATTTAATTTGGCCATATCATTAGACATTTTTTTTAATAATATAAATGTAAAATTTGGTGATTTACTTAATTAGATATATAGAACATGTTGCAAGAGCTTAATTAAGGAATATAATTTAATTTGGCCAGATCATAACACATTTTGTTTTACTAATAATAAAAATGTAAATTTGGTCATTTACTTATACTAGATGACCATGTTGCAAGAGCTTAATTAAGGAATATAATTTATTTTGGCCAGATCATTAAACATTTTGTTTTACTAATAATATAAATGTAAAATTTGGTCATTTACTTATACTAGATATATAGACCATGTTGCAAGAGCTTAATTAAGAAATATAATTTAATTTGGCCATGTTGCAAGACCATGTTCATAATGAATTATAAGAGCAATAAAAGATCTATTCCTTAATTTTCTCTCCATTTTTAGACAAAGAAAATTTGAGAGTTTAAATTACATTCCAAAACAAATTTTATAAGGCGATCAAAATTTTAATTATATCTCGCATTTGAATTTTTTTTTCACTACTAGGAAGTCAAACACCACTTATAGTAGGCTCAATTGAGAAAAAACAAATTTCAGTCAATATTTTTTTAATAGTAAATTACATGAAAAATTAATTAGAAAAATACATGCTAATTAACTTTTTAAAAATAATTCTAAATTCCATTATCAAAAAAATTCAGGATATATGCTTAATATATAGGACGGGTCATGTAAGAACATCCTCAACATTTCAAATAGAATAAAATCATAACATCATCTTAATTATTCTTTGACCTCATATTTATCAAAAAAATTCAGGATATGCTTGAAATGTAGGACGGGTCATGTCAGAACATCTTCAACATATTAAATGAACTAAAATATGATCAGAACAACATCTTGATTATTTTTTGACCTCATATTTATTGAAAAATTTATGATATGCTTAAAATTTAGAATAAGTCATATCATAACATCCTTAACGTGTCGAATAAAGTAAAATATCATAACATCATTTTAATTATTCTTTGACCTCATATTTATCGAAAGAATTCAAAATATGCTTAAAATGTAAAATGGATCATGTCAAAACATCCTAAATGTATCAAATGTAACATATCAGAACATCATCTTAGTTATTATTTGACCTCATATTATTAGTTATGATGTTTGTTTAACAATAAATATTCCATGGAGACTATATATGAACAATGAACCAAGAACAAGTATTTTTTTTCTAAAAAAAGAAGCTTATCAATTTAGTCGAAAATCGAATATTTATGATGATCATCCAATTATTCAAAAATAGATAATAATTAACTTATTGATTCAGTTGATTTATAAATAGATAATTGATCAAACATGGAGTCATGCATTTATATTACCTAAAAAAAATATTTAAACTATCCTTGTTATGTCAATTTACTACTTATACTATGGAGTGTTAGTAGGCGTTTGGTCATGCGATATCATATCATAATATGGTATCGTGAGATGGAATCAGCGTTTGGGCATGTGAATTTACGCTGATTTCATCTCATGAGATGTGATTTCATATTCTCCAAAAATCATGATATGGAATTATATGGGAATACCATATCATTATTTGAGATATTTTAAAATAAAAATTGATCCACAAGTTTATATTTTGTTAAAACAACTACATTTATATTTATTAACCAGTGACGGAGCCACATTGTCATCCAAACCCCCTTCGGTGAAAAATTATATTATTTTAACATGGTTAAAATAATTTTTTAGGTATATGTAGTAGATGTCGAACCCCATTCGACTACTTCGTGTGTCTATTTCTTCAATTTTTTGAACCCCCTTACTGATAATTCTGGCTCCGTCACTGCTACTAACCATTTATTTCACATGTAAATAAAATTCATAATCACCATTACTTTTAAAGATTTATTATTCTCACCGACATAGAATTTATTATTCTCACCAACATATAGTCACTTTAACTCACACTTCACGACTGTTGACAGGGGCGGATCTACATGGCGAGGCGGGGGTGCCACGACACCCACCGATCTCGGAAAAACGACGTGAATATATACAGATATGTATAATAATGCAACATATATTACTTTTGCCACCCTGAAACGTGAAACAGTTCAATTGACGAAGTAGAGTGTCCGCCACACATTCGATCCGGGTTCGAACCACACCAACCATACCTTTTTTATCTGCTTGTTCCTTTTTTTTTTAATCTGCTTGTTCCTTTTTTTTAAAAAAAAATCTGCTTGTTCCTTCTTCTTTTTTTCATTCATTAGTGTTTAAAAGACTAGATTTCTTCTTTTTCCATTCACTCTTATTTATTTACTATTTTTTATTGATTCAGATTGACCCTTTTTATAATTTTTTTTTACTTTCTCTTGCACTTATTATTAATCTCTTAATAGTCTAACGTGTTATTTTTATCAATTAATGAGTTCTGAATTATGAACTTCAAATAAAAATTATTAAGAATATATTTAAATAGTAATGTTTTAAAAATATATAAATTTTAAAAATGATGAATATTATCATTAGAGTTTTTTTAAAATTTAAAAGTTATTTCGATCTTGACCGACGTTCTTGCTAAATAAGATGACTAGGCTGGAACTACAATTTTTATTCTTTCCCTATTATATATATCTCCAACGACACATAAAGTCAATGGAATATGAATAAATTGTGTTAATACTATTATATGATTTATACACAAACTCAAATTTTAATGTGAAAAATCTTTTTTTATTCAAAGTTTCAGCTAATAAGATATCTAATTTCAAAAAGAAAATGAAAATTGAATTGTTTAGTTATCTCTAATCACAAATAATCTAAAAGAAAATATTACTAACATGCATATTTGATTGATTTTTTTATAAAACAAATCAATAACCCGAATTGTAACCCAAAATTAAAACAACCGATCATTTTATCTTATATAAATGTTGTGGGACCTCCGATCTGCAAATCGTAGATCCGCCTCTGATTGTTGAGTAGTAAAATCTTGAAGAGCATGTGAAAGGTGTTTCATTTTTACTCAAATATATTGACGAGAAGTGAAATTTAAGCTGAAAATTAGATTGAAACAATTACTTAAGTGGAGAACAAATAGCTTTATAATAACTTATTATGCAATTTTATTGTTTTTTGTTTATTTGATAAGATTGAATAAATAATTGAGGTTATTTTAATAGTTTTAGAACTTATAAGATTTTTATGTTTATGAGAAAATACAACATCAAAATTCTATATCGCATATCCAAATAAAATTTTAATTTATCTCATTATTCTATATCATGATATCAAACCGTATGATCAAACGGGCATCGTAACCTCCTAAACTATAGTATTTTAGTATCTAATATTCTTTGCGTATTCAAGTGGCATGTAAAGTGGTCTCAACTCTCTTTACAATGTGTGAGAGCTAGAAAATAAGTTTAAAACAATATTTATGTGACAGTTTTATTCATAGAAGTTTTTTTTCATGTTTTTTTTTTAATTATATGATACATTCAAGTAGTTCGACGTTTAGATTAAAAAAATTTCTCACAAGTTTGAGGTATTGTGTATTAAGACATTTATTTGCACATTTAGCATCAAAGCTTCTTACATAACTGTAAAGGTGAAAAAAAATAATTAAAATGATCACATGCATGAGTAACGTACCGATATTGTATAGATAATATATAATTATATATTAGAGATATACACACATCTATTGTATATGATGTGTGTAGTGGTGGTAAATTGGCCGATTGGGTCAAATATGAACGGGTTGAAAATGGGTAGACATAAAATTGATAATCATTCAATCCGTCCATATTTGATATGGATAAAAATGGGTTGAATAATAATTAACTCGGTTGGGTAAAATACTAGTTTACCCATATTTTATCCATATTTCATCAATAAATAGTCCTTAATTTAAGAATTCAATATGGAGAAAATAATTTAGTGTTTTTTTAGATGAAATCTGTAGAAAATGCTTTATTTAGTTTTATTTTTTTTATAAAAGTAAAAAAAAAAACTTTTAAAAAATTTGGGGGTAGGGGACGATGGCTGGGGTGGTGTGGGTCCAAGGTAGGGTGAACAAATAAATATTTGAAGTTGAAAATTTTTTTAAAAACAAACTTAATTTTTTTTTGGGTGGGGGTGGGGTGATGGGGGACGATGTAGGGATGAAAAAAATGAAATTTTAAAGTTGAAAACATTTTTAAAAATAAACTTAAATTTTTTGTGGGGAGGGGCTGGTGTGGGGTTGGTTTGGGGGTGGAGGGTAGGGGTGAAAAAACAAAATTTTAAAATTCAAAATATTTTTTAAAAATAAACTTAATTTTTTTTGGGAAACGTGAGGTGGAGGTCGAGAGATGAAATATTAATAGGGACCCATATATGAAATTTTTGAAAAATCCTTCTAAAACTTGGTAACAAAGGATTTTTTGAAAATTTGCAATACCCATATTTGACCTGTAGTTTACCCATAATATACCCATATTTTAATAGGTAAAATATGGATATAATCCCAAATATTACTCATATTTAAAATTACTCTTTCAATCCGTATTTGATGAGTTATTTAGGCAGGTCAGTGAAAAATGGGCTTAAATTGCCAGCAATAGATGTATATATACATTCAAGGATAAATTACTTAAATACACACTTTTATTTTTTATAATTTTCATTATTTCCTACTATTTTAAAATATCTCCAAAATCCCTTCTTTTCCTTTCAAATCTCATTGTTCTAGATACATTAAGTTTCACATTCAAGCACACGTTTCTATTCCTAAATTCACTCCCTTAATCCCTCCCTATTTCACTCCCTTTAACCTCTTCCTATTTTCACTCCCTCAGTCTTTACTTCCTTCATTTTTTTAATTTTCAGATTTATTCTCTCTCCATAAGATTTTTCAAGAATCAAGTAAGTTTTCGCTTCACAATTTTTTTCGAAGAACTACCAGATCTCCTCCATTTCCACATTTTTACAAAATATATAAGGAAAAAGTGAAAGAGATGATATATCCTCATTGCTCCTTACAACATCATCGTTTCCAGTGATCGTCTTTTGCTGATGAAATCATTTTCCATTGTTGACAGTGTGACAAAGATACAGAAGTTTGTATAGAGCAAAGTAAAAGTGTAGGGGGATTTCTTCGTCATTTGTTTCTTTTTGCTTTCAACAAATCAATTGTTGATTTATTTTTTTTGTACTTCATCCTTTATAATACATATGATTACATATTTAATATATCTAGTTGATTTTGTTTCTTAAACTAATGTATAATACCTTCGTTGATTTTTAATGTAACTCGTTGTTTAATCGATGTACTGATACATGTATTAGATATGTACCACATGTTATAATGTTTAGTCAATGCACTGATACATGTAGTATATATGTATCACATGTTTTTCATGTAGTATGAATTTTCTGAAAACTGATATCATGTATCAATAAGGTATTAGTTGTTTAGTTGATGTACTGATATATGTTTTGAAAATTGTTATAATGTATCATTCACTAAGTTTAATAACTGCGTCATCAACTGTGCTTGATGATACATATAGAATCAGTGTGTATAGTGTTTTGTCGATGTACTGATACATGTATTAGATATGTACCACATGTTATAATGTTTAGTCAATGCACTGATACATGTAGTAGATATGTATAAACAACGATAGAAAACGAAATTGAATCTCCAACAACGATTCCGTTGATTTTATAACTTTCATACTTCAATTCATTCACCTAAATTCCGGAATGTCTCATCAAAATTGAAGTATTCATCTTGAAAAATCCACAGTAACAACAATAAAATTACTGTAGTTCGAAATTTAACAGATTATTCATAAAAAATGTATTCAAACTAGATGATATAATCTTTGATTTTCAAAATTTAAAATTAATATCCAATTACGTGCTGAATTTATGCTGATAAATGATCTGTTACCGTAAAATAGGCTGTTTTAGTTACAACATTAAATTTATCGTTTTTTCCCCATTTTTTTCTCAACAGTTTAAACTTACCATGTATCATTTACCATGTATCACTATAGTCTAAAGTATCACGGCATAATAAATTTAAGGGATTTTTTGTAAATACTAAATTTACCGGGACAGAGTGTAATTATTGAATTACACTATGGGATTCCTTAAATTTTTACTACATTCAATCTCTATTGATATATAATTCACTCGAAAAGATTTATATTTGTGACACGTTTAATTTTAAAATTAAGCTTTGAAGAAACTTTAATAACTAAACATGGAGTTGTTTAGTTGTCCCGACCAACACAAATGTTTTCTAAATATTTCTAAATTTTTGTGCTCGTCTCGATGTTTCAAGATTTTGATATCTTATTCACTCAAAGTGATTTATTTTATAACACATCAAATTTTAAAACGAGCTTTGAAAAAGATTTTAATGTTCATTTTATCTTTAAGAAATGAATTTTTTAGCACATATATATATCATCTATTTTAAAGCATAAATTTTAAAATTTTTTTTTTCTTTTTAAGTTGTGTGTTAAATCAAACTAACCAATATAAATAGAAATAAAAGAAATAATGTATCAGATCCACTGCCACTCTGGGCAGTTCTATACTTTTTCTGCCAAAAACAACAACAAAGGCAATGATCCCTTCTGATGATGATCATCAAGTGAGAACCAAATTTATTTACCCCATCATCATTGCATGTCATCAAAAATGTGCATTGTCGTTGTTTTTAACTTCTTGTAATATTTTATTTCTTTTTAAGTTTAGGGTAGAAGCACAACAATAAAAAGAATTTTTAACGATATTAAATATTCTCATTTATAAAGAGTGTTAAAGTCTTTATCGGCATTAGTTAAGTGCCATTAGAATCAATACCGCTAAAGACTTTAGGGACATAATACAAAGATTGACAATTGCCGCTAAAGATACATATTTAACGGTAATTAAGAATTAAATACTGCTAATGATCGTTTTTGTAGTAGTGAAGGTTACTAGATTTGGAGCGATATCTTAATTTTTTTTGAAGAGTTAAGTCGTATTCTTATAGTGTTTTGTTTTTTATTTCTCTATTATTTGTTTTTTTATTGTGTTTAGATTATCACATTAATATATAACTCCTTATTACTTTCACTAGATAAGAAAATGATCTGTGTATATCCTATTTTTTTTAGATCTATCTATAAAATTTCACTAAATATATTATTATTACGTTGATATATATACGTTGGAGAAGACAAATGAATACATATAGAGTGAAAATAAAAGATATAAAAACTCTTGGAATTGTAGAAAGTAGTAGTAAAAGAAAATGTTGGATTGACAATATGCATGCAAATTTCATTGTCAAGATAAGACAATAAAAGGGAAAAAGTAGAGACAAAATCAAAGTATAAGTATACTACTTGATCTCTTACTAAGAAAAATAAGAGGTTCATCAACTTCCACATCTCAATAATATTTGAAAACATTATTCCTTTTTTTGTCTAGCAAATGGAACTTTGTCCAATAGTGTTTTCTCAATCAAGCATTATTCATAACGACAAGGCCAAGAAAAAGTTAAAAGTCAATCTTTAATTTCATGATCCATCTGACCAAAAGGAGGATAATAATAATAGAGGATTGTTTTGACAGCTCCTAATAGTTTCGAAATGAAATTAATAACTTTTATCAAATTTAGAAGTATTTTTAATGCTTTTATAAATTATTTTAGAAATTATTAGAGACTTGGAATTGAACACATATATGTATATATAGATGGCGACAGACAGAGCTAAAATATTTATCATGGGGTTCCAAAATATAAAAAGTAAACACAGGAAAAGGTTCAAAGGGGTTGAACATTTGTTATATATACGTAAAAATAATTTTGATCAAGTATAAATAGTGATTTCTCTCTGTCTTAACTTATGTGACACCTTTTATTTTTCAAGAGTCAAACAATTTAAGTTTGATCGGTAATATGCACATGGAATGAAAATTTATATATTTGTAAGCTACATAAAAAGTATTATAAGTTACAATATTGACAATCCAAAATATTAAAAAGATATATGAAAAACTTATGGTCAAAAATAAATTCGTTTGAATCTCAAAATTTAAAATGTACACATAAATTAAATAAAAGGAGTAAATTTTTTCCGAAGAGGATTCAAATACATCCCTCAAACCTTTTTATATATATATATATATATATATATATATATTTATATATTGAGTTCAGTCGAACAAGTCTGACCAAACTAATTTTCAAAGGGCCAAATACATTGAACTAAGACTTGGAATATGAACAGGATCTCTCTGTTGGCCTAACTTGTGAGAATTAATGAATAAGGAAAAAATGATTATGTCCCCTTGCAGCTTTGTATATCTGTGTCTTCTAATTTTTGTATCATGTATATGTATATATATCCAAATATATTCATCTTTTTTTTTTCCAACAAGAAACATAATAATACTAATACCTCCAAGAGTCTTTAATCCTTTTTCATTCAAAAGCTGCAAAAAAAGAAAAATAAAAACTTCTTCAATGAGAGATATGTACACAATGTGGCTGCTATATGTGGTTCTGAATAATAGAGGTATCATTTTCAACTTTATTTTTTCATTTGGAAACATATAAAACTTTATTATAATGAGTAATGTTTATAAGTTGTTTTAGTATGACAAATTAGTGATTTGGTGAGTACTTTAACATTACAATGGATTAAATTCAATTATTTTTACTGTAATACTTTTTGTAACTTTATCATTACAATAAGTAAAAATTTAAGGAATCCCATAGTGTTATTCAATAATTACATTCTGTCCCGATAAGTTTAATAATTACAAAAAATCCCTTAAAATTGCTGAGCCGTGATACTTTAGAATGTAGTGATACATGGTAAATGATACATGGTAACTTAAAACTGTTAAGAAAAAATAGGGGATAAAAACGATAAATTTAATGATGTTACTAAAACAGCTTAATTTGTGGTAACAGATCATTAATCAGCATTAAATCAGCACTTAATTGGATATTAATTTCAAAATTTGAAAATCAAAGATTGTATCAGTTATTTTGAAAACAATTTTTTAAAACATTCTGCTAAAATTGGAGCTACCAAAATTTTGTTGTTGTTACAGTGGGTTTTTGAAGATGAATACTTCGATTTTGATGAGACATTCCGAAATTTGGGTGAACGAATTGCAGTATGAAAGTTACAAAATTGATGGAATCGTTGTTGGAGATTCAATTTCGTTTTCTAATCTCAAAGCAGCAATTGCAGCCGAGTTGGATATTGATGTATCAAGGAAAGAAATTGAAATTCGATACATTGTAAAAGGTAACGCCTGTCCGATGAAACTTAAGAACGATATGAGTGTTAAACTATATTTTGAACTGAAAAAAAACGAGCCTGGATTTTCAATATATCCATTATGTATTGACACAATTGAGAAGAATAGTGGTACTGTACATAACTTTGATGGAAGAAGTGGAGAAATAACGTGTGTAGAAGGCACAACAAATGATACACAGGCTTTGGCAATAGTTGAAAATAGCTTATTTGAGACACATGATAATGCAGAAGTTGGAGTTGCAAATGTTATAATCAATTCAGATATTGTTGATGTGAAGACAGGTCAGATATACAAGGATAAAGCAATACTTGTAGATGTGATGACGAAATATAAGATAAAGAACAACTTCAACTGCAAAGTGAAGAGGTCTGATCAACAAAGGTATGACAGTGTTTTGATATTTTAATGTATCATGTGTTGTTTTATAATTTAATTAGTACATGAAACATTACTGTTCTATATGAAAACCTGCAAGTTTCATATGTTATTTTATAATCTAATGTATCATTATTTCAAGAATTTGTTTTTGATACATTGAAATAACTATATTTGATACTTGAAAGTACTACTACTGATATAGTAAGGACTGTATCAGTTTAAACAGTCATATCACAAATAGTGGATAATTTTGATTAAATTTTGATACTTTTCTTAAAAATTGGTTGATACTTTTTGTGTGATTCATTGTTTGATTACTTTAAACATTATTGTTGAATATATTATATATGATGTATTTGATATGTGTATTAATATGCTTAAAAAATATAAGCAGCTATGTGTTGGTATGCTTTTCAGACAAATGTGGTTGGACTATGAAGGCGTCGTGCAGGAAAAAATCTGATATATTCATTGTTAGAAATTTCAATAGTGACATACGTGTCCGATGAGGGAGAGGGTATTAACCAAAGTCCAAGCAACAGTGGGATTTGTAAGTGGAGTGACAGCTCCAAAATTGGTCAATTATAAACGAATTTATACACCAAGGGATATAATTGATGATATTAGAGAATATTATGGTGTTGAAATATCTTACCAGCAAGCATGGCGTGCTAAAGAACGTGCACTCTCCATGATTAGAGGAAAACCATCTGCTGGATATAGACGGATGCCGCGATACATACACATGTTAAAAACTGTGTATCCAGATTCTTATATAAGAATGCATAAGACTGAAGAGGATGAATTTATGTATCTGTTCATCGCCTTAAGACCATTCATTAGGGGATTTAAATACTGCAGACAAGTAGTTGTTGTGGATGGTGCACATCTGAGTGGAGCTTACAAAGGGACATTTGTATCAGCAAGCACACTTGATGGCGCAGGTATTTTTTATTTATAGTAATGATGTCTTTTTATATATTAAGTATAAAATAATATAATGTGTGTGTAATTAGGTTGCATATTTCCATTGGCATATGGTGTTGTTGACACCGAAAATGATTGTTCGTGGACATGTTTTTTTGAACAGTTCAAACATGCATTTGGCGATAGAAAAGATATGTGTGTTGTTTCAGATAGAAATGAGAGTATCATGAAGAGTGTAAGGATTGTGTTCCCCGATGTACCTCATTATGCATGCATCTGGCATCTTTGGAAGAATGTATGTGGAAACTTCAAAAGGAGCAGAAAGGCCATAAGTGATCTATTCTACTCTATGGCCAAGGCATATAGAAAGGAAGATTTTGATAAGTTGATGTCTAAGGTTGATAGAATTGATCACAGGGTTAAGGAGTACCTTGAATATGCAGGTTACGAAAAGTGGTCAAGAGTTCATGCAACAGTAAACAGAGGTAGAATGATGACTTCAAACATTGCAGAATGTATCAATGGTTGTCTTATTGAAGCACGCCAATTAACTATATTAGAATTCTTGGAAGAGGTTAGAATTCTTTTTGGATCTTGGCATTGCAAAAACAGAGAAGTAGCCTCATACACAAAGGACACATTAGGTAGAAAATTTGAGGAATTGTTGATTATAAACGCGGCTAAAAGTTCAAAAATGGAGGTATGTATCATTATATAATACTTTATATTATATGTATCTAATTCTGTGTATCATTATGCTTTTTTTAACATGATTTGGTTTTTAAAAGTTATATATTTATAATTTTTAATGTACACAGGTTGTTCCATCATCTGAGTTTATTTTCTCAGTTTATGAAAATGGAAGAAGATATATTGTTTGTCTTGAGTGGAAAGTATGTTGTTGTGGTAGATTTCAACTAGATGAGATACCTTGTTCACATGCAATCGCTGTATTGAAAAAAAAGAATGTCACCGATATGAATCTGTATTGCTCTGATTATTACAAGCCTGATGCGTTGGCAAAAACATATGAAATTCCAATGGTGCCAATGCCAGATAAGAAAGATTGGTCAGATCCTAAACACGTGGTAGCTGAAACTGTGTATCCACCTAGATACAGAAGATCATCTGGACGACCAAGAAAAAGAAGAAGAAAGAATGCAGATGAAAAGATTTCGGTGAACACAAACTGTTGTGGACAAGAAGGGCACAACAGAAGAACTTGTACTTTCTACCCAAAAGAGAAGTGAATTAGTCGTAATGTTTCTATGATATAAATAATAATTTATAACGTAAACATTTTAATGAATTTCAGTTTTAATTACAACTGCAAATTGAACCCTTTGTGTTTAGATAAATAAACGTACAAACATGTGGTAATTACATTTGAAGTCGTGCTTATGATTATAAATAATTTCTTATTATTGGTGTTGATAAATATACTTGTGTCAATATTTGTTTTGAATATATAAATCTTATGCTACAGTAAGATATATAATTTAAGAATTAATAGGTAACATAATGTACATGATACATATGGTTTATCTAGTGTATCATGTACTTTTATTGTGTATTTTTTGTACACATTGTTTATATAATGTATCATGTACTTTTAGAGTGTATCATTGGTTTGCACAATGATACATCTCCATTAGATAAAAAATACAAATATATTGTTGAGGTTATTGAGTACTTTAGAATGACTACAAATCATGTATCATGTGAATTTATATAACTTGTGTAATGCTTTTTTTGTTATGCTTTTATTGATATATACAGTAAATAACTTTCCTTTAAAAAAATAATACCAATTCATATGAATATGCTATTCAATTTACCTAAATATCTTGTAAAATTTAAGGATTACAGTGTAACATATTGTACATTATACATACGGTTTAGCCAATGTATCAGTTATTTTTAGTGTGTTTTTGGTACATATGTATCATTTGGTTTTGGCAGTGTATCATCTCGATCAAATAAAAAATTTAAAAATCTTTATGTCTATGTTTAATTATAAATACTTTGATTATACTTTATTAAATGATTTAAACATGGTTTTGGCAGTATATTTATTATGTCTATGTTTAATTAAAAATTTAAAAATCTTTACGTATATCATTTGATATTTATATCTTCAATATAAACAAATTTGGTACGTAATGTGAAAAAAAATATTCATGGAAATTGACAAAACCAAAAAAATAACATTAAAAAGGATAAAAATAGTTGTTCAATAACATATAAAAATAATAAATATAACATTAAAACATTGTTTTATCATGAAATGCTACGCTATGTGAACTAAATCTTCTTCTGGTGGTGGTGTGACTACGCCCCTGAATTTTGGTGGATCATCATTATCGCTAACATATCCGCACTTAGCCTTCTCACTTCCATAACTCCACAGCAATGCTCCATATCTTTGACGCAGGTAATCAGGATTAAAATCAACATAAGATATATTGATTTGGTCACTGATATACTCGGCAAATGCAGTAACATATAACCCACAGTCTCTACAAAAAATACAGAATAAATTAAAAACTTAATGATACATTAAAAAGGGCAAATGAAAAATTCTTGATACTTACAGGCTATCGCTTTCCTGTGTAGGGATGTCTTGTGCAAATTCTATCATGAAAGGAACTTGAGGCTCCAGAAGTGAGCCATTATTGTTGTCTTTATATGCTTGACAATCAGCAAATTTTGTGCGTTCATTTTCTTCAAAAAATCCATTGTCAAGTAGGTATGAAGGAAGCATTTTAGACAATATCTTGATATCATGAGGAATTGTTTGTTTCCTTGTGCTAATTGATGAGTCAAAAACCCTTATCAACCTGTTTTTCAACTCAACAACAGCCAACACCCAATGGAATTATTGATCACAGTTAATTGGGATGTAGACCTCATCTACAAGATGCCATGGTAAAGCAGCTGGTATTCCAAACCCTTTGATGATGTTAATTATTGACCTCTCATGTACAGATACAACTGAAGCTCGATCAATATGTTCTTGTGTAGTAAGACTATCATCATCATCGTCCATGTAATTTCTATCATAACAGTTTTTTACATGTGACATGAACAAACAGTGGGTTGTTGTGTATCTGTATTGATCCATGCTGCAAAGTTTTGATTTTTTACGAAGGTAGTAAAAAATCACATCGATGTGCTATAAACAAAATGAAAACAGAGTAAGAAATTATTTACATCTAAACAATATAAAAAAAGAAATATAATTATGTGAATATAGTATGATACTTTTGCAAATTAAATAGTATGATACTTATACATAATGTATCATAGCTAATTAAATAGTATGATACTTATACAGAATGTATCATGATGTTATAATATAGTTATGACTGATACATATTTCATAAATAGTTTAATATTTTACCTCATCAGACCAACACTTGTTTGGCTGTGACATGGCATAAAACCAATTCTTGTTCATTGGAAAAGCAACAACAAAGTCCATCATCATAAATCCAAAAGAAGAAGATCTTGATCTGTATTTATCGTCCGATGGGTTCCTGCATATATGATACATAAGTTTTCAATGTATGTACATGATACATAACACTCACTTATTTACAGTTTTTATATAACAAAGTATCATGAATTAGTTGTATATAAAATGATTACGCCTAACACTGAGAAAAAAATGTATAAAACTTACTTATTGTTATGATTTTTTAGAAGCCCCCTCAACAACCAATTCATGTAATCCTCAATCAGTTTCGGCGAAACTTTATCTGCAATGCCACATCCTTCAAACGGGAAATGGAGTCGAGCCATATCCTTCAATTTCTCTTTTCCCTTCTCGCTTGACCCAAAAGAAGTACAATATGGAGATTGAATCCTTCTCGAAGGCATTCTATTTCTATGCGCAGGAGTGACTGCATCAGTTTTAACAGCAATCTCCGTTATTGGAATTTCAGTGGGTAATTGACTGTCGGTCAACAAGTATTGGCTGCTAGTTATATTCTTTGGATCGTAAGAATATAATGGTCTAGCATTGGTAGCATCTTTACCCAAATCTTTGATAAGCGCATCTATTGCTGCTTGAGTGGATGGCGATATTGTTGTTGAAGTTGAAGAATCCTGTATAATATGATGTAATGATTTTTAGAATAAATTTGTGTGTAATGAAATTGTGTGTCATAAATCAAAATTGAAAAATGTACCGATGAATCCGTTATTATTTTTTCGGGCAACACATGAGGGATGTTGTGATGAACATTGTCGTCAACGGCTTGGTCCATGATATGTTCATTTAAATCTTGGTGCGACTGATGTGCATCACCATCCTGCATATGCAGTTTTGAAATAAATACTGTTAATATAATTTGTGCTGATATGTAACATTGATAACAATCACATGATACATAGTATTGATTAAATATGTATGATACATGACAGAATATAAAATGAGAAAAAAAATGATCATGATACAAAGCATTAACTATATGTGCATGATACACAACATACCTAATGTATCATAAACATTACCTTTGGATTATCACTGACTATTGGTTCACCCTCATTTACGGAAACACCAACACCATCCACATAGACATCCCCTGCATCGTCGACGATATGATGCTCACCATTTTTACCAGAAAAACCACCACCATCCTCAGCTACACCACCCATATCATCGAGATCAACTGGTATTTGCTGAGATGTTTGTTTGTCAGACTGAAATGTGCTTGTATCATCCTGAAAATTGATGTTCTCTTTGCTAATAGATTGCATCAGCTGGGAGTGATTTGCTTTTATCAAAATAATCAGTTCCTCAAATTTCTTATCAACCTAAAATTGTAGATACATTTAGGATAAATAAAAGTTTGTTTAAAAATTACAAAATAATTTACTTACGTAATTTCTCAAATATCCTTTCAACTCTTCAATATGAGGAATTATATTGTTGACATTCTGTGAATCTGCATATCCATGAACATCAGCAGCCGGGTTCTGAGAAACGTCTGGAACAGAACCATGTACATCAGCAGCCGATTTCGGTGACACTTGTGGAACAGAACCATGTACATCATCAACATCCGAATGTTGAGGCAGACTTGACATGGAAACATGTACATCATCATCCGGTGTCGGAGACACATTTGATTGATCAGGCTGTTTCTGTTCTGACACCTTCTTTTTTTGAATAATCGATTTTTTTCTTCTTTTTGGCGGTGATGGAGGAGATGTATCAGACACTCTAGAATATGTCCTCAATAACTGTTCGGGCGGTTTTGTGGAGAAATCATCTAAATCATGTTCCTCGTTTGGTTGTACTAATGATATTGATGTAGAATGAGCATGTTCAACTTGAGCAATATCAAAAGCTTCAATTTCCTCTGCTGTTGGGACAATGTTTGAACATGCATTCTAAATGTATCACAAACACATAAGATAATTTAACTGTTAGATACAGTAATAATTCATAATGTATCACAAAGACATAAATAACGATATTCCATATACAAAAATAAAATTTTACCTTTTGGAAAATGGTGGACATAAGCATTTCAAACTTTGCCTTTTCAGACACAACTCTCCAATTGCATATTCTTGGGATGACATTGCGTTCTCTCACAGCTATTTCTGAATTTAAATTGGATGCACATTCGTATATCCAAACATTTAGTGCATATGGCATCCCATATAATCGGTACAACTTTTTACTAACGTCAAAATCCTGTCTAAGTGAACCAATTAGTTTGGAAAATGATAGTTGACCCCAAGGAAAATGTTGATATCTACCATCTTCAACCATTAGAAAGTCGACAATAGATATCGTTGTATTATCAATAGTAGCTAATACAAATGTATGAATAAAGAACAGTATAGACATTTGGAGTGCATCCTGATTGCTCTCCCAATTACCCATCTTAAACCTTTGAACTAGTTGATGCTTTGTAACACTATTGACTGCACCAGAGAAATACTTTTTAAAAAGCATACAATTAGTTTGTTCTGGGTATTTGAAATCATTGGTATTTCCTCTGACCTTAAGTCCTGTTAATAATGCAAATTCATCTATACCAAATTTTAGGACACACCCGTTGGAATGTCTAATATGCAACACATTAGGGTTGCTTTGTTCCAATTCTAAAAGCAATAAGCACTTAGTTATTTGGCCCTGAAAATTACATTTAGAAATGTCTAAAAAGGGTCCAAAAATTGTATCCTTAAACATTTGGATAACATTGTCCCCCACGTATTTTTCAAAGTCCTTTAGGAAATTGTTGTTAAAGTTGACAGCAAACCTTATGGGATGTGTTGGTATCTTTTTAATCTTGTACTTCAGTGGCTGCAATTTGAAAATAAAATCCCAAATTAAAACGATATAGAAATATAACTACTAAATAAAACAACTAATAACTTAATGATACATGGTTTCAGTTATCAGAATTTCATACTACATGAAAACATGTGATACATGTCTATAACATGTATCAGTGAATTAAATAAAACATTATAACATGTGATACATGTCTAATACATGTATCATAAACAGCGACTAAACAACATACACAAAAAATCTATATGTATCATCAACTATATCTGATGAAGCATTTATTAAACTTAGTGAATGATACATTATAACAAATTTCAAAACATGTATGAGTACATCAACTAAACAACTAATACCTTACTGATACATGATATCATTCAGGAATTCATACTACCTGCAGAACATGTGATACATAGCTACTACATGTATCAGTACATTGACTAAACAATGTACACACAGATTCTACATGTATCATTAAGCACAGATTATACTTTACTAGACTTAATGAATGATACATTATAATAATTTTCAAAAACTTAATGATACATATAAAATATTATGAAACACAACAAATTCACGTATCAGTTGACCATCTAAAACACTATACACCCTTTTTTAAATGTATCAGCAAGCACACTTGATTCCTTAAAAAATTTACTAATTAAAACAACACCATTTTTAAGTACCAAAATACTAACCCGAGTCAATGTAGGCCTAACAACAGTGTTTGCTGCCTCTTTTTTCCCTTTTTGTTGTATTTTTACAACCTTTGATGTTTCGCCATGGTCTTTGTTTGAATCCTTTTGAAGATTCATAGGATCATGCAAAGACTTTTTCCTATTTTCTTTCCAATTATCATCGTCGGAATCATATATCCTTCTATTAATTGAAAGATCCATTACTATGATGTAATAGAACAATTAACAAAAACAAAAAAGAGAAGAATATACGAATTGATGATGGATTAACTATAAAAAGGGTCTGGGTTCTTACGATTCAAGATTAGGAAGAAATAGTCGAATATGGATTGAGAATAAAAAGAAGAAAATAAAAAAAATATGCTGGGTTGAGAAGATTCAAAATTATGAAGAAATAGTTGAATGAATACGATTAAGGAAAAAAAAAGAAGTGAAAGGTGACTTTGGTAAGAACAAAACGGTAGAATGAAGTGGAAGTTACCCTGCTTTCTGATTTTTTGAATTTTGAAATTCAAAATTTCAAAATTTGTTCTTTTATTTAAATTTAATTAAATTTAATAATTCAAAATAAAAAAGCTGATTAAAAGGTTGAGTGTTTAAATGGATAAAATTTAAAATTCAAAAACTAATTTAAGAGGTTGAGTGTTTTAATGGAGAAAAAATAGGCATTAAAATTAGTAAATGTGTATTATAGGAGAGAGAGTATAATGTATCTAAAAACTTACACTAAAATAAAAAAAATAGGAAATTATGTAATATTTAAAAAAAATAGGGAAAATTGGAGAATATAAAAATTATAGTTGTGTATTTAAGTTATTTTTACTTACAATAATTAACTCAATCATTCATATTAGAATTTTGTGTATTATCTATATATACAATAATCAAACCAATTAGATATTCGTTATTTAGGACTAGTAATTGGCCTACTCTAGATATTTTTCCTTTCCTTTTCTTTTTTCCATTTGTTAATATGCATTTATTTTTAAAAAAAAATGCAAACCTCTTAGCAAATTTAATTGTCTTCAACATCCATATTAATATGTGTTATCACAACAAACAACTAATGCAAAACCGTTATAGCATTAATTCAGTCTAATTGAAGTGTTATGAAAAACTAAAGGTGCTTCTAAACATATGGTATATAATACTAGGGGTTCAAATGTGTAAAGTCGATCGAATTTAATCGAAATAAATTGATTAATATTATTTTTTAAAAATAAAATCATAGACTTTTATTTAAATATATAACCGTTCCAAATAATAGGAGTGATATTTTTAGTTTATGAAAAAAATCCAAAAGTTTTTCGAATCGAACCGAATAACCTTACATATGTATATATTTTTATATATTAACAATATGTAAAATTTAATATATAAATATATTTTATAACATTTTCCAATAAAAACATAATCTAAGTCATAGCCTATGGTGACGGGATGATTTTAGGTCTTTGATCTTAATTATTATTTACTTAATATTGTTTAAAATTAAAAAACACTATAATAGATCGATACTCAATCACCAATACGACAAAACCTATGCAAGCACTCTATTAAATGTTAAGATCAAATAATACGGCATCAAGGTTTTACATTCATGACCTCTTGGTGAAAAACTGAAGTTCTTCTTCAAGCTAAGAATATACTCGTGTAAGAAATATTTTGATAATAATTTATTTTAAGGTGATATTTTAAAAGTAAATAATTTAAAAATTAACCGAATCATATCGATGTCGAAGAGAAATTAATATGAATAAAATCTAATTTTAATTATACATTATAAATTATCAAAAAATGAGATAATATAATTTTTTAAAAAATAACCAACCAAACCATCCGTTATACCCCTTACATAATATGATGGATTTCACTTGCCTTTGTAGAGTGAAATAACAATACAATTATTCATTAGGTAGAAAATCTCACACAACTTATGAACCATTAATCTTTTTTATTATATTACAAACTCCAATGTATTATTGAAAATATACCTTTTGTCAACTTGAATATTTAGAGGTATCTTTAGAATAACAAAACCTAGTTCATATACTTCTAATTCTAAAGCCACTTTATTTAAAATAATTCAATTTGACAAAACTACAAATTAACAATAACCTTATATCGATACAACTATTAAATAACTGCCCCCCCCCCCCCCCCCTTCCTCCTCCAAATTTTTTTTTTAGTATACTAATAAAATAAATAATATTTTTCGATTCAATTTATCTACTCCAATAGATAGGCTAATATAATCATACAAAACCACTTGAGTATACTAATAAATTTAATAATATTTTCTTCGATTCAATTTATCCGTTTCATCTAAACTTGCGCAAAATACTTGGCTGTTAGAGCTTGGCAAAGGCATTTATGATTTATGTCTTGGATTTATTAGGCTAAATGAAATTCTGGGCCATGTCTTGTAGTCTTGCATATGCTACAATTATTAATTTTAGTTATATTCTAGGTAGTATAGACTTAGATTTTTCACTATTTGACCTATTTCGTAGGAACATGTTCAACAAAAAACATTACTTTAAATTGAAGAATGAAGACTTTTATAGCATTCATTCATTTGGAAGACTATCAGATTTTTCTCTATTTGACCTATCTTGTAGGCACATGTTCAACAAAAACACATTACTTTAAATTGAAGAATGAAGACTTATGTAGCATTCATTCATTTGGAGGACCTCATGCTGAGGTCCCTAATAAAAGCTTCTCAATGGTTAAATTAAAAATTACTAAAATACATGTCTTATGCTTTCTTTATTTTCGATATTCCCTTCTATTTCTAAAAATTTCTAAATTTTTTTTTATGTATCCGAGCTACATATGGATGTATTCGATCCAATATTTAATGTATCCGAGCTACATATTATGTATCCGATTCATTTTATAATGTATCCGGCCTAGTTTTTAATGTATCCGAGCTAATTTTAATGTATCCGAGCTACATATTATGTATCTGTTTTATGTTATAATGTATCTGAGATACTCTTTAATGTATTGGTTTGTGTTACTTTTTAAGGGATTAGTGTAGGGATAAATTGTAATTTCATATTAAAACTATATGATTTCTGTAAAATCTACAAAAAAAATTCATTTGGTTTGGAGGATGGTTATTCACACGGATGATTTGCGATTGACCATCCTTCAATATCATTTAAATTCAGTATGTCAAATAAGGTTTGCCTAGTGCAGTTTTCATGCCTGTATAATTTGCAGGTTTTCATATAGCAATCCAATATTCTATGAAATCTTTTCATTACCTTTCAAAAAAAAAAAAAGATTTTGTCGTACGAAAAACATAATCAATAAAATGCTATCAAAGAATATTATTTTTCCACTAATAAAAGAAGAGTTCATGATGCTTTAATTTAAGAGAAATTTTAGTTTCTCCTTGTTATCAAACTTTGATACTCAGTTGTATTATATCCCTCTTTTGGTATGACCACTACATAAAAATGCTTAATCAATAAAAAGTAATGACCGGTATTAAAAAAAATGTCTAAAAATGACCTTGTCGATTTTTCACTTGACTAGATAAAATAAAAAGATAAAAACAATGTAATGCAAGAATCTCAAAACAATTTCAATTTCAATTTCATAAATAAATTCAAGAATTATTCTATAGATAATTTAAAATCACTTTTGCCTCCCTTAATAAAGTAACTTTATATTCTATATCCTAATATCCGACAAGTTATGTCGGAACAAGACTTCAATTTCTAAAAAAGAACTATTCCCCACTAGTCATAAGTTAAATAATTAAATAAGTAGGAAAAAGAATTCAAATGGAAAAAAATGTGCAATTTTTATGTGAATGGATGAGAAAGATAACTGGTGATTTTTCATTAGGGAGCCTACTATCATACATTACAATGTAACAAAGGGCCTAACTTGAGTGTGCTCAAGTTCCTCTCTTCTTGCTTCTATAATTTAGTATGTATATAATATAAGCATATAATTAGTAATAGTTCATCAAAGAATAACTCCAAAAGTAATGAGAATGGCATATCTAACATATCTGCTGCTTATGTAATTGCCGCGAGCTATTTAGCTGTGAAGGAAAAATTACTGTAGGCAACCTCTTGCTTTCCTCGACGTGAGGGAAGTCAATGGTATAATGAAGCCCACGACTCTCATGTCGCGAAAGGGCACTGCTAACAACCAGCTTGGCACAACAGAAGAGATTCCTCATCTCGCAAGCCTCTAAACCAACCATAGTCGGTTCCCACCCATGCTGAAATAGGTATCGTTCCCATTTTAACTCCAACTCTATGATTCTGGTTTCTGCAAGGGTTAGTCGTGAGGTAGACCGAACAATTCCAACGTATTCCCACATGATTGACTGTAGTTCTTTCCTCACTTCCCTTGTCTGACGAATGACTTTGTTAACTACTGTATCTCCTAGTAACAAGGGTGCTACAGGCCGCGGCCACCAATTTGAAGCACTGTGACCGATTTTAGAAAGGTTCATGTGATCTATTGAAGGCTTTACAGCTCTTCGTGCAAACACTAGTGCTTCAGCCAAGGAGTTGCTAGCAAGTCGGTTTGCACCATGCAAACCAGTACATGCAACTTCACCTGCCACATAAAGACCTCGTACATTAGTCTCACCTTCGAGCCCAGCACGGACTCCACCACACATGTAGTGAGCTGCGGGAACCACTGGAATCGGCTGCTGTGTTATGTCTAACCCATAGCGGAGACACTCAGCAGCTATGTTAGGAAAATGAGAAAGAATCTTCTCTTTGGGCTTGTGACTGATATCAAGAAGAACATACTCTTCACCACGCTTTTTGAGCTGGTCATCAATACTTCTTGCTACCACATCTCTTGGGGCAAGCTCGGCTCTTTCATCATACGATGGCATGAATCTCTCCATATCTAAGTTGTAAAGAATGCCTCCATCACCTCTGACAGCTTCAGTTATCAGAAAAGCATTCTCTCTGGCATTTGATGGTCTGATGGGAAGGCCTTCATCAGCCAAGGCAGTCGGGTGGAATTGCACAAACCTGGCAACACAAGTCAGAGAATTGTAATTATTAATGCAATCATTGAGAATAGTTCATCAACCTCGCAAACAAAGACCTGTCTACCATCCAAAAGATGATCAAAGGAGGACCATCAATTGAAGACACGCTAGTCTAGAAATCTTTTTTTACATCAATTAATCCCCCAATGAAGAACTTGATACCCTTCTTCCTGAAGAAAAATAATTTGCACATCCCTATCTACATCAATTAAATCCCCCAATGCAACCTTTGGAGATAATCCATCAACCTCGTAAACAAAGACTTGTCAACCATCCAAAAAATGATCAAAGGAGGACCATCAATTAGAGAACCGACTGCTAGTCTAGAAATCTTTTCTACATCAATTAATCCCACAATGAAGAAAATTTGATGCCTTTATCCTGAAAAGTTTCAAGTTGCAAAACATTTTGAACACACCCTTGTATATTTGTCAAAACTGCAAATTCTGAATGAATGTAGAACAAGATGCAAAAATCAAGAAGGCAAAAGATGGATGAAATCTGGATTGGCAGATTTTACAACACAGCTCACTAAAGCAGAGGCAGAAATATGCTATAACAAGAATGCAACGCTGAGGATTACTTACTCCATGTTGGAAATTACAGCTTGAGCTCGATGAGCCATAGCTATTCCATCTCCAGTGGCAACCTACAAGCATCATATCAATATGAATTAGAACTTTAAACATGTCAACATTCGACAAAGTTTAACTTTTTCCATTCATTAATAAAGGCACAAATGAATAAATATAAAAACAGAACTGGCCCCACCACCAATTAGTTTAGTTTCTTTTTTTAAAAAAAAAAAAGATAATGGCAGAATAGCATAATAGCAGATGCCTATCCCAGGTTAGTACAACTTTGAACTATGCATCTTGCTTCTATTGTACAGAAATTATTGGTGAATAGAATAAGAATTTACTATCTTCATTGTATACGAGATAAGAATCTACACTTCCCAGCAAAGGATCATCTGTATTCCTATCCAGATCATCTGTTTCTTTTTTGTCTTATCTTTTTCTCTTTCTTTTGGAATTTAGGGCAGCGAGCTCTTATTTCTGATAGCATATTAGCTTAACATGCAATTGCTATAGGGTAAAAAAATTAATACTCTGTCAATGTTGTTTGCATCGATGTCAACTGATAAAATCTTTATGAATTATAAAAGACACTTCGAGATCAAGCTTATCAACAACAACTAAATGCAGAAGCATGCTAGTCAACAACAACTTCCCCATGAGTGGGGTATGGGGAAGGTCAGATATACGCAGACCTTACCCAAACCCTTTGCGGGTAGAAAAAGCATGCTAGTCATATGGTAAAAAAGTAAGTATTAGCCACCTCGCACCAAGGAAGGGCTTCCCTTTCCCACCTTCCCCTTCCATATCACTGTTTAGGACTCTGAATAATCTTACTGATCATAAGGAGTGACATTGCTATAACTAACAACATTTTGAAGGAGAAGATATTGAAAACCATACTGGCGGATTAGTAGTGCTTGGATAGATATGTCCAGCTCCACCTGATGCCAGCAAAGTCACTTTTGAAATGAATCTTATGACCTACAAACTCAAAGTAAGAGCGCAGAAACCTAAGAAATCAATTTATAACATTTTGAGGAAACATTCAAATCATGGAGGTGAACATGAGTGAAAGCATCTGGACTGTACTTACCTCCTGTGTTTCTGTGTTTATAGTATCAATTCCGTGACAAACTATGTCAGAACCATCCTGCATTTGGCATACAAATTAACATTAGCATATATTTATGCCTTGTCGAACAATTCATCCTTTCTAAAAAAGTCCTTATTGAACAATTATCATCATGTTCAATTTGTCGTTCACTTGCATTGCACTGCTTGCTTAATCATATGTACTAGGGTCCATACCTTAAGATTTGACCAAATATAAGCAAGTGGTAAACAATTGCATAAGCAATATTTGCATAAACAACATAAGAAAAGACTAATGCCAAGTTTAATTAGATTAAAGCAACAACCCTTCATTTTAGACCAAATTGATGCTAAAGCAGAAAATTTTTCTCCATAATAACCAATGCAAACAGTTGCTATCAAGGAATAAACACTTACCTGGGTGGTCAACAAATCTATTGCAAAATGGTGTTGAAACACATATATATTAGGATCCTTAACAACCGCCTCTAATAGGGCCCTTCCTATCTCTCTGCCTGTCATATCAGCAGCATGGACAATTCGGCGATGGGAGTGGCCCCCTTCCCTGGCTAGATGCAGATTGCCATCCTCCCCATGATCGAACGAAGCACCCATAGCAATCAGTTCTCTAATTCTCTCAGGTCCTTCAGTGCACACAACCTGGAAAATGGAGATGCACTTCAAAAGAATGAGGATTTTAAAAGAGTAAACTAAAAACAATATTTTGAAGTAATAAAGCAGACATTTTGAAAGTTTCATTTAAAACATTGATTGCATAAGAAGCACAACTATTTGAACCAATTTTTTTCCCGGCTGAGAAGAAGATATCAGCTGTAATGTCCCACCAATCAAGCACAATATAAAACTTCCTTGAACCAGTATATATTTATAGAGAAGATAATTAAAAATAGCATAGAGCAAACTAATTGGTATCCCTTAAAAAACTGATGCTGATTTAGGGAAGTGCTAATGATACCTTTGTGTTCTCATTGAAAAACAAAAAACAAATAGACCTATGGTACAAACTAAATGAAATCCCACTATCAAACTGAAAGACAACAGAAGTTCACTTCCAGTTTTATTTTTGTTTTTTCCTTCTTGTATGTCACCCTCACACTCTCTCCTCCAAATGTTCAAATACAGAAGTCAACAATCTGAACCATGTAGAATAGGTCTACTACATACTCCGATGGAAATCTTCTATATTACCAACCATTGGTTTCACAGCTCTCTCGACACTTTCTTCAGTTTCAACTTTTAAGAACTTACATCAGAAGTTAGGAATAGGCATAGAGCCTTTCTTGTAATATTGCTTCCTGGCACTTCAACTTCAAATTGAAAACAAACCTACTGCCCCCACTGCTGTTACTCTTTTCCAATTTTTGCAGTTCTACATCCTGCGGCAAAAACCGCCTAACAAAAAGGTCCTTTGGTTTCAACCTGAAAGATGGATCGACAATTTTCCTATTCATCCAACCAAGCAGTCTGGGAATAAAATAGGAAAAGGAAAGGAAATAGTCTCCAAAGAGAAAAAAAGCTGAAAACCTGGCAACTGCTTTACGGAACTGAAGAAACTTTAATATTTTGTGGACTTACTCTAACAATCTCCTCATCACAGAGGTAAGCACCTGCCACAATTGTATCTTTCATGTGGTTCTCCACTGAATCCTTAGGGCAGAGCACAGCACTTACACCACCTTGAGCATAGTTAGTGTTACTCTCATGAGGCTCGGCCTTGGTTATCACAGCCACAGATCCATGTTTGGCAACCTCAAGAGCATATCGAAGGCCAGCAATGCCACTACCAATCACAGCAAAATCAAAATACCTTGTTGAGCCTTCTCTCTGGCATGATTTGATTGTTCCTCTGTGAGACTTCCGGTTTGTTTTCACTTGACATTGTGAATAGTTACTTCTATCAACTTGTAAGAGTTTGGAAATCCAAGAAGACCTGAAAAACTTAATTAGCACATGGTCATAACCAGAAAATAGACATGATAACCTTTCACTTTTCTGAGGAATTAGGAAATGACTCAAAAAAACGAAACTTCTAGCATTCTGTCACCTCACGAAAAATATATTACTGGTTTACCCCCAAACACGTAAACAAAGATTCCTTTTCAGTAAGTTCTTATTTGAGGATAAATAGTCCTACAGACAACACGTGAATGAATATCACCATTACAAGTTAAAAACATCTTAAAAACTCCAAAATAAATTATTGTTCGCCGAGAAGAGAAGAGAAGGTGTACTACAAATAAGATAATATACCGGGGAAAAATAGATATAGAAGGAGAGATAGGCGAAAAAGCATCATTCGTAATACATACCAATGGATTTGGTTTTGCATGCTGCTCAGGATCACAGTGGAATGACAATGAGCTTTTCCATAGCTACTCCTCCGATAGACATGCTCCCTCAAATATAATTGCCCGCTTCCTGAAGCTATACCAGTTGCCATATGATCTTACTGACTGACAATCCAGGTCAAAGGAATTGGTATCAGGTGAGCACTCGAGGTTTGTGTGAAACTAAACATAAAGATCACTTTGATTACCTCTAAAAACATCCTAACAAGGCAACAAATTGATTTCAACCACAAAATATTTCCAAAGTTTATGCCACTTCTTATAAATATGATTGATGTAACTATGGTTGGCAGTGAATGCAATAAATTTTGAAATTACTTCCTACTTAATTTTGTCTAATTTACTTCAACTTGAACCAATCTTCTTCAAGCTTTGGCTTTATAAGATGTTCTTCAATTCTTTGAATTAAACATTTTTCAAGCTCAGGCTAATTAAATAATAAAATTATAACAATAGAAATGATCATTCTCTTAAACTCAAATGTCTTTCAAAGCATGATAATCACTATGAAATTGGTGGCTTAAAGTGATAACAGAAGCACAACTAGAAAATAGTACTTCAATTAGCCTATTCAACCCTGTAAACTCTTAATTCTATTTTTACATTTAAATAAATTATAGAATAACTTTTCTTTATAGCTAAGTTGTTATACTCAATTGAAAAAAATTTCAAAACTATAATCCATAAAAACAACATTATTCCAATTGAAAAGAAACAAATGATAATTCAGATATAAGATCAAATATTTTTGGGTCTTAGAGAAGAAATCTGTTTTGGGGCTAAAAATTGTCATACAGGCAAAGAAAAGAGCAGAAAAATGTAAGAAAAGGCAGAATCCAGTTGCATGTGTGCTACAGGATAGGAGAAAACCCTAAATTCAACTTACAAACAAAACTCCATAGCTCACAGAGGAAGAAAACAGTTACCTTAACGCAGCAAAGATAAGTTGTGGAAGGAAGCAGAGTACAGAGGGCAGAGGGAGAATTGTACAATAAATAAATATAATTTAGTGAATATATGCACTTTTCCAATGTGTGGCGTTAGAGAAAAAGTAAGGGCAGACGGTCCCACTCGCTATTCCTCCACAAACAAATTGGACCAAAATAATATTCGGTCTTTCTAATTACTTACTTAATTTTAAATTAATAAATGGATATTTATTAAGAAAATAATAAATAATTTTTATTAATTATGAAGTAGATAAATTAAAAGTTTAAATTTTTTTCCTTTTCTAAGATAAGTAAATAACGATATAATAGGTATTTTTTGTCATTTTTTGATTTGTCAAAATGGACAAGAGAGCTAATACTACTATATTGTTCTTTAATTTTATTTAATATTTTTAAAAATATGTTAGCTGATAAACAATTTCAATAACAAAGATAAAATAGATTTAAAAAAATTAAATTATCTCTTAATTTTCAAAATTAGACAATTATTTTTAGTATGATAGACAACTATTACTGGGCTAAGGAAGTATTTGTTATTTTTGATATATTAATAAAAGACTGAGTTTAATATTTTTATAAAAAGGTAAAACATATTTAATGAATAAATTAATATTTTAAAATTAATTAATAGATATAACATAATAAATTTATTATGTCAATTTTTTAATAAATGTTTTATTTAAAAATTAACAAATAAATAAGGACCGAGCATAAAATCCAAAATTCAGCCTTAACTATTTATTTTTTTCAAAAGAAATCCAAATTTGTTGTTTCCAAAAAATAATAATAATAATAAAACACGTCAGAGTGTTTGTTTTTTGACTTCCCTCTAACCCACCCACATCCTTGCATTTCAAGCTAGTTTCCCATTTCATTGTCGCACTATTTGCTTAACTTTATTTCTTCAAAATAGTCTAATATTATAAAAATTTAAATACAATAAATATGAAAATAAAGTTATTATATATATATATATCAAATTTTAAACTCTCAATTATCTAAATTATAATAAACAGAGAAAAGCTGGATTTTTTATCTTCTTTATTTTATTTTATATGATATTATTATTTTTTTTTAAATAGTTCATTATTTATGTTTTAAAAATAATTTCACATTAAAAATCTTATTTTATTAATATCTTGTGAACGATAAACTTAGTTGTGGAGTTCAATAGGCAAATCGACTTTCATTTAGCTTTTTTTTTTTATTTTGATATAATTTCTTAAAAGACCCTACACTTAGCTTTTTTTTAATGTTAAATTCTTATATTTATCAATTTTGCTAACTAAACACGTACATACATAAATGTTACACATAAAATTTTACGTTATTTTTTAATGACATGTAAGTAATTAAGTGTTAATAAAAAAAATCAAATAGATCAATTTTATAATTTTTGAAAATTTTCAAGTAGCCATCTTCTTACTGTTTGGTCACAAATTGAACACCTAATTCATACCAAATAAATATAAAAAAAAAAATCCTCCATTTAACTTATAAAATCAACTACATATTCACCAACACAAAACCAATAAACCTCAATCACAATTTTTAATTAATTTTACAAATTCACATAACCTAATTGTTATTCTTCAAGCTTATTAAAACACATTAATGGAGTTGTAAAAATTTTCAATACTCACCATTCACATTATCAAAATCTCCTCCTTGAAAACAAACTAACAAAATAATGATCTCAATACTTATAAAACCTAAAAACTGAAAAATTTCGAAAGGTTTGGGTTGGGGCTAGACAAAGGGGTTAGGAATAAGGGTTGGGGTGACTGGTTTGGTTAAAAAATTAATGAAATGGAGGAGAAGGAGAGAGCCTGTGATAGGTAAATTGGATGGCAGCGATTTTAAAAAAAAAATGAAAAAGAGTTAATTAAATCATTGCATTGGCAGGAATTTTCATAATTTTTGTTTTTTTTTTAAATTTTTATTTTTAAAATCGCTCATAAAAATAATTCTACTTATTTTTATGTATTAAAATTTTTGCAAATTTTTTTCACGAACGATCTTAAGTGAGTAGACATCTCCCCTCAAAAAATACTAGTGCCGCGACTTTATTAAATTTAAATAAAAATTCTAGAAAATTATTGCATGTGCAGCAATTTTATTTAATTAAAAAATAAAAAATATATATAAGAAATCGCTGCTCAACTAAGTTTTTTTTTTTAAAAAAAAGTAAATCTCTCCAACTAGAGCGTTTTATTGAAAAAATAAATAAAAATCTAAGGCAGCGATTTAATTTATTTTTTTAAAATTGCAACTAGGCAGCAATTTTTTTTTAAAAAAAATCACATTTTGCAAAATCGCTGCGATTTTACTTTTTCCAGCGGAGAAAATCACTGCTATTCTAGCAATGTTGCCATTTTGGTTTATATAAAATTTCATTTACCGTTTTAAAATTTTTGTTAATATTTTATATCTTTTAGACTCTAGACTTGTAAAATATTATTGTTTTAACTCGCTTTCAAACACGTATAAATATGCATTTTTCCAACTCAACAATGTTGATGAAGAAAAAAGAGGGTCGAAGAGAGATGAAAGTTGGGGGGTAGGAGAGGGGGGGGGAAGAGTTGAAGATTTAATTTATTTATTTTTGCAATGTTAGTTACATTGTTTTTTTAAATGTAAAATATTATTGTTTTAACTCACTTTCAAATATGTGTAAATATCCATTTATCCAACTAACAACATCACAGTCACATAAGTTTGGCCAATAATTAGAGAAATTTAAAAATACTATGTCCTAATGAATTTAAGAATTAGTTGGTAAAATGATTAGTAAGAAGGTTCAATTGACAAATTGAGTTACGTATAGAGATCTCACAAGTTATTTTATCTTTTATTTTTATCCGGTGAATTTCTATTCATATGATGAACATGGCCCAGTTGAGAATTTCATACATAAAATGAATTGATGGTCCACAAGTATTTTGTAATTTTAACAAATGACGAAAATGGGAGGATTTTAATGAATAACCAACAACGAACACATGTTTTATGTCATACATATTTTATGTTATACATGTCATATTCAACACTTCAATGGACCTACTATATTCAACGTCACAACGAAAGGCATCATCTATAATTTAATTTTAAAAAGTGCCTTTTACGGAGTTGTTGATGTGGTCATTTCGCCTTCTATTTTTATATGGTCAATTTCTATCCATATGAGAAACATATCCCAATTGAGTATTTCATAAATAAAATAAAATCGATGGTCCAAAAGTGTAACAAATGGCTAAAGTTGGGAGGTTTTAATACATAACCAATAACAACACACATGTTTTATGTTATACATGTCATATTCAACACTTCAACAGACATACTTTATTCAATGTCATAACGAAAGGCATCATCTGTAATTTAATAAAAAAATATGCTTTTTATGGAATTGTTGATGCGGTCCAATTAATAAAATTGGTGATAAGCTTATTTAGAGCATTAAGAGATTCGTAAAAATATTTCAACAACTCATTTGGTATTTTGGTTTTGATCCCTCAACAAAACTCTTTTAAATAAAATTGTAAAAACCTTTGAAAAATGAAGTAGTCACCAAAGCTCAAGTAGTAACTGACATAAACGATGATTATCGAAGTCATGTAATCACTTCATCCTTGATAGCAGACGAGAATAACCTCAAACAAATACCTTATGTGATTACTGAAAATGTGATTGCAGAACAAGCTCCGATAAATTTTTTTAAATAATTTTTTAAATTCCTCAAAATTGCGATCACCAAATAAACCTCTCTAATTCAATGCAACATTATAGCATTGATATGCAATGTAGCAATTTCAGTCAAAGGGAGTTGATAGTAAAATTAACTCTAGCAATGTTACTTTGATCTTCATGATCAACTCACTATTGAATTGCGTGTCGGCTCGAATTTTTATATAGTATGTTGATTCATTACTTGACGTCATTGTTCAAATAATATTCTCATGTTTTTTAGGATTCTTTCAAGTTCAAAATATATATAAAAAAAATAAAGATATTCCTTCACTTTTGATATTAAATATACACTCAATTTATTTTAGATAATACAAATAATAACAAATGGAAGAGATAAAAAAAAAAGAAAAAAGACCAAGTATTATAATTACACTTAAACTCGCCAAAAATCACAACAGCATTGTTGCATCCCTTAGTCCAATAATTTCTTGTTGTTCAACTTGTTTTGAGTGACATGTGACATACAATATCATATCTGGATAGCTCAAATATTGTCAGTCTCGTAATAAAATATCGATTTAGTTCATTTACACTTGTTCAAAAAATAACTAATACAAAATATAATTTATTAAGTTACACCTATTTATTAGATATTTTTTTAGAATTGAACACTATTAAAAAGAAATAATTCTTTAATACTTCTTCTAGTCCATATTAAGTAAATTGTAAGAACTTTTTCATAATTCAAAATAAATAAATTATATATATATATATATACCCTTCCTTTTAGGTCCTTTAACTATCTTAAATGAAATAATTAAATGAAATAATTAGGAAATAATCAAAAGGGTATAGTGGAAAGTAGCTTTGAATTTTTGTTTGTAAATAATTTTTGTGTCAAATCGCAATAGTTCACTTACTAGAGGGAGCATAAATATAGTGGAAAATCATTATTATTTAATAATTTGAAATTCTTAAAGTAACACTTATTTATTAAACAATTTTTTTGTTAAACTTATTTTATAATGAGCAGAGTACCATATTCTTCACACTCCCCAAAGAATGCAATAAATGAAATGATGGGGATTAGCTTGACAATACTTAACAGCATGCTTGATTTTTGTCTTTCAAGTTATAAGTCAAAGTTTTTATTTAGAATTATTTTAGTTATTTTGACTTCAAAATAAGTGTTTATAATTTTTTTATTATTTATTTCAAATATTATAAAATTATTTAAAATCTATTTTAACATAAAAATATCTAAAATAAGTCAATTCAAATTGACTCTTAATATCATCTAACTTGAATCCTTTAAATCTCATATTGTTAGAAATACACAAATTACAAAATAGAATAGTACGTCCAGATGAAAGCCACAACTCTTCCCACGCTTTAACTAAAACCTCATATTTTTGAATTTAATAGAGGTCTGAATCTTAATCATTTAGATTCAGTCAATTAAGTGTGTTTTATTTTTATATTTAAATCTGAATCATTCAGATTCAACCCATTAAGTTCATTTATTTCTTTTTTTTTTAAAAAAGTCTCTTAATGGATCTAAAAAATCTAAATTAATCATGATTTTTTAGGAGAGTCTTAACAACATTCAGGTTTATTTTATACGCTATAAAATAATTACTTTTCTTCTCTGTGGATTTTTGCACGACATTTCTCTCAGTACTGCAATTTTCTCTCTTTTCTCAATCAAACACCAAGTTTTATCCTCTTGAACGGATGATAAGTTTTCATAATCTTTACGTGTACTTTTTTATATTAACAATTCCTTTTAGGTTGTATAGGTGTTTGTCGAGAATTCTTGTTGAAATATTTTTGGTTTATTGATGATTATCATTGTTGAACATCGAATATACTTGACGTATTCTATTCAAATTTTGTTTTTGATCACTAATTTTATTGAGACTTTGTATGACAAAACCCTCTGTGATATTACACTAAACATATTATTTTTGTTGAACTAATATATATATATTTGAGGTTTTTTATTAGAATTTTACATTAGACAACTAACTTTATTGAGTCTTTTTAGAGTTATAGTTATACTTGACGTCTCTTATAAAAAATTTATTTCAGGATACAAATATTTTAAAATATTCATTATTTCCTTGTATTGTTGTAAAAATGGGTTGATCTAAAAGGCTAGAAAGTTAAATGGTTTGGGACGGACTGACCCTTTTAATTAAAGGGCCTATAAAATAGCAGTCCAACCCAACCCTAAGCGGGTCACGGGTTGACCCTTCAACCAAAAAATAAATAATATTACTCTCTAGAAAAAGTATTGAACGTTGACGTCTATGAACACGACATCAATTCATACAAAAAATCATTTTTAAATCACACACTTAGTGAATACTTACAAAAATACATTTATTAATAACACACATCGGTGAATAATTACAAAATACATCATAGCCGACGTAAGATTTAGCGGATAAATTTTGATCATTCCACCATTTCTTTTACAAAAAAAAACTAGCTGGTTTAAAAGATTTCCAACAACACAAGACAACCCAAATACTTAACAAATCTAAGTTGTTAAATATACATGACCTATTAATTAAAGTTTTACGACTCCTCTTCCTCTTCCACCATCGATCACATTTGAATCAACATGTTATATTGTTTCCTTAAGAAATTCATCTTCATCTGCAATTCATCATACAAGATGATATTGCAAAAGACTTGATTTTTAATTTTTTAAAATAGTTATTGATAAATGCTTTACAAATAAAACACTATTAGAAATATATATGAAAATATTTTTAAAAATAAATAGCCCACGGGCTGACCTCTGAGGCTTGCGGGCAAGGCCTACGAGGTCACCGGGCCAAATGGAGCAGCTAAAGAGGCTCGTTCCTAAATGGGCCAAAAAAATTAAGCACGACCCTACTTATTTCAAGGATGGGATCGAATTGGCCTTGCGAGCCAAGCCCATTTTAACGGTTCTGTATTCCTCGTATATGGTTTTGACATCAATAGTGTAATAACTTGCCTTTCCAATTTTTTAAGTTATTAGTAAAATAACTATAGGACTTTGTCTGATATTTACAAATTCAAATTAAACTATTTAATGTTAATATACTAGTAATATTTTGAGAACTAAAATCAAGGTATTATATTGCATCAAATGGCTGACATTTTCTTCTTAAAAGAACATTTTTCAAGCTATATACTCCTTGTTGAACTATGTATATTCTCTTATTAAAAATTTGTTTTAGACAACTAAGTTTGTTGAGACTCTTTGATCATCAAACTTGGTCAAATCCTCTTGTGAGATCACTAGATATATTATTATTGATGTTTTTTGTACTTTAATCTCTAAATACATGTGAAACAGAGACGGAGAAAGAAAAAGACATATCATAACATACTATAATTAGATTATTTTTTGCTTTTATATTTTAAAATTGGAAGTCTATTTTTTTTCATTTTTGATCATTTTATCATTTTGAATATTGTCCTTTTTTAGTTATTTTTTATTGTATCTGTTCATATGTTATTTTATTATATTTTATATTTCATATATGGAACAATCCAAAAAAAAACTGAGTGTTTTGAAAGAATTTGAAAATTAATAAGTCTTTTTTAGAATAATATCATTTGATTCTCAATTGACCATGGTGGATAGAAGTATGCATGTTCGGGGAGCTACCATCATATGTTTGAAGTTTCACAAGAAAGTTAAAAACATGATGAAAGTTCAATCCGGCAAGTACAAAACTAAGAGAAGATATGAAGTGGGTTATTGAGTTTTTATAAAAAAAAATTGCGACCTAATAGACAACTCTTTATGAGAGATCACTCATTTTAGAATTTATCTGCAAAATATTTTGGTCCCTTCTCATATTACACATATCTCAATTCAAAAAGAAGATCGGTTCCAACTCCAATGTTGCTTTTGTGGTTCTTTCTTTCTATTCAGACAGATTCAAGCCACATTATTTACTACTCTTGACAAGAGAATTTATAAGAAGAAAGAAAAGTCTACAACTCAGATTTTGATACAATGATAGAATAGTTGAGGTTAGTTTTTGAATGGAGTTTTCCTAATTCAATCCTTACTATATAATTTCTTTGATAGAGTTCTAAATTTGTTTCACTTTATTCCTTTTTGAGCGAAATAATATTATTAAAGAAACAATGTTTACTAACCCGATAACAAGAATTATTTTAAAGGTGGAGTATTGATATGTGCTTAATTTCCTTGTTGCTTCTTTTGTTAGGTAGAATTAGTTGATTGATTAGTTGACTAATTAAAACCATATGATGAGTTGACCAGTTAGTTAGAAAACTAGTTTGTCACATGTTATGCACGTGATAATAAAATAATTGTAACTAACTTTTCATTCAATTATTTTCCTTTTTTTAACGAAATCTGACAACAATTGCAATCACTTTTTCTAGATATGAAAAATCAATGAACTCTCTTTTTTTTCTTCTCTAAATTTATGCATAGTTGTGGAGCTTGAGTGAATCGTTAAGGGCAATTCGTCAATTTACTCGTTAGGAACACTCTTAAATGTTTATAATTGTACTCAAAACTCTAAGAGTTCACATCATTCGTCAATTTACTCTTTGGGAACACCTAGCAAGGGTGATTTTAATATGGTATTCCCTCTTCACTTATGTTTATGTTTAATGGGAAGGGTAGCACATGATGCTCGAATTCTGATAGAAATTGTATCTAATTCACGTAATGATTTTTCATTTTCCCTTTTAGTACGTGATACAACTTAAACTGTTATGAAATAATATTTAACTCTTTCATGTGATCATTTGAACATTATTTTAATGACATATAAGTATTATCTATATGATGTGACATATCAAAATACTCAAGGATTTCGATATTGGTTAGGAGATTATCATCATAGGCGGACTATTAATAAGAAAGAAAAATTTAAGCATGGTGATGCACAACCCAGAAATATTATAGAACGTGCTTATGGAGGAGTTCTAAAACAAGATTTTCTATATTGGACAACATGCCTCCATTTTTCCAATTGATGTTCAAATGAATAATGTTGCATGTTTTGTAGTTCATAATTTTATCAGGAAGATGCATATATATGATGATTTTTTTAAGCAATGCGAGTCATCTCAATTAATATTTAACGAGGAAGAAGAAGAACACAAAGAAGTGTTGCACTTCAAATGTGGAGCTGCCAACTCGATAAGCTAGGTAGTTTGTTGAATATCTATTCAAAACGAAAAAAATATATTATAAACTATAGGAGAGTCAAAGAATAGTCATTTTGGAACTATATTAAGATTTGAATGAAAAGGAATATATGTGTAACAACCCGGTAGGTCATTTTCAGAACTAGAATTAGTTTGACTCCTTTTGAAAATTTAAAGGGGTATTTTAAAATTATTCGATAACTATGAGTATCTAATTGATGAAACTTTCATTAAATAAATAATAAGTTAATAGTTAGTGGGCTAAGTCCATAACTCATGCACTACCTTTAATATTCAGCCCATGTATTAAAATAAGTTAGAGGAGTTAAAATTAATATATCATAATTTGAGGGAAGCAGAAATAGTGATAACTGCTCCTCCATATAGTCAATACCTAGGCGTCCGAGAAGAACCGTCGTTCAGGTAAGGAAAAAGAACTCTATCAAGATTATATATATATTTTTTTTACAATTTTCTATCGAATAGAATTGCAAAGTTGAATAAGGATAAATTGATTTGTTATCGTTATTATATTATTAATGTGAGGTTCAAGTACATCTGTCAAGGATTTAAAATTATTTCTTATGGAGGCAATATTTATCAATAATGGGGGACAACCTTATAAGCCAATCATTAGGCAATAATGCGAATGATTGGCATTTGGTATGTTTTCAATTAGAATTAGATATAGTACATAACAGATTGAAGAAAAAAAAAAGAAACAAAGGTCGTGTTGACAGTGCACTTCACTGTTGATATTTTTAAGATTGTTTTTTTTTATTGATCAAATAAAAATTTAAGTTTGATATATTGAGATAGGTAATTAATTATTAGGTGTTATTTTATATGATCTAACTTTGAATTTTAGTCCATTTGAAGAGGTTAGAGTTAAGTTCTTGGCTTGAAATTTAGCAAGTATGAAAAATTTGGCATACCTCTATATATCAAGATTTGGAGTTTGGTTGGAAATATGAGCGATTTTTAGCGTCTATGATAGACATATAATAATTTGAATGTTTACAAAAAATTGCTTACTTACGAATATTGCATAATTGGTAGATTGGGAACGTTCCGAAACCTTGCGAAAAGAAAAGGAAAAATCTTAAAAGATTCGTGGCACAAGTTCGGCATCTAAGGTATGTTAAGACTTTTTAGACTTGTTGAAGGATGTTTTCCTAATTAAAAATTAAAAATGAAAATAGACAAAGGGGTAAGGGGGAAAGATGGTGATCTCGTATCAATGGTGTGACGGGCATTGGTATGAGTACCGGTGTTATAAAAAGGAAAATTACTATTATAGAATGTGGATTGAAATTTGAGAATGCCAAAGCATATGGGCATTAGTTGATATATTATTGACTTGAATTCCGTGTGTGATTGTGTTTTATTTATTTCACCCGTATAGTTGTGATAATTGAGGTGGTTATGTATTATGTTCATATTGATTGATTGAGATGCATCATCATCCCCTCTGTTGAAATAATATTGTGCACATGCATAGACATGAGACTGAGTATAAGTTGGGCACGTGGAGATCGTCCGTGCTGGGGATGGTGAGATGTTAAGATTGTAATTTGGGCACGTGGAGACCGTTCGTGTGAAAATTATTTGATATTATGATAGTGCGTTGAGATCGTCCGCACAGACACGTGGAGATCGTCCATGTCGGTATATAGACCTCGCGAGTCCCCCATGGGTCATGAACTCTCGATGTATTTCCGAGGAGTATCATGTATATACGGTTGAGTGTGTACTGGGTATTCTGAAACAATTCATTATATGGTGTTATATTGCATTGCATTTCATCACATCATTTATTTTGATGATTAGGTGTTTTGTTTGGTGTTTGGAAAGATGAAACCTAAATAGTGAGTGTAATATATATATATATACTTATATAATTTACGAATTTTTTTTTTTGTATAAACTCCCGTCACTACTTCTTCGTTGTCGGTCAATGAGACATACTGGGTACACGTGGTTTCGTACTCATACTACGCTTGTTGCACTCTTTGTGGTGCAGATTCGATTCCGAGTAGGAGCACATCTCGTGGAGCAAATTGAGTCCGGCTTGAAGTTCTTGGAGTTGTGGTGAGCTGCTTGGCTGTTCCGTGGCCCACACCTCCCTCTATCTTTACGTATTCTGTTATTCAGTATTCAGACAGGATATGCCTTAAGTTAGATTTGTCATTTTAGTTTCAGACTTGCATCGTATTCTAGAAGCTCTTGTACTTGTGACACCAATTCTTGGGTAATATTTTTTCAGTTTTCAGCATTCGTACTTATAAGGAACTCAGTGTTGGAGAATTAACAATTATTGTCTTTTCACTTATTAGTTAGTTAAGTTTGTTAAAATATGTTCGTTGGCTTACCTATTAGTGGGGAACGTAGGTGCCATCACGACTCGTGATTCTTGAGTCTAACAATATGTAAAAGTATATAATAATAAAAAATTATTACTTGGCCAAGGGAAAGAATCCATGTAGTTGTTGTGTTTTCCCCCTTCTTAGTCAATGAGACACAGTAGGTTTGGCATCTACTATAAAAGAAAGAATCCACTTCACATAACTACGCCTTTACTAGGCAGCATATGAAAAGAACATGGGTGGACCTTTTTGGATATATAATCCAAGTCGAGAATGGAGTTACATGAAAAGTCGTCTGATGGAAAGTATTTTCTCATCCAGTTCATAGAGCATTTTTTTTGTTGAAGATTCCTCGTTCCCTTTTGTGTGAATTCTCCAGCGGTAAATTTCAAACTTGTGGGTCCTATCATTCCATCTCTCGAGCCCCAAAGAAAATCACATACCCTTTATACTCCATTTATCTTTTAACTCTATATATAGGAGCACCTGATATTTATGAGGACTCACACACTCCGGTTACAACATTTTTTTGTATTGCACCTAAAATTTATACTTTGATGAAACAAATGAACCTAGTCGGATAGCCGCAAGTTCACAGATAATTCCTACTTTTTAATAGAGCAGAGACGAACTGATCAATGAGAAAGAGACCCTAGTCACTACAAACGGACCATAAGATTGAATTGCACTCATGTCTCTCCAACATTTTGTTGACCGTCCCCCCTACGTAGTGATTCTATCAATCATATGCGTAGTTAGGACCCTTCATTCTCATTAGCATATCATGAAAAAAGGAAGATATTTGCACCAAGTGCGCTGCACTTTCCCTTGCCTAGATGTTCACCTTTTTAAGTCAGATATTGATGATCTACCAAAGATTGGAGCTTCGTAACATATTGACGAAAGCAATATGTGTGAAGAACTTGTACTTCAACTAATGCAAAGAAAAGAAAATACTTGATAATTGTATATTTTCATTATTTGACATGTTCTATAACGTTTGAACGTTATAATTTAATCCTACTAATTTTTGGTTAATTATTAAATTATCTTATATCTAACCAGTATAATCAAATCAAGATTTAATTAGTTGAATGATTCTTATATGAGAAGATGCATTTGTTGAATCTTAAAAATATTTATGTTACAATAAATTTTATTTGCATATCATATAATTTAATTTTTTTGATCAAATGTAAACATTTAAAATATTATTTTATAATCAAAAAGCAATTTTTGTTGGTGAAATGAAACTTTTATACTAATTCATTAATATAATATATAATCAGTTGAATGATTCTTACATGAGAAGATGTATTTGTTGAATCTTAAAAATATTTATGTTACAATAAATTTTATTTGCATATCATATAATTTAATTTTTTCAATCGAATGTAAACATTTAAAATATTAATTTTTAATCAAAAAGTAATTTTTTTGTTGAAATGAAACTTTTATCATAATTCATTAATATAATATATAATTTAATATACAAGATCAAAACAATCTTAATCATTTGATTTTCAGATCTAGAAATCACATTTTAATATTCAAATGTTTATTTAAATTCAAACGTCTGAATCATAACGAAACCAGATGAGGCATAATTGACTAGGAAGCTCGTTTGTTCTGCTTGGGTGATAGTTCTAAGATAATCAATGGACTCACAGATTTATCTTCAAAAATTGAAAATCATAGGTAGTAAATTTTGACATTTTTTATTTTTCATTTTAAAAAAATTCTTAAAGTCACTTCTTTTAATTTTACCCAAATAGCACAGAAGTTCTTGTAAGTTATATTGAATAAAAGCACTTTAAAGTCGATTCTTAAAAAAAAAAAAAAAAATAACTACTCCAAAAGAATGTTTGGGCTTAAAACATAAAACGCCTCATATATATATATTATTTTTTAAAGAAAAAAGTGAACTATGTACCGTAGAGTAATCAAATGTAGAATATCTTTGACTAGCAGTCACACATATGTATTTGCTCTTTATTTACTCGTAGTTTTTCTGTTTAAAACTTTTTTTACGAAGACAAACAATCACACCCTTTTCACTCCCATGAGTCACAACCTTAAAGTTGAAAGTGCAGGTGTTTACCGTCCAAGCAACACCTTATCCAATTTTTTTCATGAAGCCCAACAAACCACACCTTTTTTTTTTAAGTTGCTTATCCCCTCCCATGAGCTCCGATCTTTTTATTCAACTCAAACTCACAACCTTAAAAGAATGTTTACCATTCAAGCAATTCCCCTCGCCTAACATCTCATAATAGCATAACACAAGTTTACCTGACTTCAATAAAGTCGAACATCATAAACTTCCTCATCTAGACAAGCCATAATCAGTTTCTCATTCTAATCTAGGAAGGTCATTGGCCTTCAATTCAACAGGCTCTCACTACCTGATTAAAAGTCACAAGTATAAATAGCATTCTTTTGGGGACTTATAAGAGAAGAGAATATAAAAATTGATGAGAAATCTTCAAAATAAATCACCAACGAAACGAAGCAGTATAACATTTAAGTCTATTATAGATAGCAGCCAATCATCGCCTCTAACAACAACCTTCTGAGTTTTGAAAGCGTCTTCACAAATCTAAGGGGGGGGCGGAGGGAGGAGGGTCACAGCTGAGTCGAGAACTGTGATACTTGAAAATAGAAAGCTAAAAGTAAGGATGTTTTTATTTCATACTTAGCTGGATGAATGATATTCATCAACCTACTTTTCTCACCTTTTGAAATTGCTACCTAATAAAAACAGAAAAGAACTGGAGGGACAGGACACAAATAACTACCGGAAGAATGATACAGATCGGACCTAAAGCTAAATATTGTACACCATCTGAGACTTCCTCCACAAATGTCAAATGGCCACCAATGCTGCAACAAACTGCATTTAGAGAATTGAAAGAAAGTTAAAACCATGAGTAACCTTAGAAAAGCAAAGTAAGAAATAACTTAGCTTCTAGTTAAAAATCTTAGATCACTCTACAGACTTTCATGCTTTCCCCCTCACATCTCTTTGCCGCTACTCCCAACCCCCTAAAACTTAACTCCGTGACTCCCAATATAACATGTTTAGCAACCTGATCATTTTTTAATCTAAGTAAACCTTCAGGCAATAAAAATCCAGAAAATTTGACTTCGCGAGATGACCAATGTAAATGTAAACTTGAAAAAAAAAAAAGGAAATAAAGCTTGTTAACATGGCAAGTGATGTGGAGCAAGATCCAACTTCACAGCGAAATTTCAACCACAAGAATTAGGTGCAAATGACAAACCATTTTTACTGGGGACCAATGTCCAATAGGTGTCAAAATCCTACTACTCTTACCAATTTTATCCTACTACTTGTAGTTGAACAAAGAGTTGATTTTTCTGTATACTCCTAAAAACACTTGCTCAATTTTTTAGAGCTACGGAAAAAGATGTTTAACTTCTACAAATTAATTATTTCTCTATTGTTAGAATATTCTAGGATATTGTAAATATAGTACTCTCAAGATTATGAATTTTTTTATTCTCTTTCCTTTCTTAGAGGACTGAGTATACTTGGCTATTTAGAACCCCAGTGGCTTGAGGGAATAATCAAGTTGAATTCTCTCTCAAACTCTCTTCACTCACATAATATTAGAGCTGGTATATGAAGATTTAATCGTTGTGCATTTACCAGTGACCAGTAAGAAAGTTTACGTTACCGTGCATATTCTCGGTGACTATTTGTTTGACAGTAATTCTAGTTTTTGAGCATCAACCAACACCGTAACTTTGCTTGTAGAACTGCACCAACCCAACCCTTAAAAAACTGTCACCAACCAACTTATCCTTGCTAAATCACTCATATATTGTCCTCCTTCAACAGTTTGCCATGTTATTGATTCACCCGATTGATTATATAAGTGATTGGGACATGAGACATCTCAGTTTATCAGAACTTAAAAAGGATGGTACTTCCTCCATATAAGGAGACTTTGTAGCTTGTGGTCAAAGACATGTAGATGTACTAAAATGCCCTTTAATGCATACTATTATCAGTACTCTCAACATATAGAGCTTGTCTCCTTCCAAATTGTCCACCAAATGCAAGCAAGGATAATTCTCCATCTACTTCTGTTCTTAGCCTGCAGTCCTACTTCTTCCAAATCTGGAGTGCCTCTGTAAATCTTTCCAGGCCTCGAGCATGAAATAACTTTGATTAAAAATAATCTCCATGCAATGTAGAATAGATGGTTTATCGTCTCTGTTTTTTACCACAGAAGAAACATTTGAAACATAATGGTATCCCTTACCTCATCAGATTGTCATGTGTAAGAACTGCTTCCTTAGACAGAAACCAAAATGGTTCGTCCTCTTGTTAGCATTATTCGCCTTGAAAGAGCCATTATCACTGCCCTGCCACCCTAGTTCATCATCACCTTCTTGAAGTCCATTGAACTTCAAGAAGGTGAAAAATTCAGCCACTCTTTGTATTTCTCCGACATTAAGTTGTCTTCTGAAGGTGAAGTTCGACCCTTCAGGTGTCCACAATCTGCTATAGTTCTTTGTTGGAGTAGCACTAGGATGTGTATGTATGGAAAGAGCATTTCAAGGTTGCTTGTCTCATGCCATTCTTCCTTGCAGAAGTCGTTCTTTCCCCATTAAACACTTTGATCTTGGTATTGCTCTTGAAGTCATTCTAAAGAACTCTAATGGATCTCCATATATTGACCCCATAAGTTGTAGAAACGTCCTTGGTCATCCACTTCTCTTCATCATATTTAGCTTCAACTACTTTCCCCCCACAAAAGTTGTTCACATTTGTATACTTACTGTAACCATTTCATTCTAAGTGCCTTTAGAACTAAATTAATGAGTGTTACTCAACCTCCCAATTGCAAATAATGACTCATTTATCTAATCAATTCCTTTTCACATTTCCCAATCATATTATTCATGATTTAAGATGATTTACACTTAGTTCCCACTCCAAGGTATTTGGTTGGTAGGGAACCAACTTCACTACCTAAGCTTGCATTCAAAACCTCCATATTCGTAAACACCATTGATGGGATACAAAAAGCTTTTCCTCCAATTAATGTGTAATCTAGACATCCCTTCAAAAAGAACCATAAATACCCTCAGCAATTTAAGTTCTTCAGCATCAGAAAAAACGAGTGTATCAACTGCATACCGAAGATGAGTCACCTCCCGACTTCCCCTTCCAGATCTATCCACATCAAAATCATTTAGTTAACCATTTGTATTTGTTGCTTTAACCATGTTAATGAGTCCTTCAATAGCTACCAAGAACAGAAAAGGTGACAGGAAGACCTTGTCTAAGCCCCTTTTGTGCTCTAAAGAACCTTGTTGGTGCATCATTATATAGCACCGATGAAACTCACTGTTGAAATCCAAAATCAATTTGTGGTCTTTTATCCGCACATTTTCTAGAGATAATGCCCTATCAGTATTCATCTTCTCCATTGCAGCAATTCCTGAACTCTCATGGGATCATTCATCAAAAATTTTGTCCTTACACACCTTAATAAAATAGGATAATTGGAAGGAAGAATAGGCATCTCGTTGAGACTACTCATACCCTACTCATACAATCTCATGTCTCATTTTTTTGTTTCGGAACTGGTAACCTTAGTCTATATATCCACAGGTATAGAACAAAAGCGCAACTCCCCTTCAAAAGTATTACAACTTACATAGTAAACAGTCTTAATCTAAATTGCTGCCCATAAACAATTAGCACATCAAAGATGTCTTGTGTCGTAGTTAATATCTTGTTTACACCAAAATAGAGAAGAAGACCTAAGCAATTCATTTTGATCTTCTGCTGAAAGAGCTTACCGAATCTTGAAATTCTGTCACTTTATCTAATCTCCCAGTCATGAAGGTTCCTCCTTGGAACAAATTCCATCCTTGTCCAGTCCACACTGTAGCCACAGTGGCCTGTTGACATTGGCATAAAATGAACAATTCAGGATGCAATTGTTTCATAGAGACAGTCCCATTCCACTTGTCCTCCCATAAGGATGTCTTTGAACCATCTCCCACTTCTACCTTGGTTTTGTGATATAGCACTGGCCATAGATTTCTTATTGCCTTCCAAACAGTGGATTATTATGGAGTACTTATCATTTTAGTCATCCACTTGTCTTCCATACAATATTTTGCTCTGAGACCTATTCCCAGAGCATGTTGTCTTCATTTGCAAACTTCCAAAACCACTTCATCATTAGGCTTTGGTTTTGTTCCCTAAAGTTTCTGATGCCTAGGCCTCCTGTATTTTTACTCACAATCAGTTCTTCCCATTTAACTAGATGAAACTTCTTATCTTCATTGCCTTGCCATAAGAAATTCCTTCCAAGAGCATCAATGCTATTAGATACATTGGCAGGCAAAGGAAAGACAGACATCATATAAGAGGCTAATGCATCCACCACAGTGTTAATTAACGTCAATCTTCCTCCCAAGGACAAGTACTGACTCTTCCAATTGGTGAGTCTCTTCACATTTCTCCAGGACTCCATTCCATATGCCTTTGGACTTGCTTTTAGCTCCCACAGGCATACCTAGATAAGTAGTTTAGAAGCTCCCCGACCTTGCCTCCTAGTGTTCTGGCCAAAACTTCTCACGTCTTGTTTTTAGGGCTATGCAGTTCTCACATCCTATTATCTAATTAATCATATGCGATCCTGAACTATTCAGAATCAAGTTTCATGCTGTCGTATTTTCCCACAAACCACCTTTGTTCTGTCTTCCACCTCATGTCATTGGGAACACGTATTTTGTTCATAACTTACTCCAAGAAGAGAAAAGAAAGCTCCTTGTGCTCTTAAATTTGTATTATTTAGGTTACACAAGGGCATATAGAGGATATTGATGTTATTTACCTGACCTCGTGCCTTATGTCTACTAATGGTACCCTTCTTTAAAACTCAAACATTCTTTAGGTAATCACTTAGGCATTGCTAAGGTCTTATCAGTTCCATCTTTTGGAGATTCAAGCGCTATCTCAAGGGTTGATCAAAATCAGAATTGATTACCCAATCGTAAATAGGTTTATTGGTATTGAGTTATCGAAATAATGACTGGGTAATGCTTCGAAATTTTGTAATTTAATGGCTTACTAATAAGGGGTAAGGTTTACTCATTTCCTTATAGGTGTAGCCGTTAAACCAATAAAATTATAAAAGTTACATTTATACCCCTTATAGTTTATAGTGCTTCCATTTCATGATCAAGAGTATATGATTGTTAGGAAAATAAGATAATACAATAAAAATGTGTGTTATTTCAAATACACCAAATCAAACAATGCATAAAAAAATTAATCTCTCCATAACCAATGCAATCATAACTAATACAAGCATGATACACTCAATTTAGCATTATTCTTATACACTCTACGGTAGAGCCCTACGTATATATGAGGAAAGCAACAATTATTTCACCCACAACAAATAAGCTGGAACAAAAAGTTTCACACGCATGATGAGATCGATGCAGTTGAAAGAGCGACTCTTTAATGTATAGATGATAATACCATTACTTAATACAACGGCGAATAAATTTACTATGAAAGCAAACTACCTATATAATTAAGGTGGAGATCATACATCTGTTAGGTCGAGAAGATACAGTGATCTACAATAACGCCCATCACATGGCAATAGTTTTGGGTTATTAGAGGTTTCCCTCTTTGCCACACTAATAAACTCCCTTGGATTTAATGCATGCATGCCCACCTTTCCCTAGCCCACACAACCAGCACTAATAAAGGATGGGACAAGAGGGAAGAAAAACAGGCAATAAAGAGACCCAATATTCTCCATTATTAACAAAGAAAGATAGCTAAAACTCAAAACAGATGGGCCCTATCTCACTTACCTGACAAAAGACACGAGCCAATAGCAGTTGCAATAGAAAGATAATTATCAGCTGACCCCTATCAACAAGAGACATCACGAAATAGCCCTTTTGATTCATCATAAATCCATCTGCATAAAAAGTTGACAGTCACAGACATTTCAAACAAGAGATCTGAAACTAGGGGATTTTAAATGTGCACTGCTTATAGATTGATCTCGTGGTCTGCATCTTATTAATTTATTTAAAAACTGCTGCATATGATATGCAATTCTTTATTTTAAACTCTGAAGCTTTTCATATCTTCCTTTCTTTTGATATGCTAAATCCCACCCAGCAAACCTTCAACCCAGAAGTCAACAGTGACCCTTTTCACACTTTGCACCCTTGGTGACTCGAACTCCCAAACTTGTGGTTGAAAGTGGAATGTTGTTGCCACTAAAGCAACCGCATTTATGAAGTAAACTTATATCTACAAAGTTAACTCAAGCAATCTAATAGTTTGCTGTTGCATCACCCCTGATCAGCTTCTAAGATGCAATTAATATCTAGCCACCAAGAAAATAGGAGGTAATTATTTGATTATTTCACTAAATTTCTTCCGTAGCCTCCTAAATTCACTGAATCGGTAATTGAAACCCTAAATTGTGACAACTTTTCATATAACCAATTTCGACAATATAATTATGATCCATCTATAGTTAAACGGAGAGGAAAAAACCTCCACATTAAGTCATGTGCTTAACAAGAAAAAGTCAGACGTGCACTTATTAACAAATTGACTATTAATTAATTTTTTGCATTTACACCTAACGCTACATCTCTCTCTCTCTCTATCACACTCAACCCACTGTTTTCTTGACTCTCACGATCTACCCACGAAAGCCAACGCCGGCAAACTAGTACTCCAGCGACCAAGCCCTGTCGGTGGCAGGTAAGTGAACTCTCTCTCTCTCTCCTATCCTCCCTCACTCTCTTGCTCTCTCTCTCTTTCTTTTTCCCACTCGCCTCTCTCCTCCTGCTTTCTCATCTTCTCCGGTGAGATTCACCCGCCGCTGCTACCATTTTCGCTGAAGAGAGTGGCCTGACCAGGAAATCCCTAAGACCAGATCTGACAGGAACAGAACCATACAGCAATCCACGGTGAGTCTAAGCGAAAACAGCCAAAAAAAAAAAGAACCAGGCTTCTCATTTTCTACAAGATTTGTTGCAAAAAGAGATTCCATCTCGACTCTGGTTATATTTTCATTGGACAAACCCTACTGATGAACCTTCTACTTTCCGTTATGCTCTTTTATTCAACCATATTTGTCTGTGTTTGTCATTGACTGCTCTGTTCTTTACATTCTTCTTTGCTTTACTCCTGATTTATACTACAATATAGTTAGTGCTTGCTATATTATATATCTACTAGTTAACAAAGAGTTTAGGCTTGATTTGGTTGTTTAGTAGATTCATGTTCAGTTTACATCTTTTTGTGGCTTTGGTGAACGATGTTCGATTAGGGTCATGTCTTTGGTCCGGGCCGAAGACGAGCAGCAGGAATGGCAAGGGGTTAAAACTTAAGGGTTATCCTACACTGACAGTAGGATCTTGGATTGGAAAATACATAGAGCTAGTGAAGATCCTCAAGAAAAGGAATATTAATATTGCTTGCGTCTAGGAGACCAAATGAGTAGGTACCAATGCTCGGGATGTAAACGGGTTTAAGTTGTGGTACTCCGGAGGCTAGAGGGATATTAATGGAATAGGTATTTTAGTTGATGGGGTCCTCAGGGAGTAAGTGCGGGATATTAGAAGGACCAGGATGATAATGATTAAGCAAGTCGTTGGAGGGCTTGCATTAAACATTTTTAGTGCTTATGCGCCGCAAGTGGGCTCGGAGAAGGAGGTCAAGACGCACTTTTGGGAGGATTTGGACGAGGTGGTAAGGGGTATATCATGCACCAAGAAGATAGCTGAGATTTCAATGGCCACATTGGGGAAACGTCTAGTGGTATTGACGATGTGTATGGAGGCTTTGGTTTTGGGGTTATTGACGAAGGTGGAGCCTCATCTTGGACTTTGTTAGAGCTTTTGAGTTGGTGATAGCTAACTCAAGCTTTTTGAAGAAGGAGAACCACTTGGTGGAATGGAGAGGTTTCAACGCCAAGTGGAAGCAAAGAAGGTTTCTAATGCGACGTTGGTAGACTGCAAGAACGAGGAGAAAAAGAGGATAACTAGGGGAAAGTATAAGACGGTGAGGAGGCTAAGTTAGCAGTTACAGCAGCAAAGACGACAATATTCAAACGCTTGTATGTTGAACCAAAGGACAATGAGGAGACAAAATTATATAGGCTCGCGAAGACAAGAGATAGAAAGACCCAAGACCTAGATCAAATGAAGTGCATTAACAATAAGGAAGGAAAGGTGTTGATGGAAGATACACTTACTAGATGAAGATGACAAGCTTGCTCCCATAAACTCTTGAACAAGAAAAGGGACAGGAGATTGTGGGAGTTGTCAGATAAGGCATCAGGATCTTGGGTATTGTGAGTGTATTAAGGTTGAGGAGGTTGAGCATGCTATTTGTAGAATGAATAGGAAAGAAGTAACATGTCCTAATCAGATTTTGGTGGAGTTCTTAAAGAGCACAGACATGGCAAATATGGAGAGGGCACGAATAGTGTGGAGTACAATAGTTCCATTGTGCAATAACAAGGGTGATATCTAGAATGATAACAAGTACAGATGTATCAAGTTGCTAAGCCACATTAGAAAAGTTTGGGAGAGGATGGTGCAAATGAGAGTGAAAAGGGTGTGTTTGTTTTCGAGAACCAGTTCAATTTCATGTTGACCTTAAAAAGGCCTACAATATAGTCCCGAGGGAAGTCCTCTAGAGATGTTGGAGGCTAGAGAGGTACCGATGGCTTACATTAGATTCCCATCCTTAGCTTAATAGTTAATTAAAGAATCACTTTGACAACCTTTAAATTTACTTTTCATGTATAAGAATATCAGAAATTGACTTATAAAGAAAAAAAGATATGGTTATAGCAAAAAAGACAATTTTAGTATTAAAAGATCAAACTTGATGTGATATTATAAATAAGATATGAATACCAATATTCTACAATTAGCTTCTTTTTTATATTGTACGGGTACTAATACTAGTGTAAGTTACCAAAAGAAGAAAAAGCAACTGTATCAAGCAGACATGCACTATTTAGAAATTGCTTCATTGCTAGAAGGACTAGTGTCGATGTAAAATGTTCAACTTACTTGCATATGTAAAGAGGTTGTGATACATCATTAGACCCCTTTGCTAGGCGAGCTCTCCTCTCACTTTCCTCGGTAAACTTTCGTGGAGGATGTACTTCGCATGGACCTTGTATCAAGCCAGCCATTACTATGCTACTATAAGTAGACAAATAAACCTGTAAAAGGACCAGCAGTGATACATAAGATTCTACAAAATGGAACATCAATTGTCTAATTGCGTGCTAAATTTTTTTTGGTAGCAGAATAGACAAAGAAGCAGGTTGGTAAGCCATGTCATACATTTTCTGCAAGATCTTGTAGCTTTAATGAATTAATTGTAGTCGCATGCAACCCTATTGTGATTCAGTTTCTTGTTCAAGTAGTTGAATATAAATAAGTTGAATGGATTCTCGTAGGACAAAAATGCCTCAAGCATCACTAGTGATGCATTCAAGAACAAACAACAAAAAAAGGGCCCTCTTTTTCCTTGCAATTTTTTTAAAAGAACAACTTCCTTTCTAGTTGTTACAGAACAGCGGTGAACACTAGAATCTCTCAACCAGAGTACATGATATAGAATAAACCCA